>NW_012267263.1:3466672-3612583 GCF_000151885.1 Dipodomys ordii
CCCTCTGCCACCGCCCCTCGGTCCCGGCTCGGCTCCGCACCCCTGGGCTCGGGCTCCGAGCTCCGCCGGGCGCCGGCTCTTTCTCCGCCGCTCTCCGCCCCCTCCCCTGACGTCAGGCGGGGGGGTGTAGAGCCGAGGCCGGGGGCGGGACGCGCAGGCCCGCCCAGGAGGGGGCAGCGACCTGCGGCGACCGCCGTTTGGCCAGCTCCGCGGCCGGGAACGGGACCCTCGCTCCGCCCGGTGCCCGGCCGCCCCGGTGCCTTCGAGTCGGGGGCTGCGCCACGGCTCTCGGAGGGAGGTGAGGCCGGGGAGGGGCTGTGGGCACCGCCACGGGGGAGTCGCACTCACCTGGTCTTTCCGAAGTGTCCCCGAAGACCTGCGGCGGGCTGGGCTCGGGAATAGGGCAGAGAGACTCCCCCGGCGCGCTCCAGTTACGGAAACGGGCGCTGGCCAGCCACTTCGGGGCGCGCGTCCCGGGGGCAGGCACAGGGGAGGAAACCAAAGCTCCTCTTGGGGGCGGACCAGCGTGGTCTGTCGTTTGGCCCCAAATTCTGTCTCCTTTCTGGGCCCCAACGCCGCCCACTGGACCTTGTCCTCAGCCCGAACGGAGCCTACCAGACCAGCAAGACTCTCGAGTCTCTGATAGCTAATGCCTTGTTTTCAAACTCCAGGCAGAACCTACCCCTGGTGTCAGTGGAAGGCTGGTTAACCAGTGATTCCAGCCCTTCTGTTCTGATGACAGGGGCAGAGGGGAACCACGCTGTGAACCAGCACCATCTTCAGAACCGCCAGCCTCCTCCCACAAGCCTTAGAAGTAACTTGTAGCTCTGGTCTTCTGGGCGGTTTCTGGCCAATCCTCCTTGCCAGCTGGTCCACCGAGCTAGGCAGGTGGACAGAGTAACCTCAGGGAGAATGCCCCACAGGCACTTGGAGATAGATGCCACCCCCCTTGGCTAGAAGGGCAGGGGTGAAGGGCCTCAAGGCCCCAGCTTTCGCCTGGTAACTTTAAGCCATGGGGTAATCCTGGAGGGGGGAACACATTAGGCCCTGTCAGCAGATCTGCAGTATAAATCAGCCCGACAGCAGCTTTTGTTCTGAGTTAAAACTTGGCATCTGAAAAGTGGAGACCAGAAGAGCAGTGGAGATAATTGAGAAAGTCAGCCCAGTTTGGTTTTGGTAACAATTGGGTCTTTGCTGCTACATATAAAGGCCCCTTCTCCCTAACTGGCCAAAGCTGCATTTCCCAGCATCTTTCCATTAGGACCAAAAAACAACAACAAAAACTGTGGCCTTGGAGATGCTGAAGATAGGAGCCAAACCAGATAACAATGACCATGGTGGGCAGGGGAAACTCCTTGTTGAAGTTGCTAGTTAGGGAAAACGTACAGTACCCTCTTTCCCTCCTCTTGATTAGACCCTGTATCTATTTAAGTTAGGGTAAATTGATAGGCAGATGCACCCACATTTGTTCTGAGCCTCAGATCTTGCAATCTGCCTTTCTATTTCCTCTACTCTCATGCCCATACTTTAAATAAAGTTGGTATTGATGGGACTGGGAAGGGTTAGACAGGAAGATCTTAAGTTTGAGGTTGTCTAGGGCTAAATAGTGTTTGAGGCCAGTAAGTATTGTTTCTCCCATTTTTATCAGAAAGATTAAACAACAGCCCAAATTCAGGTCACCAGAAAGGTCAGAATTGTTATTGTTGGTCATGAAGCTTGAACCACTTTGAGCCACAGCTCCCCTTCCAGTTTTCTGATGGTTAATTGGAGATAAGAGTCATGGAGGCTGGGAATGTGGCTTAGTGGTAGAGTGCTTGCCTAGCATGCATGAAGCATGTATCAACTCCTCAGTACCACATAAACAGAAAAAGCCAGAAGTGGTGCTGTGGCTTAAGTGGTAGAGCGCTAGCCTACCACTGGGACAGTGCCCAGACCCTGAGTTCAAGCACCAGGACTGGTTAAAAAAAAAAAAAAAAGTCTCATGGACTTTCCTGGGCTGGCTTTGAACCACAATCCTCAGATCTCAGCCTCCTGAATAGTTAGTATTTCAGGTGTGAGCCATGGTGCCTGGCAAGGTCAGAATTTTTTTTTTTTTTGGGTCCAGTCGTGGGGCCTGAACTCTGGGCCTGGGTGCTGTCTCTCAGCTCTTCAGCTCAAGGCTAGCGCTCTACCACTTGAGCCACAGCGCCACTTCCGGCTTTTTTCTTTTTGCTTATGTGGTGCTAAGGAATCGAACCCAGGGCCTCGAGCATGCAAGGCAAGTGCTCTACCACTGAGCCACCTTCCCAGCCCATGGTCAGAATTTTTAAATTAGACCTGGGAGCTGGGAGCTAGGAGTGGTGGCAGAAACCTATAGTCTAAGCTACTAGAGAGGCTGAAGCCAGAAGACTGCTTAAACCTATGAGATTAAGATTCACCTGAGCAACCTAGCAAGACCCCATCTCAAAAAAACAAATAAAGCATGTCTTCCTACACTGCTCTACTTCCTATTTTTCCTCATCTTCAAACCTTACCCTCAGTCTCTAGGTGTGAAGGTTACTAGGCAGAGACCTGAGCTCCCTGGCTCTACCTCCAAGGTGGCCCCAGTGGAAAGTTTCAAAAGGCGGTTTGGTTTCATTGGCAGGGCCAGTGTTGTTCTGTACCTCAATGACAGGTGTCAAGGTCCTCCAAGCCAGGGATGTAGGTGGAAAGTAGAAGCCTCCAATGGAGCCAGTCCTTCCCAAAGGCTTCTCAAAAGCCAGGCTCCAGATACCCCTTCCCTTTCCTACCTCTGTGCATTTCTTGCTATGCTCTGTTCATTGCCAGCATTGGTCTTTTCCATGAGTGGGTGTCAGAGGATAAAGTTTCCTAGACTATTTGCTCATGATTCATGTGTTTTAATAAAAGGAAAAATGAGGATTCCTGTGTCTTCTATTAAGAAAAAGATTAAAACCAGAAAGGGGGGGAGGGGGAGGAAGGCTCATCAACCTGTGTAGTCTGCCTGGCATATTCTATGGGAGGCATCCACCCTTCAGGTCTTAAGCCTGAAAAACCTGAAGATGTGTTACATGCCTCCCAAGACTCCCCAAGATTCCCCAGGAGCTCAGGCCAACCTCCATAGATGGCCCTATTGGTCATAGGCTTTGGTGCCCTGCATTTGAGCTACTCACTGACCACTCTCTAGCGGCGGCTCTCTGTCGAGACCCAGGGCACACATCGGGTTCTCCAGTCAAGGCCACCTGGACCATTTCCAAGGCAACAAGGAGCTGTTCTCAATCACATATGGGGAAGTGAAAAGGGTTGGGTGAGCCACCCTCCAGGGAGCTTTCTGAGGACCTGGAGACCCAGGAGCTGGGACATAGGAAAACAGCTTCCTCTCTACTTCCTCCAATAGGAGAGTTATCAAAGCTGTCCACCTGGGAAGCCTTTCCCTTCCCAGCCCCTCCCTGTCACCATCACCAAAAGGAAGCAGGAAAACATCCGTCATCACAGCCCCGGATGCTGTTTTTCCAGTGGCTTCTGTCAGGATATCCCCTGCCTTTTCCCAGGGGCTGAAGGGTCAAAGACCTGGAAAGCAAATGGTAAAATTGCCAGCAATACTGCTAAGTGTTTGGCTTTGAGGAAAGCAGGTTTTTAACTGATGCCAGCCTGGCTGCAGCTCTTTGGTCAGCTCCTAGCCAGTCCCAGACAGGGCACATTACATGGCCCAGGGGATAGTGTCTGCCCTTGGGCAACCTCACAGTGCATACTTCTGCTCAGGTTACAGCCAGGTCTCTGGAGAGACTGCGTTGTCACCAACACCTCCTCTCCCCTTGGTATCCATTTCTCTCTTGGGGTTGAGTCTGCTTGAGGAGCAGGGAGTCAGGCCTGGGGAAGAGGACTTTAGATGTCTACCTTGATGGCCAGCTTGATTCTGTTCTCAGAACCAGGTAGGCGCAGCTTCAAGAACTGGAAACTCCCCAGTTCAGTGTCTTAAGACTCCCTACTCCTCATCTGTGCTTGGCAGTAAGAACAAAGAAGGGAAATTTCAAGGTAAATTCCAGGTTTCGGAGCAAACTGAACAGTTGAAGATTGTCAGGATGTGCAATAGCAGAAGCAGCAACAGGCCCCAAGGGAGGAGAAGAGGCTGGCTCCCTAGAGTCCCTGTTTTCTAAGGCCTACCTGACGCTGCTGGGCTACGGTGGTGTCCCCAGCCAAGTGGCATGTGATGCAGCCAGGAAGAGAAACCAGAACTCTGAGTCAAGCCCATGGGCATCCAACTCACCCTGGCCCTGGAAGGGTTTCTTCCACTTCTCATGTGGCAAAGACTTTGAGGCAGAAAAAAAAAAAAAAGTCCTGTGTGCACTTGGTGCTGTGCTGTGCTCTCTGAATAATAGATATCCCCAGCTCCTGGCATTCTGGGGACAGAGTGAGGCAGCTGTACCTAAAAACAGGCCCAGGAAGAGCTGAGATCTATTTTGGGTCTGTGCCACTTGTCCTAAAGTTCCTTTATTTGGGGGACAGGGGGTGTCTTTTAGTTAATCCACTTTACTATAGCCCCTTGTATATGAAAGACAAGAAAGGAGAGGGATACATAAACAGAGAAAGCTCCATGAGAGACCTTGGAATTCAGTTGATGTGTGGGCACAGGCTAACAGGTTCATCTTAAGCCACTTTCTTTTTTTTGGGGGGGTCCAGTCGTGGGGCCTGAACTCTGGGCCTGGGCGCTGTCCCTCAGCTCTTCAGCTCAAGGCTAGCACTCTACAACTTGAGCCACAATGCCACTTCCAGCTTTTTTCTTTTTGCTTATGTGGTGCTGAGGAATTGAACCCAGGGCCTCAGGCATGCAAGGCAAGCGCTCTACCACTGAGCCACCTTCCCAGCACCTCTTATGCCCCTTTCTGGCCACTTCTTGTACTGCCTGCAAAGCTTCAACCCAACAGATCAGCCTAGCCAGGGATTCTTAGGAGTGACCAGACAGAGAAAGTGGACACCCAGGGGCCTCCTGGGGACACAGAGAACACTCATTTCTCAAGTCAAAGATATCCAGTACCCTGCTCTAGGGATCCAGACCTATTAAACTGATCTGAAGGCGGCCAAGGGAAGCAATAGCAAGATCTGGGACTGTAATTTGGACCCCCCCCTCACCCCAGCCTCCACTCCTAAGTCTGGGGAATTGGACTCAGAGCTCTGTAATAAATTGAATTAAGCATAATTACAGCTCTGACCCACCATCTGATTCCACATGGCCTCCCCAGTAGAGTTGGAAGTATCCTCTGATTATATTCAAACAATGTTCCCTATCCCAGCTCTGAGGCTCCTAACACCTCTTGGACCACAGGACTAAATGCTCCTCAGTGGGGATTTACAGTGTGGTAGGGAGCAGGGGTGGGACCTGAAGCCATCAAATGACTGTCAGAGGTGACAATTCAGCACTGGGCAGTTGGCTCTCAGGATAGGGATTGAAGAAAGTCTCCTAAACCACTGATGTTGAACACAAGACTTTAATGTGCACAAAGGAACCTCACAATTGTGACAGGGAGAAAGGAAGGAGATGGGGAAACTATGGCCAGTTAAGAGAGCCCCCGATCCCCAGGAAGCCGGAGCTATGGAGTCAAGGCCTTAGGGAAGCAGAGCTATAGCTGGGTGGGGCAGGGGAGCTGAAGGGTAGGTCCAGCAGGGAGAGGCTGACCCCTACAGGTTAGGGGTTTGGGTGTGGTGGTGGCAGGCTCTTGCTTCATCAGGCAGGTCAGCATCTGGCTTCCTCTGGCCTCCTTTTTTTTTTTTTTTTTTAACTTCTTCAGTGCCTTGATCACTAGTGAAATGAAAGGCTCTGGGCTGCCTTGCTCTTGTCTCTTTATGTGCTTTTCCACGGACTGAAATACTGAGCCTAAGGAGAAAAATAGGCCATGATGTCTGACCTTGGGTACTGACCCCTGTCCCTGAACTCACAGTGTCCATTCAATATTCACTAATGGGGAGGGCAGGGGGAGGATGGGAAGGGATGGAAAGGAGAAACAAAGGAGGAGGCTTGATAAGAAATGTACTCATTATCTTGCCCATGTAATTGGAACCCCTCTGTACAGTATTTTCACAATTAAAAAAAAAAGTTAAAAACATATCCACTAATGGCCTCTCTGTAAGGTGCTATGTGAGCAAAACATAGGCAGTCAACAGATCACTTGACCACTTGACCACAGTGCCAAGAGAGGGCCTTGCCACATAGGTTCTGGGGGTTTGGAAGGAAGGTGCCTGTACCTGGCCACCAGGCCACCAACCACTTTGCTTTGTCTTCATGATACACTGTTTCCCACTGGATACTAGATTGATCCAGTTCCTAGGGGATCAGGGTTAGGTCTACCGTCCAGCTTTATCAGGGACGTGGTGAAATCTGAGCCCTAAGCCACAGCCTGTGACTGAGGTGTCAGCCCTAAGTCAGAGGTTAGAGGGAAGGACAAGAGAAGAGGCAGAGAAAGGCAAGCTGGGAGCGGGGAGCCATGGGAGGGAAAGGTACAGCAATGCACCTGCCAGCCCCAGTTGTTTCCATCAAGGACTGGGGACTTGGAGCAGGAGCACTCCCCAAGCCATGCCCCCAATATGCTGTGTGTTGGGTTAATGGAGGCCAGAAGCGAAGGTGTGAGTGGAGACTGCACAGGCGTGAGAGTCAGGTTGGCTTTGGGCCCTGAGTGTGATACTCATACTCACGTGAGCTGCCTACAGGATGGGGCAAGGCAAGTTATTGAGTGAGGAGGGGCCTCTGGTTAGCTTGCTCGTCTGTATAATGGGTTCCTAACAGCCCGGGCTTTGTGAGGATCTTAGGGATTCATGTTGAAATGGATCCTTAGCCCAAATATTTTAGCAATAAACGTTATTTCCTAGAAGTTCCGAGAAAAGTCAAGGGCTAAAGTTGCTGCTACAGAAATCAGAAAGAGCCTACGAGTGTTCCTCCAACGGAGTATGAGGCCAGTCCATGGCCTGCATCTGGTGCCCCTTACTGGCCTTGCTCCGGACAAAAGAATCCACTCCCCGGAGCTTAGTTTCTCTTTGCATTTGGTCAGGAACAGGCCTCTCTCTATCTGCCACCCCTCCCCCTACACTGGCACTACCATCCTGGGCACAGGATTCTGGATAAGAATGATGAAGATCCCTGAGGCATTTCTATTCTTTCCCATCCCCCGGCCCTGTCCATCCAGTCCCTCTGGAGCTTAGCAGCTGCAGTGGGGGTGGACATGCTGCTGGCTCTGGCCAGCTCTGCCCAACTGACCACTTCCTTCCTCTCCTAGGTCTAAGGGGTTAAGGGACACCACCTGGGGCTGACAGTGGGCCAACAGCTCCTGCCAACGGATGTAGATCTGGGTGGCCAGGTCCTTGAGTTTGGTCCGGTGCATGGCCTGGGGGCTCTCCCGGATATGGGTGTTGATGTGGCGGTCCAACTGCATACACAGCAGCTGCAGCTCTCCCTGTGGAGGTGGAGACCAGAGGGAGGGTGTATGGCATGATCCAGGCACATCCCAAGGAGAGGAGGGGTCAAGAGGGAGTGCTAGGTCAGAAAGGGGGAGAGCTATCTCTATGACTGCTTGGAAGTTGGGCAAGAAAGGGAGGATAGGGCTGGGACAAGTATTCAGGGACAGGACAGGATGCCTTGTGAAAATCTGAGGGGTTCAGTGGGAGGAAGAAGCCCTGGCACGCTCAGCATCTTTCCCTGGCCTCTCACTCTGCAGTTCCTGAGGGAGGGCTGGCTCCATCCTGATCCCTCCCACACAGCTGGACACCCCACCCTACTCTGGCCTAGCATCTTGGGAGACTCACCCACTGGTCTGGAGTAATGTCCTGGCTGCTGACCACCACTCCAGCTAGTGTCAGGAGGCTATGGCACAGGTAGCAGACCTGGGGAAACAGAACAGATGGATGCTTCCTTAACTCTGCCCTGGTCTCTCAGGTCCAGTGGCCTGAGGGCAGACTCGTCCCTCCTCGGGAGTCCAGCAACAGCTTCCAGGAAAGGCATTTTCAAAACGGACTCAGGGAAGTGGAGGTGTGGCTCAAGTGGTAAAACAGCAGCTTTGAGCCATAAAGCAGGATCCTCGTACTCTGATCTCTGTGCACTCTGTGTCTGCTGAGGCACCTCTACCTACGGGCATTGCTGGGGTGCCACTGTTTCATAGATAGCCTTGAAGCAGCAAAAGGAAGCCCCATTAGGGGAGGGGAGATATGGCCTACAGCTCCCTGGTTCTGCTTACCTCTCCTGTACAAACCTTGGCATGGCCTTGAAGTCAAGTGAAGAGAGAGGAGGCAGGTGGAAGATGGTTTGGGGTAAATCTCTGCACACCTTTCCTACCAACTCCACCCTCATACTTGCCAGTGGATACTTCAGAGGTGAAACAGGACACAATCCCATTCTAACTGATGAGAGAATGGGTTGGCTCCCAGGAACCCTTGTCAGTATGGGTTCCCCTCATTTATGGGGCATTTGTCTGCTAGGTTGTAAGAATGAGATATGGGAGCATTCTAAAGGCAGCCGGGGCTCCTGATGAAAGGTAGCCTTTCCCGGCACTCTGAATTGCTGTGGCACACTGACCCTTATCCAGAGGTCCCTGCTACCCTTCCCCTCTGGCTCCTTAGGCTTGAGATAAGGAGAGCAGCTGCAGCTTTTCTGTAACTTTGCCTGTGGCAGATAAGTAGCGCTGAGGAAGAACTGGGATGGGAAGAGGAAGGCCCCAAGGATGGGCAGCTGCGCTTCAAAGTAGCCTAAGGCCTCCTGCCCCCTGCCCCAGATCTTATCACCTGCCCTCTTAGAGCACGAGGGGGTACCCAAGGAATAGTCACAGACTCTTTGAACCATCCCAGGAACCTCCCTAGACAGAGTTGGAAACTTTTTTCCTTTTTTTGGTCATTACTGGTGCTTGAACTTGGTGATATTCCTGAGCTCTTTTGCTCAAGGCTACAGCTCTACCAGTTTGAGCCACAGTACCACTTCCGGTTTTCTAGTGGTTAATTGGAGATAAGAGTCTTATGGACTTTTCTGCCTGGGCTGGCTTTGGATCGTGATCCTCAGATCTCAGCCTCTTGCATAGCTAGGATTATAGGTGTGAGCCACCAGTGGCTGGCTGCGGGGAACATTTCTGAGGGCTCTAGCCTTGGCATGGTGAACCTCCAATATCTTTTTTTTGGGGGGTCCAGTCATGGGGCCTGAACTCTGGGCCTGGGCGCTGTCCCTCAGCTCTTCAGCTCAAGGCAGCGCTCTACCACTTGAGCCACAGTGCCACTTCTGGCTTTTTTCTTTTTGCTTCCATGGTGCTGAGGAATCAAACCCAGAGCCTCATGCAAGCACTCTACCACTGAGCCAACTTCCCAGCCCTCCTCCCTGAGCTTTTTTGCTCAAAGATAGTGCTCTACCAATTAAGCCATAGCTCCACCTTTTGCTTTTTAGTTGTCAATTAAAAATAAGAATCTCAAGGGCTTTAGTACCTGGGATGCTTCAAACCATGATCTCAGCCTCTTAAGTAACTAGGATTACAGGTATGAGCCACTGGAGTCTGGCCTGTTCAAGTTTTTTTTTTTTTTTTCTTTAAAAATAACTGCCTGGCTGGGAAGGTGGCTGGGTGGTAGAGTGCTTGCCTCACATGCATGAGGCCCTGGGTTCGATTCCTCAGCACCACATAAACAAAAAAACAAGTGGCACTGTGACTCAAGTGATAGAGCACTAGCCATGAGCTGAAGAGCTGAGGGACAGTGCCCAGGCCCAGAGTTCAAGCCCCACGACTGACAAAAAAAAAATGATACTGCCTGTTATAATTGTACTTAACCTGGTTTGGCACAGGGTGGCATGGGGGGGCAGGGGGGGGAGGTGGGAGGTGGGTAAGAAAGAAAGACATGACCTTGAAAAGAAGCTGAGGCCCCTCTTGGAGAGGGTAAACCACTTGGCCCTGAGCAAACTGTTGGTGAGGAGTGACTGGAGATGTCAAAGAAAATACCTAAACACAGTGGAGCCTGGGAGAGGGTGTGATAACCTGTGAACTGTCCAGGTGACCCGTCACCTCTCAGACCTTTGATTTTCACTTGTAAACACCTTTCTCCGGTAAATAATCGAGGCACTTGGAAGGACTACCCCAGGGCTCAGTGCAGGAAGTCTCCCAGTAGTATGGAGGCTGTGGAGTTCTTCCTGGGAGAGGCGGGGTGAGGAATGCCCCGAGGGATACCAAGGAGGAGGAAAATCTGTCAGTGGTATTTACCCAGTGCAGTGGGGGATTTGGTGAAAGAAAAAGTGCACTCAGCTCTGGTTTCACAACTTCATTCTTATGCTGATTCCCACAATTGCATTTGCAGGGAAAACCCCAGAAAAACGAATCTGAGTGTGTTTAAATGGGAGTGGGGGCTGGAGAAGGGGAGACAAGTCCAAAAGGAAATCCCATTAACCATATTTTATAAGCTGTTTTTCCAAAGAAGACAAACCTGCCTCAGCCTGAAGGTTGGACACGTTCTCCTTCACTGGATGGCACTCCCTAGAGTGGATCCTACAGGAAAGGAGACCTCTAAGATGGGGCTGGGGGTTCTAACCATGCACATAAATCATGGCCACTGCTGGGGTCCCTGGTAGTGCTTTTGAAAAAGTAGTTTCTATCTGGGGTCTAGCTCAGAGGGATAGGATTTGTCTTAGCATATGCAAGGCCCTCTCCAGCTTCAGTGTTGGCACAAGGTAGGCCTGGTCTCCATTTCTTTTTCTCACTGAGGATCTCAGGTACCACAGGGTCTCACTCTTTCCAGACCAAGTGCAGCAGGCCTAGCTCCTTCCAATTGCTCTCCTCTGAGTGCAAGTCGAAGAAGTGACCCATTACTGGGAAACTGGGGGTTCTGGACTAAAAGCAAGCTGAACCTGAGCCTCCTCTAAAACGCTACTGCTTGGGAGACTGGAGGTAGGCCGGGGTACAGGGCAGGCATGGTAGGCAAACGAGAGGCTGCCCTGAAGTTTGTGAGGTAAACAACAAACGTGAGACAGTGCTTCCTGCTCTGTCACAGTGACCAATTCTTGAACTCAGCAAGTTTGCTCCTGTCCTGGCTGGCACTACAGAGACATCAAGCCTCCTCCCATCTCTCCCTTCCCCCACCCCTGCTTCTAGTAAGAAGCAGTGGATATGGGAGGGTGCCTGTGATGCCAGCCAGATTTCAGTTTGGGGGGAAGGTCAGCATGGCTTCAAGGTCGGCTCTATGCCCGTGGGTTGGGGCTATGCTGCCCAGGCCTCAGGCCCTTGTCTGACCAGCTCAGAAACTCAGGTCCTCTCACATGAACACAAGTCAAGGACAGGAAGCAAACATGAAATAGTACCCAAGAAACCTCAGCACGAACTTAGAAAAAAGAATGAAACATGTCTGGACCCAATGCTGATGAGAAAAGGCGGGACCATCCTCTGGCTGCAAGAGCTGTGTTTCTATTTCCTGGGTCTCTCCCCAAAGCCTGGAAGGCAGGCTCTTCTCAGAAGCTGCATGCAGCACATTGCTTCATTACTGGCTCTAGAGACCTAAAGCAGGCCCTCCCCTCCCCTCCCCTCCCCTTGGGATGCGTGATGGCAGACAGCCCGCACTGGGCTTGTCACCCAGCAGGAGAAGGACAACTCCTCTGTGGTGTGCTCTAGCTAGTTCTGATCCCAGGAACCACTAGCTAAATCATCCAGCTCAAGTGAGACCCATTCGCAGCACTTTTGTTACGAAACAAAAGGGAAACATGGGTGGACATTTCCCAGGAACTTTATCCATCAGGAAACCCCGGCCCCTAGCTAATGCCAAGGGAGCAGCCTATGGCCTGGGGTTACTTTTGCCAAAGAAGGGCAGAAAAGAGGGGAAGTTCTCAGGAAGCCATTTGCATAGAAGGTCAGGACAATTCCTTCTAAACTCGGGTCATAACCGATGATATGGCCTCTCCCTGGACAAAAATCTTCAAATGGAGTCCTTTTCCTAGAGGCTGTCAGGCAGGAGAGGAGGGCAGGTGTTCTGTGTGCTAGAAAACTTTGTGGGAGCAGCTCCAGGGAGTTTTTGAGACAGCTGCTGGGGTTGAAGGAGGACAAGGCTGACCCAGGAACACCTGCTAGGGGGGATGAGACTGACTCATAAGCTGTGGTGCTCCAAGCCACAATGCTGGGGCCCAGGAGCTCACCCCTACAGATGTCCCTGCTCTCATTCATGGAGCTAGCTCTATGCTCCCAGACGGGGACACCAGGACCCAATACAGCCTCATAGGCTTTAGGTGGTGGCTACCCTTAGAAATATACATTTGCCTGGCCTTGAAGGCCTGAGGTCCAGCCCAGACTGACAACTAACTCCAAGAAAAATATTCTGTCTGAAGCTGTCTAATGGGTCATGCCTGTAATCTTAGCTACTCAGGAGGCTGCGATCTGAGGATGGAGGTTCAAAGCCAGCCTAGGTAGGAAAGACTGTGAGATTCTTATATCTTATTAACTACCAAAAAGCGGAAAGTGGAGCTGTAGTTAAGTGGCAGTGCTACCCTTGAGCAAAAAAGCTCAGGGACAGCACCCAGATCCTGAGTTCAAGTTATAAGGCAGGTATAAAAAAGAAAAAGTTCTGCCTGAAATGGGAACAAGTGCTCTAAAATCAATCTAGTCTGCACTGGGTTGCCTTGGACAATTTCAGACCTAAGGCAAGAGCTAGGCCATGATTCATTTGACTTTATTAAAACAAAACAAAACATGATATTATTATTTAATTTAAACTTATCCATTTAAAATATGCTGACCCAGTAGGGCATGTAGAAAAAGCCTGATGACCCCCCCTTTCCCCTGCTTTTTAGCAGATTTGGAAGCTCAGGCTTAGGGAGGTCCCCAACATGCATGACTCCTGTCCAAGGATGTCTGGGCAGAAGCAAATGTCTGGATTCTCACCTTTCAGCAGGACAAACTACCACAGTGTGGTGATCCTAGGGCCCATGGGGATGTCCTTTTCAGCCTGTGCCCCATGGGCATAACTCATGTGCTTCTCCAGGGGCTGGGCAAACCAAACAATAACAACAATAGGTAGTAGTGAGTAATCCAAAGGTAGGGCTACTCTCAGGCCCCAGGCCAAGAGCTTCAGCCTGGGGAGGGAGCCAGGGCTCTTCTGGCTGGTGAATCCATCAGAACACAAGATTAGAGGCATGCATTTTTCTAGATGTATCTCATCTGAACCTGTTCTGGAGAGTAGCACTTGTCATCATCAATTGCTAAAAGGTCACTTCTTCCTTGTCCTCAAGACCAAACTAATCACCTATTATCATTGTCCACATAGCTTCAGTTCTAAGGTTATACTCTCTGACCTTGGCCTGGACAAACACTAGAGTAGTAAGCAAGAGCGGCCATCTAATGTCCCCAAGGAAAAGCTGACTTTGGGAGTGATTCTACCCAGAACAGGTCATCAGTCCCATCTTAATGAGAAGGAAATGACAAGGACACATGACCAAGTGCTAGGAAATGAGACGTGTGACATAATACCTCTTTCAAGACCAAGGTCCCTGGAGGCACAGGGTCTGAAGGCCAGAGAGCAGACGTCACAGGCAGGACCTGCCAGACTCATGACAGCCAGCGTTTGCTATGAGGGACACTCTCTTCTGTAAATGAAAGTGGCTGTGGGGTGTGGGGGTGGGTGGAGCCCTAAATATGGAACGGGGATGAGGCTGCTCTAGGATGATGGGAGACAGGCTGGTAGCATCTGGACAGGAACAGGACTTCCGGCTCAGCTGCTGGGAATGGTCACTGCATGGAAAGTTACTCTCAGGGCCCCGCTGGGTGGAGAAACAGGAGGTCTCTTCCCAGGCTGCTGGAGAGCCTTGGGAAGCCCACACCCTCCACTTCTTCAGAATGTGAGCTCGGTACCTGCACTTGTAGCTCCCCTCGAGTTCAGAAGCATCAGGCCCTGTCACACTGGTTTTCTCTTTTAAGCTCTATCCCAACTTTTTTTTTTTTTTTTTTTTGGTTGGTCATGGGGCCTGAACTCTGAGCCTGAGCGCTGTCCCTCAGCTCTTCAGCTCAAGGCTAGAGCTCTACCACTTGGGCCACAGTGCTACTTCCGGCTTTTTCTGCTTATGTGGTGCTGAGGAATTGAACCCAGGGCCTCATGAATGCAAGGCAAGCGCTCTACCACCTTCCCAGCCCCCTCTATCCCAACCTTGAAATTGAACCTTGAGTAGCCTTAGCTCCTGCTGTGGATACTGAGGACAGAGTGGGAAATGGGAGGCTCTGGTACAGAAGGCTGGCGTGGAACAGTGATAGGGGCTAGGATAAAAGCAGGAAGGTTCAGGGCTTTTTTTCCCTATACATGTGCTGTATGGTGGTCATCTCAGATGTCTAAACCATTCCTACTTTTATGGGAACCACCAAGGGGTTGTGAGCGATCCTTAAGAGAAAGTTCCCACCCAGCTTATCCTTCCTCTGTGGCTTCCTGCTGTGGTGGAGATGAACCAGATGACAAGACAGGGATGCTAGGCTCTTCCTGCTTCTGCAACTGGGCCTAGAGACCCTGATCCTTGAGGGGCCGGAAAATCCCAGCTCCTTCAGTGGCCCAGACAGTGACAGGAATCTTGGTGCATGTGTGAGAGTTGACACCTGTGTGTGTGTGTATGTGTGTGCGTGTGCACATCAGCATGTGAATCTGAATGTGAGAGTAAGTATATGGATCTGTGTGAGGAGAAAAGAAAGCCAGCATCAGGGGTCTACATAGCCATGGAATGCTTGCTCAAAGCTATTTCCTCAAAAAAGAAAAAGGAACCACTTCTTCCAAGGTCTTTCTCACTTGTTGCAATATCTCTCTGAGTGTTGGCATGGCTAGAACCTGGGAAGTATGGCCTTCCTAATACTTTCCAGGAGCCCCAAAGCATAAGGCCTACAACCAAGACCTATAACCAAGAAACAAGGTATTCTATGGAATCCAAGGTTTCCAGGTAACTAGGATTTTCCCCCTTTCTAAAAGCATTCCAGTCTCTGCTGGGCGCTGGTGGCTCACGCCTGTAATCCTAGGTACTCAGGAGGCTGAGATATGAGAATCACAGTTCAAAGCCAGCCCCGGTTGAAAGTCTGTGAGACTCTTATCTCCAATACACTACCAGAAAAACCGGAAGTGGCACTGTTGGCTCAAGTGGTAGAACGCCAGCCTTGAGCTGAAGAGCCGAGGGACTGCGCCCAGGCCGAGAGTTCAAGCCCCATGACCGACAAAAAATAACAAATAAAAATAAAGTAAAATAAGAGCATTCCAGTCTCTTGTCTCTTACATTTAGGCCAGGTTGTTTCATGGCAGGTCTTCAGCTCTGAGTCCAGCAGAGGACACATGAACTCAGCTAGCCAATCACTATAGGCCGGCCTGGCTACCTAATTGGCAGGGTATATGGCCCAAACTAAGCCAAGCCAATGAGATTCCACTCTGGGACAGAAGCTCTTTCTTTCCTTCTAGCTAGGGTATCTGAGGAAAAGAGGTCACCCTCACATTTCACACAACTGTCAGGGGAAAGCCCGCCTAGGAATGCGGCAAAGGGGCAGAGGGAGTGGTGGGGACAGTGATATGGGGAGTTCATGACATTGTTTAGCCCTGGATTCTGCTAAGCCTGATGAGTTGTCTCAGGATTATCAGGACTGATTTCCCTCACTAAAGGGGTCTGGCAAAGACAAAGGAGAAGGGACTGAGAGGGTGAATAAGCAGGGAGCAGAGAGAAGGTGTAGACAGTGTAGGAGGGAACCTTCCTCACCCATCCTCAGCCTGAGGCCAAGCTACCTAGATGCTTAGGCCTACAGAGAAGCAATCTTGTTTCTTTGTTCTAGTGCTTGTATTGGAGCTTGAACCCAGAGCCCCTATGATTGTGTTTGGCTTTTTTGCTCAAGATGAGTTCTACCACTTGAGCCATACCTCTATTTCTTTCTGGCTTTTTGCTGGTTAGAGGTAAGAGTCTGTTGGATTTGTCTACCTGGGCTGGCTTTGAACATGATCCTCAGATCTCAGCCTCTTGAATAGCTAGGATTACAGGCATCAGCCACCAGAACCTTGCCAGAGGCACGTCTTGAGTGTATAAGCTCTAGGGACCCAAGGACATGCAGGCAAGCTGGGGAATGCAGGGAGGAGACTTGAGGCTAAGCCATGGTCACATAATGCAGGGGTTCTGGGAAAGGCATCCATGGCTTGGATTCAAATGGCATTTGATTTGCAGGCATATAGCTCATAGATGGGGTAGGGCCAGCTGGCAAAGGCTTAGCACAGCAGGGCTTAAGTATGATGTGATAGGTCAGCATGGGAGGAAGACAATACACAGAGCCATCCAAGGGGACATGAAAGCCGAGGAAACCCATTAAGATTGTTAGGTCAGAAGCAGATGAGTCAGCTTACACAGGGAGAGAAACAGGCCCGATGGCTGGGTTGGATCAAAAGCTGCCTGAAGAACTCCAGCCTACCTTCCCATCTTAACTTTGTCATTTAAGCCCTCATTATGCACTTGCAAAAAAAGTCTAGAATTCTCAGCACCCAAGCAAAGTTGGCCTGGGCCTGCCATACCCAGACCTGAGCCTCTCCTCTCTCTTCACCTACCCTACAAGGTAAGCTTCCCAGAGGCCATTGTTTTGAGGTCTCAGTCAAAATTTGTCTGGTGCCCCTCATTTTGGAGGAAGTAAGACAGAGCCAACCACAGACTATGAAGGGGAGGAAGTCAGGAGTCCTGAATGTCTATTTTCTGTTCCTCAAATCCTTTTTGGGGGGGGAGGGGAGAGTCCATCATGGGGCTTGAACTCAGGGGCTGGGCACTGTACCAGGGCTTTTTTGCTCAAGCGTAGTGCTCTTTTTTTTTCTGGTCAGTCGTGGGGCTTGAACTCTGGGCCTGGGCACTGTCCCTGCTCCCTTCAGCTCAAGGGTAGTGCTCTACCACTTGAGCCACAGTACCACTTCCGGTTTGCTATTGGTTTATTGAAGATTCGAGTCTCACAGACTTTCCTGCCCGGGCTGGCTTTGAACCATGATCCTCAGATCTCAGCCTCTTGAGTAGCTAAGATTATAGGCGTGAACTACCAGCATCCAGCCCAAATCCAGTTTGCTTCCAACACTTTTAACCTTGGCCTAATCCAAGTCTGCAGTAGGACAAGTCTCTTCTCTCTGTGCCAAGTAAAGGCCAGGAAGGAAAGGACTATGCTTCACCAGGTGGAAAGGCAGACAGCACAGGGGAGACAAAGAGACTCTAGGTCCACTTGTCTTTGAGGGTGAGGTGCCTGTGTTGGAGCCAAGCCCCAAGGAATATCCACCCCCTTGCTGGGGTTGAGACTGCCAGAGAGGGCAGAGGCAAGCACAGAGCTGCCAGAGGGCCATGACACCCTCTCTGTCTCGCCCAGCTCTGCCCCTGCAGTGAGAGCCAGCCTCTCCCCACCACAACCACCCATTAAGACAGCTGCTGGCAGGGTCACCAGCACTGGGACCAACAGCTGCAGTCTGCGTTTGCAGAGCAAAAGCAGTAAAACTTGTTCGTCAACTCTCTCAATACACACACAGCACACCACAGAGATTTACAGTAGATGCACACAACACACTTGCACACAAACACACAGCAAGCTACACACCCCACAGAAGCCAGGCTGGTGGTTAATTGGAGGTCCAGAGTTTGTGCAGCTGGGCAGGGCTGCACAGCACTCTCAGGCTCAGGAGCACTCCCATAAAATCACTTTTTCAAAATAAGCATCTCTATAAACAAGTGTCCCCAGGACTCGGCAGCACGTGGCTTACCCAGGACCTTACTGGAGTGCACCTGGAGGAAGCTGACTGCAGCCATCAGAGCTTAGTCTAATCTCTGACAGCTCTGCTGACTGCCAGGGGCTCAAGCTTCTAATCCTAGCTATTCAGGACGCTGACTTCTCTGGATCACTGTTCAAAGCCAGCTGGGCCAAAAAGGTCCTTGAGACTTCATGTCCAAAATATTCAGCAAAAAGCCAGGCTGCAGGTGTGACAGAGTCCCAGGTATGAGTAGGAAAGCCAAGAGAGAGAGGGAGGCACTGAGTTCCAGCCTTGGTACTGGCACAAAGCAAAGGCAAAACAAAACAAGCCTAGTACAGATGGTTTATACTGTCATCTTAGACACTAAGAAGGCTGAGATCTGAAGATTCTGGATCAAACCTACCCTGGGCAGACAAATCTAAGAGATTCATATCTCTAGTTAACTAGCAAAAAGCTGGAAATGGATGGAGGTATGACTCAAGTGGTAAAGTGCCAAACTTGATCAATAAAAGCTGAACAAGAGTATGAGGCCTGGAGTTTAAGCCCCATTACCAGCATACATACACACACACACACACACACACACACACACACACATACACACACACCACAAAAAACTCCCCCATGCCCAGCCCTCAGTGTGTTCCAGGCTGGCATTCTCTGAGAACACTTTCAGACTAGGAGGAGGTGTACAGGGAAAGGAGCTAGGCTCTTGGTGCTTCACTTCTGTCTGATTCTACCCTCCCTCCCCATCCTTAGTTTTTCTCTCACACATGGGAGTCAGTTAACTTCTTCTAAGACCTCACATTTAATCAACTAGAGAAAACTTTCCATTCTACCATAAGGATCCTGATTCCTTAGACCTTTCAGATCCCTATGGGGAAAGACTCCCAACAACACAGTACCTGGGCAAAGGTATTGTTCAGTGGTAGACAGAGCATGTGCTTTGCATTTGAAAGGTCCAGGGTTCAATCCCCAGCATTCTCCTTCATAAGTATATACATAAAACATGTATATACTTACACACATAGAAGATATATATATATATATACACACACCTATACACACATAAAATACATACACATACATATAATTTGTGTGTGTGTGGGGGGGGGAGGATCATGTGGCTTGAACTCAGGGCCCGGGTGATATCCCTGAGCTTTTCATCTCAAGGCTAGCACCCTACCACTTTGAGCCACAGCACCACTTCTAATTTTCTGGTGGTTAATTGGAGTTAAGTGTCTTACTGGCTGGGCACCCATGGCTCACACCTGTAATCCTAGCTACTCAAGAGGCTGAGATCTGAGAATCACAGTTCAAAGCCAACCCCAGGCAGAATAGTCCATAAGACTCTTATTTCCAATTAACCAACAGAAAATTGGAAGTGGCGCTGTGGCATAAATGGTAGAGCACTTGCCTTGAGCTGAAGAGCTGAGGGACTGCGCCCTGGCCCAGAGTTCAAGCCCCACGACCATTAATTTAAAAAACAACAACAACAACAAAAAAACCCAAGTGTCTCACTGACTTTCCTGCCCAGGCTGGCTTTGAACTGCAATCCTCACATCTCAGCCTCCTAAGAAGTTAGGGTTACAGGTGTGAGCCACCAGTGCCTGGCTCATATAATTTCTTAATGGAGAAAAGCAAGACCAATTGGCCAGTGGAAAAAATGGTATGCAATGCAAGTCTAACAAGACACAATATTAACAATTTCAATAAAAGAGAGTGGATCATAATCCTGAGATTGGACATAACATAATAAGACCAAATATGACCACATACAATTTACACTATCTGTTTAAAGTAAGCAAAAGGCCCCAACTTCTGAGTTACTAAGCTGGTAGCTTGGAGGAGATAGTGACAAACTGAATCAAGTTGTGCAATGTTGGTCTTCCTAGGGCCAAAATAAGGGTTTGGGAGGACCAAAGGGAAGCTCTGGAGGCCAGCTCTGAAGCACTGCTCTCTCTTCTGTAGACCTGTCTTATCCTCTCTATCTAGCTCTACTAGATAGGATGTTAGACAAGTATCTTCCTACTAGATGCTCTCTGGGTGAACCCAGCTCAAACTAGACAGACCAGGGCCGATGGATTCAACACTTCTTTATCTTTTCCTTCAGAGATGGTATCTTGCTGTTTCCCAGGCTGACCTTCAACTCCTGGACTCCAGGGATGGATTCTCCTGCCTCAGCCTCCTGAATAGCCAGCCCAGATGGCTCCGCACTTTAAAATGCTTAAAGTATTCCAGCCACTTCTGGAGAAGCAGGAGAGTCCCTGGAAGTTCTTATTTTCTATATATGATTTGCTAAGCAACTTTGATCCAGCTGAGACAAATAGCCAGCTTTGAGAACTCAGCCTGTCCCTTCTTCCTGACCAGCTCTTCCCCTGCCAGCCTCCTTGCCCCCTCACAGAGCTAAAGCCTGAGCATGTTGCTCTTTTGTTAAAGTACTCGTGGCTAGCTTTCCCATGCAGGAACCTCACTAACTTATAATTACCAACAAAGTACTGTGATTGGTGCACACAGGTAACACTTCAGAGAAGCCTAGGCCCTAAATGCTTTCAGCTTTAATAATACGAGGACATTAAGAGACCCGGGGGCCATTACTGGTCAGAGGGCATGCAGAGAGGGAGGGCAGTTTCCAGAATGGTGGCATAACAGCTGATGGACAGAACAAGGTAGAAGAACATTCAGAAGGGGGATTAAAACAGAATTAATTCCTTTTGTTCATTAATTCATTCATCTAATGACAGAAGTAGGATGTAAGGCTGAGAGACATGGCTGTGCCCTCCGTCTAGCTAGCTAGCCAGACAAGGAGAGAACAGTGTGAGGGAGGAGGAGGCTGGGGAGACCAGGGGAGAGGAGCCAGGCAGAAGTGTTTATTTGTAGGGTTTGAGGAGGGCTGTGACCAACCCCCTGCAGTTTAGGGCAGGAAATCTCCCAGACAGGAGTGAACTGGCCAGGGGAGGAGGAATGGGGGATGGGGCTCAGTATGGCAGTCCCAGAGGCTGGGAAAGTAGCCATTTCCTCCTTGCTAAATCACCTCCAGCTGACCTGATTCTGGTCTCAGTTTCCCCACTGTATTCAAGGGGCAAAAAGGCAGACTTTGAGCTCTGTGGATGAAAGACTTATCCCCAGCCCAGACCACCACTCCCTATAAAATAGGGCAGATGACGCCGCGGCTCTTTTTGGCTAGTGAGTAGCCCCATCTTGTCTTTGAAGATGAAACACACTTAGGCCTAATGAGGAGTCAGACAGTGAGCCGAGGTGGGAGTGGAGCCCAGTCACCTGCCCTGCCTGGCCCCTCCCAGTCTGCACTTGGTCCATTTCACACTTTTCTTCATCCTCACTGACTCCATGTACCCCCGCTCTTGCCTTCATCTGCTCTTAGGTACCACACCCTCACAACAAGGTGAAGGAAAGCCCAGTAAACTCATACACTGTAGTATAGGGGTTCTGAGAGCTACCTCAGCATTGTCTGCCCCTTCCACTGTCCCCAACCAGCACCACTGTTTGGGACAGTGACTGCCCAAAGATGTGCAAGCCCTTCTCTGCTAACAGACCAAATCAGTCATTTCCAATATGGCTGCCAACCAGTGGTGGACAGGCCTTTTCACAGCTTTTCACAGTGAGAAAAGCCCTCAAAGTAAAAGGATGCCTTTAATCAGCTCATCCCCACCCCCAGGCCATCCTGTGACCCAACACCTCCTGCACTACTACCAGACAGACTCAGAAATGTAGTGAGACAATTGGAAGCCTCGGGCTGGTAGGAACCACATATCTACTTGGTGAGGTCCAGGTTGCCTGGAGGCTACAGTCTCCACTCAGCCAGACCAGACACAGCCTCCTCTTTGTTCTCATCTCCCTTTCTCCCCCTGCCCCTAAGCCTCAGTTGTCCTGCCCAGACAGAACACCTCCCCACGGGCTACCCTGTCTCTTTCTAGAGTCCCACACCCGGCCTCTGTAACCATCCCCTGCTTCCTGGGAAATACTTGGCACAGGAGAAGAAGAGGCCATGCAGACGGCTCACACACTCCTGGGAGGCCGCAAGCCTCATAAATGTACTAATATGAAGCATGACTGAAAGATAACCTTCCCTACCTGTTCTGGAAGAGGAGCCTGCACCTGGGGATTAGCATATCTTCTTAATGGTTCATTTGTGTTCATTAAGTAGTTAGCTTATTTATCTGATTTGCAGAGTGATGCCCACAAGGTTGGCTTTCTAGATCATCAGCATTCAACCTCCGACCGTGGTTTGGGAATTACTGCTTTCCTGGTTAGGAAGAATCCTATCTCCATTCTTCATCCTCAGTCTCGGTGGAGATCTGCACCCCTCCTGTGCTCCAAGGAGCTGGGCTCTCAGCATCTATTCTCAAGCCTCCACATGGGACATTTATCATTTCAGAGATCCACAGGTCTTACTGGTCCAAATTCTGTAACCTCCTGCCTCAGGAGTAGCTCATTGCCCAACTCCCACCAGCGTTTAGCTTTAGAGAAAGCTGGGTGATGCCTGCAAGGTCCATTAGGAGAGGCTGGGGGTGAGCCAAGGGCTCAGCCTCAGTCACAGTCAGAGTGGGAACCAGCAGGGAGGCTGAGCCCAGCTCTACCCTCCCCTATCTACATGTTCTCTCAACTTCTAAACATACTCCCTCCTCCCTTCCACCAGCATATTTTGGCTCTTGCATCTTTCCAAACTCTACTTAAAGACCGAGCTCTCACAGAGCACACGCAAGCAGGGCCAGGTGATTCAATGGCCTGCATGTCCGTACACACAACCTTCCTTACATCTGAGTGCATGGTATGGGCCAGGGTGCTAATTACAGGTTTTGGAAGGATGCTGAGTATCTCCTCTCTACAGAGAAGACAGCCTGCTGGCCTCTGTCCTAGAATGGCCTGAGGTTCTGGGAGGACTGGCAGCCACAGGTCCCGCAGGCTGTGCAATGCAGACAGCCCTGCCTTGCCCGCTACGCGTAGTGGCACTGCCTTGATGGAGGCAGACAGATGCCAGGTGCTTACCTTGTGGTCTAGCTCGGCACTGGCTTTATGCTGTTGCTTCTGGAAGGGTGGCAAAAGCTCAGAGACCAAGTACTGCCTGAGGGATGATGGCCTCATAAGGCTCAGGAGCTGGCTGAGTAAAGACAGCTGGGGAGGAGAAAGGACAGTCACTCATGAAGTGAGGGCATGGGTGTCGGGGACAGCTTCAGCTTACACCAGTGGGCTGTAACACCCGTTTCTAGCACCTGAGTCCTCATCTCCCTTTGGAGCTGAGTGGCCTCTTAGACCCACAAGTATTCTCATCTACAAAATATTCTCTTTCTCTTGCTGGGTGCTGGTGGCTCACACCTGTAATCCTAGCTACTCAGGAGGCTGAGATCTGAGGATCGTGGTTCAAAGCCAGCCTGGGCAGGAAAGGCCATGGGACTTTTATCTCCAATAAACCACTTCAGAAAACTGGAAGTGGCGCTGTGGCTCAAGTGGTAGAGCGCTATCCTTGAGCTGAAGAGCTGAGGGACAGCGCCCAGGCCCAGAGTTCAAACCCTATGACTGACCCCCCCCCAAAAAAAAATCTCTTTCTCATGCAAAAATCAGAGCAAGGTTTCCTCTGTCACTGGGAAGGCCTACGACCCCCTCCGCTTCTCACCTGCCAGCCCATTCTCCCCTTCAGCCTTCTCTTTTCACTGAACTTGTCATTGTGGCATTTTTTTTTTTCATTGTGGCATTTGTGACAGACATGACGGAGAGAAACAGTGCCCTAAGCCCCCTGTCCATCCTTGAGTGGTAACTACAATCATCTTTGTTTTGCCCTGCCTGTTTCCTCTGCCCTCACTATGTCCCCTTCCTCCTCTAGAATTCTAAACATTGAGTTATTTCACTCAAAAGGGTCAAGAAGATCCTACCAATAATCCAACAATCCCCAACAACCCCAACAATACCATTTTCATTAAAAATTATTTCTTTTAAAAACACAATACCATGTTCTTATCCAATAAAATTACCAAGAGGTCATTATCATCTGACACCTGTGTCAGTTTTCTCTGTCTTAAAAACCTCCTCTTATAGTAGGGCTGTTTATTTTTGGTCAGCTGTGGGGCTTGAACTCTGGACCTAGGCGCTGTCCCTCAGCTCTTCGGCTCAAGGTGAGCACTCTAGCACTTGAGCCACAGTGCTACTTCTGGTTTTCTGGTGGTTTATTGGAGATAAGAGTCTCATGGACTTTCCTGCCCAGGCTTTGAACCACGATCCTCAGATCTCAGCCTCCCGAGTAGCTAGGGTTACAGGCATGAGCCCACCAGCACCTGGCAGTAAGGGTGTTTAGAGAGGGATTCCCCACAAGGTCCACACAAACATTGAGCTGATGTGTCAATCTACCTCCCATTCAACTGTGAAGCAACTGCCCATCCACTGAATAAATTGGCCCTGAAATCCTTGGAAAAGCATGTGATTGCCTTCTAACCTCTCCTGGCCCAGCGCATGCACCAGGTTTTAGGATCACCTCAGCTGGGTTCCAGCAAGGACTGCTGGGCAGAGACAGGCAGGCTCCCAGCTCCTGGGCCTTCATGGTTGTGTGTAACCCTGGGGAGAGGGGAGCTGCAGGGCAGGGGGAGGGGCACAGGCAGGGTAATTCACAGAACACTGTCTCATTAGGTCCAGCAGGTGCACTGTGGCCACAGGCAAGGCACCTCAGCCCCAGGCTCCTTGCTGGAGCCCAGCTGGGCTGGCACACCTGGCTTCCTCCTGTGACTCACTTGCCAGCACCTGCTCAGCACCCTAGCAGTCTTAGACAGACAAGACAAGAGCAGCTGGGCTGGAGGCTAGGAGGCAGGCAGGCCTTGCCTCCTGGAGAAGAGCCAGGACTTCTCTGCTTAGGAGGGGAGAGGAAGCAGCAGGAAGGAAGGAGAAGTCAGACTCTGGGCAGAGAGAGGCTTCATCTGAGGCTGTACCGCTTTGCCTTGCTAAGGCCTCCTGAGTCTGGGGATAGTTTCCAAAAACAGCCTTGCCTGCTGGCTGGAGGCTCACAGCTGTGCAAGCACAGGGGCTGGCCCAGCAGCCCACACCCCGCAGCAGCCTCGGGCAGGCCGGCCTTACTCAAGGCCAGGACGCTCCCTACTTAGGAGTCCTGGGTGGGGCCTAAGGAGGAAAGCATACAACAGTGCTCACTCGCTCACTCCTGTGTTTTTCCTTTCACTCCTTGAAAGCAACTTCCTTGTGCTCCACAAGCTGCTGCCTATTCAATCTGCTAATTTTCTTTGGTTTCCAGCTCAGCCCCTCTAGCCAATCTCCTTCCTGGATCTGGGCTAATTTGAGCCATGTGGGTCCCATCAGGGCCAGGGCTGGACCAGCAATCTCCCCACCCCCACCCTTCCCCAGATGCCAACTCAGCAAACACTCAGCATATTAGGACAGACACCTGGGGCAAAATGATCACCTAAGAGGACAGGCCTCCACCAGTCCTTTCAGCACCCTGCAAGCAATGGCAGTTCTAGGGAAGCAACTGTCCGCAATGCATGTGTAGCTCCTATATATAAATCCTGGCGGTGGATCCTATTTGCACAGCTAAGATTGCTCTAGCTCACCTTGCCAGGGGGCCTGTCCACCTGAACTCCTCATCCAATCTGTAGCTTACACCTTCTGTACCTATCACCTTTGCCAACTGCTTTACTATGAGTTCTTCTTTCCACAGCGCCCCCTATTTCCTCCCCACCAGGGAGCTTCCTTGCTTATGTTGCTAATTTACTACCAGCCCTGAGCCCTAGCCAGAATGTACATTCTCTGAGGGCAGCTTTGTTCACTGCACTAAGTATTTGTTAGGTTTGTAAACAGCTGGTCAGAACTGCAGATTACTCCATCCTAGGAACTTCATTTAATCTCTTTGATTTTGCCCACTTAAAGTCCGTGCTTTCCAAACTAGAAGACACAGTTTGGCAAAAGTGGTTTGCCACAGAGTGTGATGGTATACACACTAGGGAAGACAAGGCAGGATGGAGAATTTGGCACTAGTCTGGGGTACGAAACCAGACCCTATCTCAAACACAATGACAACAAAATTGGTTTGTTGGCTAGGCACCAGTGTCTCACGCCTAGCTACTCAAGAGGCTGAGATCTAAGGATCACAGTTCAAAGCCAGACCAGGCAGAAAAGTCTGCAAGACTCTGATCTCAAATTAAGTATCCTCCTCCCGTCCCCTATCCCCCCCCAAAAAAAAATCCCCACAGAATTGGAATTGTGGCTCATGAAGTAGAGAGCTAGCCTTGAGCAAAACAAATAACAACAGCATCAACACCTCAGGGACAGTGCCCAGGACTGGCACTAAAAAAAAGCAAAAACAAAAACACAATTGGTTTGCTCTGTTGCAAGAAGTGGCCTGGAATAAGAAACAAACTCCCAGTTTCCTCCCAAACCTGCTCTACCTGTGTCTTGCCTGGGTCTTGGCTGGGTAAATGAAGGGCATTTTATCTAGCCCTGCATCTCCTGAGTACTCTAGGCTACTTTCTCTTACCCTGCTGGTCATACTTGGGAAATGACTTAAGATTTGAACACTTCCCACCCCTACTGCTACCTCCCAGGCCAACTATCAGGGCAGGATAACTGTACCCTTCCTTTCCTCCATACCCTGGACCATTTAGTTTCAATGCAGCAGTCAGAGTAAACCTAAAACTTTTTACAAATCAGATTTTTGTCTGGCCTCCATTCAAAATCTTCCAGTGTGTCCATCTGTGACCAGTGGCTCACATCTACAATCCCCTTGCTACTCAGGAGGCTGAGATGTGAGAATTGAGATTGTAGCCAGCCCAGTCAGACACATCCACAAGACTCTTAATACCCTCTTTAACTGGCAAAATCTCAGAGACAAATGTATGACTCTAGTGGTAGAGTATATTAGATACAAGCAAGAGTCTAGCAGAGACATGAGGCCTTGACTTCAAGCCCCAGGACTGGCACGAAACAACAACAACAACAAACTTGTAGCTCTTCTCTTTGGCATGAAAGCTAAAACCCTCACATCATGGCCTTGAGGCTCTGGCTCACTGAGCCTCCACTTAACCTGTCTTGACTTCAACACCTGCTATTCTACCCTCAGTCCTCTACTCCTACCCAAGCAGCCTTTGTCTGTCCCAGAACCATTGCACTTGCATGCTTTTCCCTAGGAAATCTGCTTCCTTTAGGTCTGTGTACAAATGCCATTTTCTCTGTTCTTATAAAATTGCATCTTCCTGGGATGGGAATGTGGCCTAGTGGTATAGTGCTTGCCTAGCATGCATGAAGCCCTGGATTCGCTTTCTCAGTACCACATACACAGAACAAGCCAGAAGTGGCGCTGAGGCCTAAGTGGTAGCATGCTAGCCTTAAGCAAATGAAGCTTAAGGACAGGGCTCAGGCCCGGAGTTCAAGCCCCAGGACTGGCAAAAAATAAATAAAATAAAATAAAATAAATTGCATCCTCCCCATGCTTTCTCTCCTCTGTAGCTAGCTTTATTTTTCTCCACAGCATTTATAACCATCTGGCACTTCATCCCAACTGTTACTTCTTTCTCAGTGCCTGTGTGTTTGCCTTCCCCTGACTAGGAATGTCCCAAGAGAGGGGCTGAATTCTGTTCTGCTCTATCTTCCATGCCCAGAGCAGTCTGGAGCATACTAGGGCCTGAAGCCAAAACACTGCTATTTCTGGAATAATCCCAGTATTCAACAGAACAACAGGATTACTGATTAGACCTTGGGACTCTCCTGGAAAATTCAAGCCTTGGGGTTGTTGCATCCCAACTCTTTCCTGTCCCTTAAGTCCAGCAAGACCCTGTCTTGCTCCTGGGGTTTGGGATTGCAGGTTGGGGCAGTCATAGGGCAAGCAGCTTGGATGCTGAGGACCCCTCTTGCCCAGTAATGCTCTGCAGACCACTTGCACACCTCCAAACTTGGCTTCTGCTTCTACAAGAGTCTGTTTCAACCCTGGAGGTGCCTTCACAGAGAATGGGCAGGGCACCTTCAGCACCAGGTGGCAGGTGTGGTCCAGGCTGCTAAGGACTACCAAGGCAGCACACTGCAGTGGTCATAGGTAGTACTCTGATCCCAGCTCCTCTGCTTTTCTCTTATGTGGCCCTGGGAAAGTATCCTGCCTCAGTTTCCCCATCTGCACAATATGGATGAGGGTAGCAATCCTTAGAGCCCAGGGCTGCTACCAGAAGTAAGCCCTGAGACCAGCACCAAGACATAGCCAGTGCTGCTGCGCGGTAGTGACCTCTATTTCTAGCGGGGCATGATGGTAGAAAGGAAGAAGGGGCCAGTGCACAGCCAAAGCTGTGTGCAGACACAGGCAGGCTGAGCTTGAGGAGGCTGAGAAGATCAGGCAGCACTGGGCAGGCCAGCTGAAGTTGGGCAAGGGGGCATGTGAGCTTGAATGTGGACAGCTTTGGGGATGAGGGGGCCCTTGGAGGCATGTTTAGGGAGATCAGTCTGACAGGCCAGACTGGAAAGGGGTGTGCCTGGCAGAGGCAGAGCTTTGGGGTGGCTGTGGAGCAGCCGGGGCTTGCAGTGAAGAGGAAGCACATGTGGAGGTTATGGACAGGCCCCTGCTGGTTCTCCCTATCCTGGGAGCCATCCTGATTGTCACTTCCTCTGCTCTTGGAAGTACAGGCACAGACTCATCGTCTAAGACCCGGCTTCAGAGCCATCTCACTGTCTTCAGGCAGAGTTAGTCACCTGGCTGCAGCCAGGTTGCTCACCCATCTTTCAAGGTTGTCTGGTGCTGTCTCCCCAGAGCCTGTTGGTGCCTGGCACCTGAGGCAGAGCCCGGGACATGGGCTAACAAGCAGATGGGCATGTAGTCAGGTACTGAGCCGATGCTGGCAGATGGGTGATGGGTGACTGGTGTACTATCAGGCCCTGCAGCTGGGAACCCCAGACTCTGGGTAGATCTTGTTCCGCTCCTAAGCACCCTCAAGGTCCAAGCCCTTAGGGAGCCAGCTGATGGGACTTCACAAGGCATCTCTCAGTGGGAGAGGCAGCACCCTGATGGGCCCTTATCAATTGCCTCCCTCCTTTGCAGCTTCCCTCCTGGCCCATGTGGCTCATCGTGCACCCCTCCAGTTAAAGCATTCAAGGCTTCAAACAGTCTGGTCTTTTTGGTCACTGCCCACAAAGCTCCTAGGCAAGGTGTCTTCCTTGTACTCGGCTTCCTGCCTCCCCGCTTCACCACCCCTCTATTTTCTTTAGCCTCAGTGACACTCCCCTGCATCAACGTCTGCATTAAGTTGCCATCTGAGTCCCTGGAATGCCTCTGTTCTGTGTCCCCATCACTATATCTCTGTGGCTCCTTACTCTAATATACTGGCTATCCAGTGACCTCTAGGCAGATCATCTCCTCCATGGACCTTCCCAAGGATAGCCTGGGGAGCACTGTCTCTTGTGTACCCTGACAATCCACCTTGGTAGTTGTTCACCCACAAGCATAGACTGCCTCCCTAGTATGTACCAGGGGGGGCAGTAAACAGAAAAATGGGTTTTCCTCCCTCCAAGACCTGGCTCCCAGGAGGATGGCACAGACACTGAACATATCAATGAAAGACCCAAGAGATATGAACCACAACTAATTTAAGGGGGAAGAACAGGACTGAGGCATTGGGGCTGGGCCATCACCTCTGGAGAAGGAAAGACAATAGCTTCAGATATACCAAGTTCTAGGGCAAAGGGCAACATTGGAACAAAAGCCAGGCTGAGCCCATCCTGACAAGCCAACTACCCGTCATTTTTCTGAACTCTCTTTCTACAATCACAGTATCTAGACACCTGGTCCACCAGGCCTGAGGATATGCTGGAATGTTCCACCAGCACTCTGAGGATTTACTCAAGCTTACCATGTACACCTCCAGGGTCTAGTGTAACCCAGCCTTTGTCCATGTGCCTGCCTCTTCTTTTTTTTTTTAATAATATTTTTATTTACATACACAAATGGATGTATCTATGCATTTTTGTTGTGGTGGTCATGGGGCCTGAACTCTGGGCCTGGGTGCTGTCCTTCAGCTCTTCAGCTCAAGGCTAACGCTCTACCACTTGAGCCACAGTGCCATTTTGGGCTTTTTCTGCTTACGTGGTGCTGAGGAATCAAAGCAGGGCCTCATGCATGAGAGGCAAACACTCTACCACTGAGCCACCTTCCCAGCTCCATGCCTGCCTCTTCTAGTATGGTTGTGTTGGGAGTTTTGTTGGACCCTACATCTCTTCAGGAATTCCTGGGAAAATCCTGGGGAGGTGAGAAGTTCTCAACTTTCTTAACCCATTTTTAGCATCTCTAGGGCCTCTGAGTTGCCAGATCAGATGACTTAACACTAGGTCCCACGGGGCACCTAGAGGGAGGAGCTTTTATTTGGTAGTATTTTGCTTGTGCACCTGCATGTGCACACATGCACACACACGTGTGTGTGTGTGTGTGTATTAGCACTTGAGCTTGAACTCAAGTTCCTTGCACTCTTTCTGGGCTTTTTCCACATAAGGCTGGTGCTCTATCACTTGAGCCATAACTTTACTTTCAGCTTTTTGGTGTTTAACTGGAAATGAATCGTATTCTGTCCAGGCTAGCTTTGAACTATAGTCCTTAGATCTCAGCCTCCTGAGTAGCTAGGACTAAAGGTCTGAGCCACCAGATAGTATTGGTTTCCATTTTTATCATTCATTATCTTTTTTTTTATTATTGTGAAAATACCACACAGAGGAGTTACAATTACATGGGCAAGATAATGAGTACATTTCTTATCAAGCATTGTAGCCTCCTCCTTTGTTTTCCCTTCCTATCTCCCCCCCATTCATTATCTTTTTAAAAATCTTTTTTCTTTTGAGTGTGTGTGTGTGTGTGTGTGTGTGTGTGTGTGTGTGATGGGGCTTATATTCAGGGCATAGGTGCTGACCCTGAGCTCTTATTGCTCAAGGCTAGTGCACTACAATTTTGAGCCACAGCACCACTTCCAGTACCACTTCCAGTTTTCTGGTGGTTAACTGGAGATAAGAATCTCACTGACTTTCCTGCAAAGGATGGCTTTGAACTGCCATCCTCAGATCTCAGCATCTTAAGTAGCTAGGATTACATGTGTGAGCTGCTGGCGCCCAGCTGAGATAATTTAAAAAATAAATATAAAAATATCAAATTCAGCTGAGTTCTTAGAGTAGTCTTTCTGGCAAAGCTTCAAGACTGAGTAGGCAATGCACCACTGACCTTCCTGCTCCAGCTGAGATGGACTTACCTGAGTTTTCTCTTGCCAGAGAAAAAGTATGTCTTGCTGGCCCAGCATCCGGGTGATGATAACAAGGCTGAGCTGGCTTCGAAGCTGCCTGGGAGAGAAGAGCAAGCAAAACCTGAGAAGAGGCCAAAGGCTAGGCTGGAAGTCAGGGAGCCAGTTAAGCAGGAGCCCAGGAAGATCAGGACACCCATGAAGAGGGTAATGTTGTCAACCCTATGTCCCTATGAACCTGTGGATATGTACAAGCAAAGGAGTGTTATATTCAAAACTGTTTCGTAGTGTTAAGTATGTGACTCAAGTGGCAGAGTACGTGCCTAGCAAATTCAAGGCCCTGAATTCAAACCCTAGCACCATCACCACCACCACCACCACCACACACACACACACATACACACACACACATACACACACACACAAAAGTTTTGGCATGGTGGTACACACCTGTAATCCTAGTACAGAGGTATGAAGATTGTGAGTTCAAAGCCAGCCTGGACTACATACTAAGACTATGTCTCAGAAAACCAAAATGTGGGCTAGGCCTGGTGACTCACATGTATAATCCTAGCTATCTGGCAGGTGGAAATTTAGAGGGTCTTGGTTCAAGACTATCCCAAGCAAAAAGCTAGCAACTATTTGAACAAAACATGCCAGGTAGGGCTGGGAAAGTGGCTCAGTGGTAGAGTGCTTGCCTTCCATGCATGAGGCCCTGGGTTCGATTCCTTAGCACCACATAAGCAGAAAAAGCCAGAAATGGCACTGTGGCTCAAGTGGTAGAGTACTTGCCTTGAGCTGAAGAGCTGAGGGACAGCACCCAGGCCCAGAGTTCAGGCCCCTCAACCGGCAAAAAAAAAAAGAAAAAAAAACAAACATGCCAGGCAATATGGCCTGTGCCTGTCTCCCAGCTACTGGTGAGGTCATAGCTAGGAAGATTGCTGTCTGGGCTAGGGTGGGGAGAAAGACTCTAAAAAATAACTTTAAAACAACTAGGGCTGGAGATGTGGCTCAAGATGAGGTCAAATCCCAGCACTGACAAAAACTAGCAAAAAATCCCAAACAACGTGCAAACTGGTTCAACATCCTTGTCTCTGTATATCTTCTGCATATCGATACATCAAGCGATAAAACTAGGCTTGAAGTATATAGCTCAGAGGTAAAATGCTTGCTGCCTAGCATGCACATAGAAAGCTCTGGGGTTTATTCTCAGTACTATAAAACAAACAAAAGTATTTAGAGGAAGAAAACAACTGAGAGGGGGCTGGAAAGGTGGCTCAGAGGCAGAGTGCTTGCCTTGCATGCATGAGGCCCCTGGGTTCCATTCCTCAGCACCACATAAACAGAAAAAGCCGGAAGTGGCCCTGCAGTTCAAAGTGGTAGCTCACTAGGCTTGAGCTGAAGAGCTGAGGGACAGCGCCCAGTCCCAGAGGTGACCTGGCTTGATGGGGCAATATTTTGTTTTTGCTTTTACTCAATGTAAAAGAATCTAGAATCTTTCCTTTGGGGACCCCCACCCCAGTTTTTTTCCATGGTGGGCAGGAGAGTGACAGCTACTAACATGTGCTCAGGGCCTGGCTGGACCATTGAGAAGTATGTCTTCCCAGGAGAGCTGCTAATGTGACACATTACCAACCCCACAGTGCTGGTGGTCATCCTGTTCCCAGTGGGAAAGCCTAAAAGCAATATCAGGGAGGCAGACCAGCAGAGGACAAGTGTGTGGCTGAAGCCAGGTGTGCTTGAAGCCAGCAGCCCCTGGACTTCTTAGTACATGAGCCAAATGTGAATCAGCAGAACCTCTTGCATCAGAAGCCTGAGTGGAGATTCTGAGTGGTCATTTAGCATTGCTTTGACTGGCTCAGGATGGAACTAGAATTCGTCTTCAGGATGATATTCCCCAAACAGGCCTTCAATGCTAAAGGTTGGAACTCTGATTTCAGGGTTGGAGACATGGCGTAGTTGGTACAGCACTAGCCAATGAGGGCAAGTATCAGGTACTGAGTTTGAGTTCTGGTCTCAGACCCCTTCCTGTCCCCCCAAAAGGAACTATGATTTTATTCATGAGGTCTCAAGGGTTAGGGTGAGTTAAAAGCAGCAAGGGAAGAGCCAGGCACCAGTGGCTTATACCTATAATCCTAGCTACTCAGGAGGCTGAGATCTGAGAATCAAGATTCGAAGCCGGCCTGGGCAGAAAAGTCCATGAGACTTTGATTTCCAATTAACTACCAAAGGCTAGAAGTGGAAGTATAGCTCAAGGGTTAGAGTACCAGATAGAGTGCTCAGGTCCTGAGTTCAAGCTCCAGTGTACCAGCACAAAAAAAGAAAAAAAAGTGCATATATACCTTTCCCTGACCCTGAAATGCTATTCTTAGGCACTAAGTAAAAGAGAAAGAGGTACTAAAATGTTCATACAGGTGGAAGTACCCTGCATAAACAGACTAGGCTAATCCATACAGCTAACTCCTATGGGGAGTCATGATCACACATGAAGGATTACTTCCAACTCGGCCCATCTTCGCAGTACTGTGGGAAAGAAGACACACACAAAAACTTAGGTGTCACTGGATGCTGGTGGCTCACGCCTGTAATCCTACCTACTCAGGAGACTGAGATGTGAGAATCCCTGAACTCTCCAGTAAGTGCCCAGGCTCAAAGTTCAGGCCCTATGACCAATGGGGGGAGATGTAGGTGTCTGAGCTCAATCACCTAAAGTCCAAAGCAGATAAATTTTAGCCTGCTGGATGTGGGGATACTGGTGAGAGGCTCAGGTACTATGTCCTCTCTTGACCTAAATGTCCGTTTCATACATGTTTGGCTTGTGAAAATCCGCTGAGTCATGCATTTAATGGCCTGTGTGCACTGTTGTTTGTATGCTTCAGTTCAATGAAACCATGATGTTAAAAAAAAAAAAAAAGAATTTCAGCCAGAAGGGCAAAGTAGACATGGCTGACTTAGTAAATCAAAATACAGGATGGCCTATTAAATCTGAATTTCAGATAAATGATCATTTTTATTTTAGCATGTTTGTTCCATGTGATATTTGTACTGCATCTGGCAACCATAAGAGCAACCAATCATTCTCTCTATTCTCAACATGGGCCTGACTGTTAGGAAAATGGAGTCTGTGCATATCTTTGTGGCTTGCCTGACATCTGTATGCATCTGGGAAAACAGTGGGGGGGGGGGGAGGAGGTCAATCCTTTGGCCATGAACTCTTTCTGCAGAGGGCTGCCATGATCTGCATGGACCTTCCCCAGGGCCCTGGACTAGAGCACTGAGGACAGGCAGCCACCATTAAGGGGTGGTAGTGAGCTGGAACCTCCATCTCTACCCCACTCCAGGCCTCAATGGTGCAGACCTTGCCTGAACTCTGTGCCTGCCTTTCCTCCCCTCTTACCCTGCCCCCCCCCCCCCCCCCCCCCCCCCCCCCCCCCCCCGACCTCCTCCCCTTTCCCCAGCAGCCTCTTCCATCTCCTTACATTCACTCAGCCAGGACCTGCTTTCCAGCTTTTTAAACAGCAGCTGGGCTAGGACACAGTGGGAGGTAAATGGCTCCTCCAAGCTGCCTCTGCTCTGAAGCAAACTTTGGGCCAGTCAGGAGTCCTGCATCTGGGCTTCATTACTGCCCCCAGCCTAGGCCTGCAAGGGATCCTGGTCACCCACAGTGGGCCTGGAAAGCGGGCCAGAGCTGGCAGGCTTCACAGCAGTGCTGGGGGCGGGTCCAAAAGGGAAGAGGCGGGTTTGGGGAGGGGCGGGGGGGTCAGGCCAGGGCTGTAATCCAGAAAGGAAGAAAAGAAAACAGCACCGAGGGGGTGACTGCATGCAAAGGAACCCACATCTGAGAGAGGGAGCTCCTCCTTTCAACCCCTCTCTGCTGGCCAGCCCTCCCACTGTCTTTCATCCTAACAGCCCTCCCCGTCTTTTCAGCACAGACCCTACATTCTCAGTTCCCACTGGGACTCAGGAGAGGGGAAGGGCTACCTTTTTTTATTTTACAAGTGGAGCGCTTGGTCTACAGAGGACAAAAAGAAGGGCCCTACCCCACATGCCACCTCAACTGCGCAGCAAGCAGGCAAAGCGCACAGCCAAGGCCGGCCTGCGGGCTCTTCTTCCCCAGAAGTACCCGGAAACAGCAGGCAGAGTTCAAACCAGGCAGGCCGAGAAGGATGCCGAAGCCACTGGAGCCCTCCCAGTCACTGTCATATAAGGCAACAGGCTCCAGCAGGGAGACACAGGCCAGGCCAGCCTCAGCCTCCACCCTGCCCGCCTCCAGGGGCCTCTGTAAGACCAGGACACTGGATTAGCACTCGAGGAGTCTAAGACACTAGATAATTTGGAGTCCACTTTTCTAAACTTACAATACAGAGGATTCTAGCCTGCAGTTCGCACAGGAACATGGGGCTGAGTACTCTGTACAGGCATTCAGAAAGGCAAAGGCATCAGCTAGTGTGGGCAGAGAACTGGATCAGTACTGCCCCACGGATGCCCTGTCTTCCTTCACTCTCCAAGGGAACCAGGGCCAGCTGAGGCTGAACTGCCCTAAAAGGCTGTCAGGCATCTGGCCAAAGGTGTGAGCTGCCTTTTCCACATCTCTAGGGCAGCTCAGGAAGCAACAGCAGTGGCCAGTTTTGCTATGGAAATGCTGCCTGACACCCAGCCTTATGGTGTCTGCCTGACTTACATCTCTGAGGATATCTAGAGAACACTGCACAGTCCCATTTAGGGATAAAAACAGGCAAAACAAATCTGCACGAGGGAAGATTACAGGAAAGCTGTTTCCTTTGTGGAGGGGAGAGGCCATCACCCACTCTGGCCTGTGGCTGAACAGCAGTATGCAGATGGTCTCCTTTCTAAGTACACTGAGCTTCTACCTTGTGATATGCAACCTCCCTGATTAACTGTAAGCAACAAAATGTTACCTGTGGAAAAGTGAAACCTACGACAGAGTCATCGACCCTCCAATTTAGGAAACACCTTACTGTCTCCTAGACTAATGGCTTACATTTCCTCCTGGCCCTTACCAGCATCCATTTTAACCAAAGAAGTACCATGTCTGCCAAGCAGCCCAGACTATTCGTTGGACTAAATAAAGGAAGTTGCTCTCATATTATGCCAAAATCTGCCCTTCTGGGATTTATTCCAGAGCGTCTAGATTCTGTGCTCTGGGAGCTTTCTGATGGGCTGGGCACCCCATTCATGATGCACTTGCTGTACTCCATGGCTGGCTATTTTCTAGGTGTCACTGCCCCACTTTTCTATCTTTTGGCCATTTTCCTTTGTTCTCCTAAGGCCCCACGGTTGTCAGTGTCCCTCTTCAAGTGAGCCATTCTGCATGGAAGACTAGAATCTGATGCTCATTTTCTTGGCAGGCTGGAGATGCCAAGCAGCTAACAGATTGAGCTGGAGTCTTTTTTTTCACACATCTTGCTATCAAACCCCATTCCCTAGATCCTGCTTTTAATTGTATAGTTGGGCTTTTGTTTCCGACTCAGCCCATCATTATTGTCTGCTGAGATCTCGGATTTTCATTTGTTGTATTCTTGTCGCCTTGGAATCTGACCATTGTTCTACTAATGGCCTCATCCAAGATATTAGATCTGCCCTGCCTCACCAGTTAGGGAAGGCAAAACTTAGGGTGCCCCAGCTGCCTGCCTTGTGGGTGGATTCTCGTAAGTCTACCTAATTCTACCATCTTTCACATTTCTCCATCCCTAGGATGTAGTGACGGCCTCATCAAATGTCCAATGATGCTCTAGATGCACATACAAACAGCCCTCTGACCATACCTGGCTATTCTGTCCAAAGATAAAATTAGGATAGAGGGAAGGGGTGACTTTGTCAAAAAAAGAAATGCACTATTTACCTGACTTATGTAATTGTAACCACTCTGCACATCACCTTCATATAATAACAATATTTTTTTTTAAAAAAAGATGAAAATAAGACTCATCTGGTGGGATTTGTTTTTAGGACTCCCAGCAATCAGGCCTTCATTTCTTAAGTACATGCTCACGTACTGTTCCCTGAGCATGATGAGATCACAGGGACTAGTACGGCCCTATCTCTCTCAAGTCCTCCTACCTCCAGAGGCCCTTGCAGGGTCAGGGCATCCCATCTGCAAGTCTCCCAGCACATTGGTGGAACATCTTTCCCCTGGGATGTAGGGACTGAGCATCACTCCTCACCACCAGGGTCCAGAATCATCTCAGGCTTCAGCCCCTGGTGGTCACTTCTGAATCCGGGTAAAAATCATTCTCTTTCACAAAGTAGACAGAAGCAAAATAGGAAGCACAAGGTGCTGATTTGTGCTTATCAGTGCTTAGAATTCACAGTCGACTCCAGATAGCATGCTTTGCTTTGGAGATAAATACGCAGAAGACCCTCTTAGAGCTCTTGGCATTTCCCAACAATACCATTTCTGACTTTGGCTACTTGTCTGTTTGCCTCACAGTCTTTTTTTTTTTTCCAGATCTGTGTTTTTCAAACCTGTTGTCACACAGAAGCAAGCATTGAACTTGAGGGCACAGGAAACTATCTAGACACTTACTCCTTTTCCTCTAGGTTCATCTGCTACAAGCCATATTCAAAGGTCAGTACAGATCCCCTAGCCCACCTTAGCTATCTTTTGCTTTTTAAAAAACAATAATTTATTTTGTATTTTTAACAATTAGTTTGGGGCTGGGAAGGTGGCTCAGTGGTAGAGTGCTTGCCTTGTATGCACGAGGCCCTGGTTCAAGTGGTAGAGTGCTAGCCTTAAGCAGAATGCTGAGGGACAGCGCCCAGGCCCAGAGTTCAGGCCCCACGACTGACCGAAAAAAAAAATTAGTTTGTACCTGTACTAGGGTTTGAACTAAGGTTATAGCACTGTCTTTTAGCGTTTTTTGCTCAAAGCTGGCACTTCTCCACTTAAGCCACAGCTCTACTTTCAACTTTTTGGTGGTTAATTAGTGAGAAGAGTCTCACAAACATTCTTGCCAAGGCTGGTTTTGAATTGCGATCCTCAGATCTCAACCTCCTGAGTAGTTAGGATTACAGGTGTGAGCCATAAGTGCCTAGATATCTTTTTTTTCTTTCTTTTGCAAAAACATTCAACTTTTTAATGATTTTAAAGCAATGAAGGCGCCTACTAGATTAAAACTGTTACATACAAGGGTCATCAATAATGAGATTACTGTGATGTGCATCTGCTGTCTGGAATTTCAGTTTAAAAATAAATGTAAGGGAACTTGGCTACTGCTGCCTTCGTAGTCAGGAAACATAGTGGGGAAATCATCAGCTGGTGCCTCAAATCGCTACACATACGTTTACATAAACAAGCTTCCCAGGTGGTTATTGACCCTTGCTCTTGAGAGGACATCCCCATTTTAAGATGTTTGGATATACTCCTCCTCTTGCTGGATAGTTTCCTTAGAGAGGAGAGGTTTTTTTCCCCTCAGTATTAGTTTTCTTCAATTTTGATCGGCCAAACTTCTCCACTTTGGACATGACTGGTTTATCACTCATTTTGAGTAAAAGGCTGGAGGCCTGGTGGCCCCTGTGAGGACATTGGCAGGCGAAGACCGCTGGTTGGCTTTAGGCCAGCTGGGTACGCTGTCTATCTTTTGCTTTAGAATCTGTGACTAAATCCACCCAATAGGTGAGTGCTTTCTGTACACTTTTTGAAACTTGCCCTCTACAGTCAACCACTGTACACCACTCAATGAGCCCTAGAGAGCAAAGCCACAGCTCCTGTCCTTACCATGCTCAAAACTAGTGCAAGGACTGTAAAACAAGCTAGTCAGGAGGGATGGAAATCCTGATTTAGGCAAAGGAAGACAGACAGGAAGAAGACTTCTATGAAGGGGGAGTGGAGTATGGCAAAGTTTAGAGGCAAATGCTCTTTATGAGTTTAAACAGCTATAAAGTTTTAGATATGTATGGCAGAAGAGAGGGAACCCACTGAGCCTGAGTTGAAGAACAGGCATGGAGGCTTTTGGCACAGTAGGCTGGACTGATTAAATTTCCTTTCTAGGATAAGGAGTGACATGACGGGTGTGCAGGTATAGAAAGGTCACACTGCCAGACAGCGCAGAGATGGGAGAGCTTGGGAGGAGGAAGGAGCTGGAGCCCAGGGGCGCTGAAATCAAAGCCTGGTCTGGAGGAGGCACAGCCACCTGGAGCTAGAGCTGGGGTCTTGTAGAAAGGAAGGAGGTAGGAAGTTGGGTCTGCTGGGTCTGTTTAAGGCAAGGCATAACACGGCTGTTGGGAGTGGAGAGGCTTCGGTGGCAGGAAGTGTTGTGAAATCTAAAATCTGCTGAGGGCCTGGAACAGGCTGACCAGCACCCCCAGAGTGGCTCCTGAGTGGCTCCAGGTCGGGGGCCTGGATGGGGACAAGGGGAAGTGCTGAGGTGACAGATTTAAAGCCCAAGTTGGAAGGGAACTATGGCTGGGAAAGAGATCTAGAAACGGAACCAGGGCCATGAGCAGTGGTCAGCTGGGAGAAGAGAGGGTGGGCGCTATGGTCCTGCCGCGAGAACAGTGAGTGGGAACACAGAAGGAAATAGGAGAGCTTTGGGGAAAACCCCAGGGTGCTTGCTCTGATTCTCAGTGCACTAAGGCTTGATGATTTTCAAGGCTGCTTCCTCCCAGAGCGCCTGAACTGCCGCTCTATAGGCCAGTTCCTCTTGGTGGTCAGACAGTACTTCTGTGGCTGGTAGCTTTGGACAGAAAAGATGTGGAGAGGACACTGGTGTTCAGGCAAGAGCCTTGTACAGGGAGACCCTGGTGAGGGCTGCTGTCCCTGGGCCCTTCCCCAGAAGCTTCCTATTAGATCTAGCTCCCAGGAGATGAAACAAAGGAACATCTGCCCACGACTCTGGTGTAGAACAGAAGGCACTGTGAGGAATGTCTCCCAACACAAGAAACATGACTATGTTCTGGGAACTCCCCTGTCCCTCCCAAACCCAGTGCATCTCCATACACAGAAGAAGAGATTAGAGAACCAAATATTGGCATTTATTGTCTTCCTGCATTTAAGGCCCTTGCTGACATTCCAGTCTCTAAAATGGGGGTCTCTTGTCAAAGTGGGGACAGTAAGGTTAAGAGAAGGGGGCTGGGGCCACATCTTGAAGGTGTTACAGGTCATCTTTATTTTAAAACATTGACAGTACTGCAGCTTGAACTCACCTCCGCATGCTCATGTTGGGCTTTTTGTTCACAACTAGCAGGCTTCCTTTTTGGAGATTAATTGGAGATGTGAGTCTCACAGACTTTTCTGCCTGGACTGGCTCTGAACTACCATCCTTAGATTCCAACTCTCTGAGTAGTTAGGATTACAAAAGAATCACTGGCTCCTGATGTACTGTTCAACACCCTTCATACTTCTCTTTCCTCCTTTTCCTCTTCTTCCTCTTCCTTTCCTCCTTCTCCTTCTCCCTCTCTCCATTCCCACTCCTGCACCCCCCCCCCACCAGGGCCTAGTGCATGCTAGGCAAATCTCTACCACTGAACTACAACCATAGTTAAACAATCTGTTAAACAATTTTTGTCACTGTCACTGTCCCACAATACTGTGAAATATGTGAAATTTATGTAATCACCTAATCTCAATTTAAAAAAAAAAGTGAGAGAAGGGATGGGTTAGGAGCGATGGCTGACAATGTTGTCAGACACCTTGTCCTCATATACTGTTTTGTAGAATGGGAACTTCTTTGCACAACTACTTAAGGATAATAATAAAAATATGTAAATAAAAAACTTTTGTCAATAAATTTCTGTTATTAGTTCCCAAGGTTTGAAGTCATCTCCTTCATTTTGCCAAACTGTCCTCCAGAGGAGTGGCGGGGGCAGAATACAGTAAGCACAGGAGCACACAGGAGCAGAGGAGCGCAGGCCTGTTTGCTCACATCCTGTGAACATATATTCTTTTTTTTTTGTCGGTTGTGGGGCTTGAACTTTGGGCTTGGGTGGTGTCCTTGTACTCTTGAGCTCAAAGCCAGCGCTCTACCACTTGAGCCACAGCACCACTTCCGGGTTTCTAGTGGTTTACTGGGTATAATAATCTCACAGACTTTCCTGCCGGGGCTGGCTTTGAATTATGATCCTCAGATCTCAGCCTCCTGAGTAGCAAGGATTATAGGCGTGAGCCACCCGTGCACGACTGGCTGAACATATATTCTTTACAGCTATACTACTTTGACAAGCAAAGAGTGCTATCTTGTTTTTAGGGTCAGTTTTGTAGCTTTTCAGAATCTTTCCCCCTCTTCACCATCTTCCCAGGCAGTCTGATTTCTTTTTCTTTTGGCAGTAGTGGGGATTGAATTTAGGGCCTTCTGCTTGCTAGGCAGGCATTCTACCATTTATGTCATGCCCCCAGCCTAGCCCTTAAAGCTGGCTTCAGCTTTCCTTTTACTTGAAAAGCCATTTGTGGCATTGTACACAGGATATTTATTAAACAGTTGTGGTTGGCAAAGGAGGTGGGCTTTCTTTCTTTCTTTCTTTCTTTCTTTCTTGTCAGTCATGGGTCTTGAACTCTCAGCCTGGGCACAGTCCCTCAGCTCTTCAGCTCAAAGCTAGCACTCTACCACTTGAACCACAGCACCACTTCCGGTTTTCTGGTGGTTAATTGGAGATAAGAGTCTCATGGACTTTCTTGCCTGGGCTGGTTTTGAACCAGGATCCTTAGATCTCAGCCTCCTGGGTAGCTAGGGTTAAAGGTATGAGCCACCGGTGCCCGGCTGGGTTTTCTGAGGAGCAAGAGCAGGCCTCAATGTCCCTAACCTCTTGATGGGTGCTCCTGTGTGTGGCTGCAGGGGTTTGTACTGAGTGCATGGGAATGCACTAGAGACTGCTCAGAAGCTCAAATGGCAGCTTCCTGGGGCCATCAGAGTGGAGTCACCCTTCTAATATGGTACTCCCCAAGGGCTTCCTCCACCATTGGCCCCCTTTCCTTTTTTGTGCTTCGGCTCAACTCTGCAGTTCAGACTGCAGCCCCCCCTCCCCCCAACTGCTTTTCCCTGCCACGAAGGCTCCATCAACAAGGCAGGCAATGGGGGCACATTTCACAAATATGCCATCAGTAGGAGTTCTTGCTTTGTGCTTAACAAGTCAAGTAGACCAAAAGTGTGACAGCCTCTGGCACAACAACCCGCCCTTCTTCCTGGGGACAGTTTGGGCTCTGAGCCCAATGGGACAGCCACCAGCAAGGTGGGGGGGGGCATCGCTAAGATCTACAGAGAATATGGCAAAGCTGTAAAAAGAATTAGAAGCTCTTTATGACCCAATTTGGAAGGACTGCCAAACATACCTTGAAGTGAAAAGAACTGGCAGGGAACCCATGCATGCACATACATATATGCACAAAAACTGGCAACAGGCCACATGGCCAGCCATAAAGGTGAGGAGGTTTTTTTTTTTTTTGGCCAGTCCTGGGGTTTGAACTCAGGGTCTGGGTCTGTCTCTGAAATCCTTTTTGCTCAAGGCTTGCACTCTACCACTGAGCCACATTCCCAGCCCACATGGTTTTTGTTTTGTTTTGTTTTGTTTTTTTGGGTCCGGTCGTGGGGCCTGAACTCTGGGCCTGGGTGCTGTCCCTCAGCTCTTCAGCTCAAGGCTAGCACTCTACCATTTGAGCCACAGCGCCACTTCCGGCTTTTTTCTTTTTGCTTATGTGGTGCTGAGGAATCGAACCCAGGGCCTCAGGCATGCAAGGCAAGCGCTCTACCACTGAGCCACCTTCCCAGCCCCCCACATGGGTTTTTGATATCTATTCACTCCTTGAATTTTACAGCCCATAAATACTTTTTTTTTTTTTTGGTGAGTCCTGTGGCTTGAAATCAGAGCCTGGGCACTGAGCTTCTTTTGCTCAAGGCTAGCACTCTACCACTTGAACCAGAGCACCATTTCTGGCTTTTTCTGCTTTTGTGGTACTGAGGACTCAAACCCAGGGCTTCACGCAGGCTAGGAAAGCACTCTACCACTGAGCCACATTCCTAGTCAGCGTGTAAATGCTTTATTCATTAGAAAGAAAAAGTAAAACTACATCTCTTTCTCCCTTTTTTTTCCCCCCAAGAAGGTAGAATATCACTATGTAGTCCAAATGAGCCTGGAACTTGCATTCTTTTTGCCTGAGCCTCCTAAGTCCCTGGATTACAGGCATGTGCCATCATCACTGAGCTAAAATAAAATATCTAAGTAAGTAAATAACATCCTATGAGGAGCCCTCTTCCCTAGCAAAGCTCTTGGCTCAAGGCATTATTACCCTGTTCAGGTAGGTGGCTGCTTCAAAGCCAGTCAAAAAATGTTCTACTTCATTCTCTCCTTAGCATTTAAGGGGTACTAATCACAAGCTGTGGAACCACAAAGAGAACCTAAGAAAGAGACTGTTTCCCCAAATCACAGTTTACCATGCTTAGCAGATAAATGAGCAAAGTCATAAATTTGAAGTACCACAAAAGTAGCTTCAAATCTACAATAGGGAAAGGGTGGATTATTAATATCAACAATTGGTATGTTGTCTACTGAGTCTTGGTGGTAGAAATAAAATCAGCTTAGATTCTTGTCTCATACCTAAGAAAAGTAGACTCCATATAGGGTTAAGACCTGAGAGTAGAGTAAGGTGGTCAGGTATGGCCAGAGCCATATTGGCCACATGGCAGATGGTAGGGTCTGGCATTTTGTCTTCATGCAGGGGGAAGGAACCCCCCCCCCCCGGGCTTCCAAGTGATGGGCTTGCCCAGATCCCTGGCGGCAGGGGTGGGCACCTGGCTGATAGGTTACTGAACTGGTCAGTACAGTGACTGGGACTGGGAATTTTCTGTGGACCTCCCCCTCCCTCCCTGCGCTGACCCTATTTAGGCCCAAACTAGCACAGGTGCCATTACTCCAGGCCACGTGTGTTTCTGTGATTGGGTTGTGTCTGATCTCTCGTTTCCAGGCATCAGGGAGCTGAATTCGTTTGTTGGTATTGTTTTTGTTCTTTCTTCCTTCTCTGGCTATAATGTCTGCCCTGAGCCATGCAGGCCCTGAGCAGACACCTCTCTACCCCTTAGCTAGGTTTCTGCCCAGTATCTGTGTTACCTAGGTAACTGGCACACCTGGAAGCAGTCACCTCCCCCTCCAGCTAGGTGACAGTCCTGGGCTGCCTCTGGTCATGCCTCCTATCTGACCTTAGGAGGGTCTCAGGCCCTGAGGTCACGTCCAGATCCAATGTGGCCACACCTTTCCCCCATCTGGCCACACCTCTTCCTGTCCCTGGCCTACATAAGTCCTGGTCTGGGGGTAGGTCTCCACTTTTCAGCCATGCCTCTCCATCCTGCAGGTTGGGTGTAGCAGTTCTGTAAATAAACTTATTTGCCTACCTGAGTACTGTGTGGTGTTCTCTTCCTCAGCTACCTAATGAAACCTACCTACTTATACCTTACACTGGCCTGTTTCCTAGCTGTGTTATATATATTTGGGTACTGCAGGCCTTTGTAACAACCGGTAGTGTGCAGACTGCTAGTGTTGTATAATAAAGACTTCAATATTCCAAATTCCAAAATGTGGCTTCTGGAATAATTCACCTTGCAACAACAGGGCTGGGCACTGGTGGGCTTGTGATGCTGAGATCTGAGGATTGCAGTTCAAAGCCAGCTGGGCAGCAAAGTCCATGAGACTCTTAATCACCAGAAAATGGGAAGTGGCTCTGTGGCTCAAAGTGGTAGAGTGCTAGCATTGAGCAAAAAGAGCTCAGGGACAGCGCTCAGGCCTGAGTTCAAGCCCCATAACTATACTACTAATAATAAAAAGACCTGACAGGACCAAAATTCTCTAAGTACATTAAAAACAAACAACAAAAACTTTTTTTTTTGTATTCTTAGGGTAGGGAAGACCTTCCTAGTGAAAGATTCAACTCTACTATTTATGACAATCTCCTACAAATTTGCAGATCATTGAGGAATTGAGAGTGTAGCTCAACGTTAAAGCATTTTCCCTTAGCATTTGAGAGGCCATGGGCTCAATCTCTAGCACTGATAGGAGTTAGTAACAGAAAAGCAGCCAGTCAGGGAATTGTGGCCTATAAAACTTGGAGATGACAGGATAAACCAAAACCTGCCTGACAACCAAATAGGGATGGAGGGGGGAGGGGGATAAGGAAATAAGGATAACACAGTAAATCTTAGGCTTCACAATCTTACAGAAAACAAAGGGGACCTACTAACCCCGTGCTGGTGGCTCACGTCTTAATCCTAGCTACTCAAGGAGGCTGAGATCTGAGGATCTTGGTGCAAAACCAGCCCAGGCAGGAAAGTCTGAGATTCATCTCCAATTCACCACCAGAAACCCATCAGTGGCACTGTGGCTCAAGTGGTAGAGTGCTCACCTTGAGCTGAAGAGCCCAGGGACAGACTTAAGAAGAATAATGTACAGGCTAGGTATGGATGTGCTTGCCTATAATCTCAGTACTCAGGAGGCAGAGGTAGGAAGATTCCAAGTTTGATGCCAGCCTGTGGGCTATCTAATGTGACCTTGTCTCAAAAAAGAAAGAGAAGAAGAGAAAGAGCAAGAGGAGAAGGAGGAGGAGCATGACAGCAATAATAACAATTTACAAGTTTAGGAGAAAACAGTGTTTGCAGCATATATAAATAACACATAAATCGATAGAGTTAATAAGAAGATAAATTTCCTAGTAGAAAAATAGGTAAGATAAATGCCGCTTTGGCTCAACTGGTAGAGCACTTGCCTTGAGCTCAGGGACAGTGCCCAGGCCCAGAGTTCAGGCCCCACAACTGACCAAAAAAAAAAAAAGATATTGCTTTATTGGGCAGGGAAGGTGGCTCAGTCGTAGAGTGCTTGCCTTGCATGCATGAGGCCCTGGGTTCAATTCCTCAGCACCACATAAGCAGAAAAAGCTGAAAGTGGCACTGTGGCTCAAGTGGTGGAGTGCTGGCCTTAAGCTGAAGAGCTGAGGGACAGTGCTCAGGCCCAGAGTTCAGGCCCACAACCGAAAAAAAAAAAAAAAAAAAAAGATAAGGAATACTAGAAGATAATCTGTAGTAAAAGAAATACAAAAGTTCAATAAACATGAAAAAAAAACCACCCCATTTCACTGGCAATCAGAGAAATGAAACAGAAACAGGATAAGACTTTCCATTCACTAGTCTGACAACAGTCTTAATGAGAATGTGCAGAAATAGGTATTTTCATAACCACTGGTAATAATACTTGATCCACTTTTGCTTTTTGGAGACAATGCTTTATATGTGCATACTTTAGGATGACAATTTCCTTTCAAGGAATGAATATTTTTGTCCTTTAGAAATAGCTACACAAGGGGCTGGGAAGATGGCTCAGTGGTAGAGCGCTTGCCTTGCATGCCTGAGGCCCTGGGTTCGATTCCTCAGCACCACATAAGCAAAAAGAAAAAAGCCGGAGTGGCGCTGTGGCTCAAGTGGTAGAGCGCTAGCCTTGAGCTGAAGAGCTGAGGGACAACGCCCAGGCCCAGAGTTCAGGCCCCACATCCGGACCCAAAAAAAAAAAAAAAAGAAATAGCTACACAAGTACCCAAAGCTCCTACCCATGGAGTGAATGACCAGTATTAGGGGACTGTTTTTACATATACCATAGAATATTATACAGCTATGAAAAGGAATAAGGCTTATCTCTTGTGGGGAGGGGTGGGAGTGTGCTTGTGCATGCATCTGTGAAAAGCCACAACAAATAACAAGGCCTATGTGGAGTAAATGGAAAACTGAACTGGATACATGGACCTTGGAGAGCACTACTTGCTATTCAGGTACTGGACAGAAAATCTTAGGTCTGTCTCTTCAGACTTTTGAGGAAGAGGAAGAGATAGATTGCCTTGCTCCCTCTAGGATAGATAGGGAAATGAAAGCAGGAAGGTGACAAAAGTGATGCAGACGTGGCACCACTGTCATGGAGAGAAATTTTAAATAAGAACTGAGGATTTTCTGAAGGCAGAAAGCACAGGATTTGGTCTGGAAGGAATAATGGCATGGATACAGGAGGACAATCAAGCTGGGATTAGGCCACTGAGTGGATGCGCGAGGGGGGAGAGGAAAGACCAACAGAATGGCCCGGCCAGGGGCCATTTGGAGAAGACAGTATCCACTGGAGCACCTAGATACCTCAGACAAGAGTTTCCAGAAGCCTAGTTTTATGAAATGCAGAGCAAAACCTTCCCTTTCAGGGCCAGACTCATAACAGAGCCTGAAGCTGGGCTGGGCATGCCCATCAGGAACAGAGCATTTGCTGTGCAGCACAAGTGTGTAGCGACCCTGAGCCCCATATCTGCACATGAGAGCGGTTCCCAGGAGGGAAGAAGGGCCCATGGGAGGGCAGGAATGCCAAGTGTAGAGTCTTCTGTCTAAGCATAGGGATGGACAGTATAGAGAGGCAGAGGTGAGAAAGGGCAGGCATCTGCTCAGGGCAGGGCCAAGACAGAAGGAAAAGTCAAGTCCAGCAAATAGGTCTTAGCTTCTGAACAAAGTTCATTTTGTTCACCTCCTTCATCATTCCAAAGAATTTACAAAGCACCAACAGCCTGCGGAAGAACCTGGACCAGGCACCAGCCTTGGTGAAGCCAGTGACTCCAGAGGCAGCTAGAAACAGGAAAACAAACCTTAAGATAACTTCTGGCAGAGATAAATGTGCAGAAAATAAACAGACCAGTGAATTGAGAGCTGGAGAGGGCTAAGGGAGGAGCAAGGGAGTGATCAGCTGCAGTCTGAATGACAAAGAAGAAGCCAGCCAAAGGTTGGAGAGGAAGCCCAAAGAAAGGCAGGCGGGGCTCTGCAGGCAGAAGATAATTGCACAAGGCAGTGTTTTGCTAATAAGACCATGTTAAGAAAATTAGGCTTTTTCATTTGTAAAGAATTCATTAGGGAACTGTATTTTTAGTTCTTCCTCTGAGGTTTGTTGGGAAGAAAATGATTCCTACAGGACTCCTTAGGAATGCCTGCTAGGGCAGAAGGCAGGAAGGATGAAGCACCCACCTGCCTCGAGAGGTCACATTCGGGAAGAACTGCACAAGGGCCAGCAGGTTATGGTGATGGTTGGACACCCAGCTGAGGGCATTGCACAGTGGCTGGAGCTGTGGGGACAGGGGACACTGGTGGGCTACAGGAAGAAGCCACAGGACCTGCTGTGACTCAGCCCACATAAAGAAGGGGGTGGGGAGAGGAGAATCCCAGAGATCAAGGACATCCTGATGACCTGCAAGCAGTGCTGGCCTCACTCAGGGTGCTCTAGGGGGTGCTGTGGTTTCCAGTGGCTGAGGGTTGGCTTGGGCCATGGTACCTTCCCTGGCCATTCACAGATGCTTTCCAGAAGTAAGAGCAGGAGCTGCTGGAGGTCCGTCTTGGGCAGCAGTCGCAGCTCCACATCCAGGCCTGCACGGCACAGCAGCTCTATCAGCTGCAGGAGGCTCTGGTCGGTATAGCTGCTTGGCCGCATTAGGACACACAGCGTCAGGAACTGGAAGGAAAGAGAACTAGGGGTGTGAGGCATGTGGTGGGGAAGAGGGGACTGTGGAACTGGTTCCCTGGAAGATGACAGACAGGAAAGGGCTTGTCCTGTGAGCCCCTTAGGCTGTGCTGGGTAGGCACAGAGCAAACCCAGCATGGCTGGACTTGAAACCCCCGTGGGGTGAATACATTGTGCAGCCTGTACATTGTGCAGCTAGTACATTGTACTAGCAGCCTGTATGGTGTCTGCAATGGTGCTGCTGAGCTCGCTGGCTGTGTGTGACAGGGGAGTCACACTGCTGACTATGTCTGGATTGTACCTGAGTGCTTTGGGGTGAGGCAGGTAAGGCTTGACTCACCTTGTAGATGTAACTCAGGCTGATGTCCAAGACCACTTCTTGTGGGGAGTCCTCCTGCTCCTGACAACTCAGGCTGATTTTGTTTTCAAGCATTCTGAGGTAAGACAAAAACACCCACAGCACAGATGATAAGGGAATGCACAGAACTGAGCACAAGGAGACAGCAAGGCACAGCCAGTGGCCGACGTGTGCTCAGGAGCAGATGATGCCAGAGGACCCACTTCTCCAAGGTCAGCATTGCCATGTGTGCTGGTCATTTACTGGGCCATAACCAATCACCCTCCCCCCCAACCCCACAGACTTATTAAGAACACAGTTATTATCTCACACCGTTTCTGAGAACCAAGAATCCAAGGGAAGCTCAGCTGAATGGTTGTGGCTCAGGGTCATTCCTCAGAACGTTGGGTGGAGCTGCAACTATCTTAACCTTGATCCAGCTGGGGAACCAAGCTCTAAACTTGTTCATGTGGCCATAGAATGGCAGGCCCCAGTGAATTGTCACGTGGGGCCCTCCACAGGCTCCTCAGTGTGGCAGCTGGGTCCCCCAAAGCTAGCCAAGGAGAAGAGAGAACAGGACAAGATTGGGGAAGACCAGAGGGAACGGGAGTAAAACTAGTGGAGGGCCAAAGACAGAACATAGTCTTTCCTAACCTGACCTCAGGTGATATACCATCACCCGTGATGATTCATGGGTCACACAAGCCAGCCTGACTTGGCAGGGAGGAGACTAGACAAGAACATAAATGCTAGTGAGTAGAAGACTACTGAGAAGCTGGCTCCCAGGGCCTGCCACTCAGGTGAGATCTCCAGCTTTAGTTTTCTGAGACACAGAAACCAGAAAAAGCATCCCTTCAATTACCCCAAAGCATTATGAGGGGGACTGGGAAGGTGGCTTAGTCGTAGAGTGCTTGCCTTGCATTCACAAAGCCCTGGGTTCGATTCCTCTGCACTACATAAGCAAAAAAAGACAGAAGTGGCACCGTGGCTCAAGTGGTAGAGAGCTACCCTTAAGCTGAAGAGCTGAGGGGCAGAGCCCAGGCCCAGAGTTCAGGCCCCATGACTGACAGAAAAAAAAAAAAAAGCATTATGAGGGACTTACATGGGCCTAGTTTCTAAAGTTTCAAGGAAGGCAAAAACATCAGAATAAAAACTATGTTGAAAACCCTTTCTAAAGGTGATGCATTGGATATAACAAGTTGTCTATGGATAGGCCTGTCTTGCTTGTTTGCCCCAGGGAAGGGACAGATCTAGCTGAGGGAGTGAAGTAATCCCTCTTGGAAAGATCAGAGCTGCACACAGGGTACTGAGACGGTTATAGTAAGGTCAGCAGTAGGCAGCAGTCACACCACCCTTCCCACGGGCTAGCCAGGTCACCCCCCGAAATGATTCTTTCTGGCCAAATGTACATTGCTGACTTCAAGTCAGTTAAGTGAGTTTCTGACAAAGCCCTTTTGCTGTCTGTCTGTCTCATTGACTTCTTGGTACCTGGGAATGCCAAGGAAGACAATGTTAAGAAGAAAGAAGATGGTGTAGTCACCTGGCCATGAGCAGAACAGAGCAGAGTATTGGTCCTGAAGCTCGGGGAGAAGTCTCTGTACTTCCTCACTTCTTTTTTTTTTTTTTTTAAGAAATTTACTTTAATTCTAAGCAATTAATCATGAATGTCCAGCATTTTTTAGTCTATTCAAACAGTCCACAGTGACAAAACAACCTTCTAAAATATACAGCACACCTTTATATTTATTTTAATTATTTAATCTAATACAAATGTCCTCATTTGTATATATATTGTAATGTATACTATTTCCATCTTAGATCTTAGAGCCCTAATGAGGGCATTTTCATGAACTATTAGGTTATACCTAGAAAGGGTAAAGACAACATCTGAATTTGTAATAGCCTACTATCCTAAACCCAAGTTACAATGTCCTCTGAAGAAAAATTTCCATAAATTATTAATGACTCAACTGTATTTAAAAAACAGCTTCAGCAAATGAGAAAAACAGGAAAAAAGCCTATTTGTTGATTCATGATGAGAAGAGAGAACAAGACAGAGATATTAATCTTCTACAGAAAGTTGTTTTATAAAACACAAAGTATGTCGGGCGCTGGTGGCTCACGCCTGTAATTCTAGCTACTCAGGAGGCTGAGATCTGAGGTTCAAAGCCAGCCCGGGAAGGAGAGACCGTGAGACTCCTATCTCCAATAAACCACCAGAAAACCGGAAGTGGCGCTGTAGCTTAAGTGGTAGAGTGCTCGCCTTGAGCTGAAGAGCTGAGGGACAGCACCCAGGCCCAGAGTTCAAGGCCCCACGACTGACCAAAAAAAAAATAAATAAATAAAATAAAACACAAAGTATCAAAAGGTCCAATAAGCAATCTACTTGCTCAGAACAAAATTATATTCAGTGTGTCCGTTTTCTGAATTGCTCAATAACCCCAGGTGATTTTCAAATTAGGAGGCAAATTACTGACAGTAAGTTCATCAAACTTAAGAGATATCTTTAACAGGGACCTTATAGAAATCAAGAATATCTCTGACTTTACACATTTGGTAAAGCTTGGAGTTGGGTACTGCATGGCCCAAGTCATGGGCCAAGTGTGCCAAGAGACTGAACTTCATATGTCCATCTTCCACGGAGATGTCTTGCCAATCACTAGGAAGAGATGAACCCAAAACTTCTTTAAGATGTGATTGCAGACAACTTTGGAGATCTTCGGGTGGTGTGTATGCTCGGCTTCGTAAAGGTGGACACACCAGAACAGGTTCTTTCCTCATCTCCTACTGGCGCAGCCACCACCGGTTCTTTTATTTTTTTTTCTGGTGTGAGACCAAAGTTCTCTGCGTGTTGCCCCCAAGCAGGCCCGCGTCAAGCCACTTGCAGCAACGCCGGACACACGGAGTGCCGCCACCTTCACCCTTCCTCACTTCTTGTCCCTGTTGGTTCTCAGAGGGGAAGGAGAGCTGTGTCCTGGATGCCTGGGAAGTTGGTGTTAACAAACCAAAGCTAGAGGTAGGGTAGATGAGGCTAGATTCAGCCTTTCTTCTCAATTTTAGCATTTATTAGGGCCAGAGGCTGGTACTTGCACATTTGGGTGCATACTGGACCTGCCCCGGTATGTGTGAGGAGTTGTTCTGGCTGTACCAGCCTGTGAGCAGGCACTGGGACACAAGCATGGGTGGGCATGTTTTCAAAATTTCTCAAAGGGTGGGGCAGATTCTGGCGGCTTTAGAGAAACAGTCTTTCAGACTATTTGCTTCTGCCAAAGCTTAGAGGAGGAGCAAGAAAGTGTGAGCTGGTAACACGTCTTCTTGGAGTTGAGGAAGGGAAATGTGACAACAACACAGCCAGCCTTCCCAAGTAGAGTGGCTCACAGTGGAGCAACGAACCCTTCCCAGACCTTCTCCTAGGGGACAGCAATGTGATGGGGGTCTTCTTCTGTTCTTTGCCTTTCAGAGCTGTTGGCCAGACAAATTCTTGGCATCTGTGACTGACATTTGTGTGTGTGTGCTGATCCTTGGGCTTGAACTCAGGCCTGGGGAGCTAAGACTAGGGCGCTACCACTTGATCCACAGTTCCACTTCTGGCTTTTAGTGATTAATTGGAGATAAGAGTCTCATGGACTTTCCTGCCCAGGCTAGTTTTGAACAATAAGCCTCAAATCTCAACCTCTTGAGTAGCTTGGATTATAGATATGAACCATTAGCTTCTAGCATGATTGATATCCCAAGTGTAATTATTATTACTATTGTTATTTGACAGTACTAAGGATGGAATACAGAGCCTCATGCATGCTAAGCAAGTTCTCTATCATTAAGCATAGTCCTTTAGCTGCTACTCTAGTTATAGTATCAGCTGGCCCCAGGACTGTACCTCTGCTTCCACAAACAACACAGAGCTGAAGATTTGGGGTCTATCAATCCCCACTGCCATGCTTGACATGAAGGTTGAGTGAGCAGATGGTCCCATGGTCAAAGCAGCCTCATTTGTCTCCTCAGTCCCCTGCCTGAACTGTGGCTTAGAGCCCTCATTCTGCGGCCAGCATCTAGTACCTAGAGTTTGAGTGTCACATGGACTACAATAATAAAGTATAAGATAAATATCACTAACCTCTACCTAGGGTTCTGTATTTGTTCTGAGGGTGAGAGACCATAATAAATCACTATCTGCACAGTGCTGCCACATTCTCAGAGGGAAGATTGTAAGTGTATGAGCACTGCTGCCACTGTAATTGCCAGACATCTGTTAATAAGCAGGGGGCCCTCCGATTCTCTACTCCAACACCAAACTAAAGCTGCGCTATCCTTCAGTGAAGAGTATTAGATGCTGAGCCAACAGAAGGGGGCAAGAATGAATTTTATCTGGAGGGAACTAAGCCACACTGTTGTAGAAAGGTAGTTTCCAACTATCTAAATACTGGACAGGGTGTCCTTTCAATGTGCTGTCATTTATTTCTATTTTGACTTTGCCCAGGGTTGCCCTTTCTGAGAACTAAGTAAACTACTAGCACCAGGCAACAGCATTGTGCTGCTGGTCTTGAAGAGCCAGGCTGAATGTCTGGGCAGGCTCTTCAGATGAGCTTTTGTTACAGTTTGGATACAAAGGATCCCCACAAAATGCTCACATGGTTGGTCATATGATATCAATGGTGATTGGATCATGAGGGCATTAATTTCATCAATAGGTTAATCCATTACATTCATAGCTGACTGGGTTTCTAGGAGGTGGTGCTTGATTGGAGGAAGGAACTCATTGGGGTATCTTTGAAGGGTATACCATGGCTGTGACCTCTTCTGATCTTTGTCTGACTGGTTCCTGGTTACCACAAGGTAAATGACTTTCCTCTACCATGCCTCCATGATGTTTCCTCCATAATGTTTCTGCCTTGCTCAAGTCTGAAGATAATGGAGCCAAATAAAGGTGGACTAGATTGTGAGCCAAAATAAATTCTTCTACCTGTAAGTTGCTTTTTTAGGTATTTTTCACAGTGATGAAAAATGAACAGCTTTGTAATCAGGAAGTAGCTTTGAAGGGGTAGTCACAGCCCTACCTTAAGGACGTTTTCTGAATTCCTAGGAAAGACCAGGGCACCTGAGGAAGTCCCTTTGAGAATGCTAATACTCTGGCTCCTATTTTCTGTTCTTGTTCCAACGTGTTTCAGATGAGATGGGGATAGAAATTTGGCATGAGGAATAAAATAGGAAAAGACTATCTTTCTCACAACAACTAGAGACAGATCCTGGGGTTATGTGCAGAGACGTCTCAGCCCTTCATTTCCTGCCTTAGGAGCTGCAGGAACACTGGCAACAGCCAGGCAAAGTCCTGGAGCCCAAGTACAAGAGTTAGGAGGTCAAAAGTGCATGTCTAGGAATGAGACCATGTAGCACTGGCAGCTCCCTTGGCCCTGTCCTAAGGACAGCATGGTTCTGCCCTCTCAGTGAGGGCTTCAAGACACCTGGTGAAAACTGAAGTCTGAGCGCAGGCTGAGTGACACATTTAAAGGGCCACAATGTTAATGCCTCTCCTACTCTGGAGACTAAAGGTTTGTTCTGAAGCATGGAGGAAGGGCAGGAAGGAGCAATTCTTGAAAGTACCAGGAAAGGTGAGATAGGAAAGTAGCTCTTCAAGGAGGGGCTATCACTGGGTGGGAAAAAGTCCCCGTGATTATCTCCTACTTTCCAGGTGTGCTAATATGCTTATCAGTCACCATGGCTCATCTGATCCCTTCCAGCAGGCCATTCCCCTTGGTATTCTAAATGTGATTCACATTTCTTCCTCTCATCCGAGGTTGAGGTATAGGAAGCAGCAAGTGGCTTGGTGAACTAGAAGTGGAATGCTGAGCTCCAGCAGGAAAAGGGGTAGAAGTGTGGCAGGCTGGCGCATGCATGGGAGTATTTATAGCATAGCTGAGTGTGGTTTGGCTTGGCAGACAATTACTAAATGTAGTCGTGGAACAGGTTCTTAAGAAAGCTCCAGCTTCCCCTGCAGAGGAACATCCAGCAGCCAGCTACCAAGGGAAAAGGGTCCTAATACCTCCTTGGGTGAAGGGATGTCAGCCAGATGCATGGGGGTGGAAGAGAGCCTTTTCAAAGAAGTCTCAGAAAACCTGACATGTGCTATTCTCTGAAGAATAAGAATATATGACACCTTTCAAACCTAGATCAAGTCACCAGTTATTTATGTATTGTATGACTATGTCTCTAGAGGCCAGGGACCATGCATATGTAAGTTAACACCATCATACCAAGCTCAGTCACAAAGAAGACACTTTGGAAACAACATTAAGCATTATAAAATTTTTTATGCATAAAATTGTGCCTTGTGTCCGGGAGTTGCTATTAGGTAACTGGGCAAACAACAGACAAAGAGATTGGAACATGTGCTGGGAGGTATTAACTTGGTGAAAAATCTAGATTCCACCAGGAAGGAGGGGGCAGCAAAGGCTTACTCAGTAAGCAGATAGGCATTAGATGAAGCAGAAGAGTTCAACCACCCTGCTCTCTCTATGTCCCTGCCATTTACCACTCATGGAATGGTACTTGTACTCAAAGGCAGACATGTGGGCATTGCCGCAAGGGGCTTCCCACTTGTAGGCTAAAGCCAGAATCCATTAACAGCTAAACAAAAGAGGGAAAGCATGCTGGGTACCAGTGACTCATGCATCTAATCCTAGCTACTCAGGAGGCTGAAATCTGAGGATCAAAGTTTGAAGCTGGCTGGGACAGATAAATTCAAAAGACTTTTTTTTTTCTTGTTCCTGGGACTTGAACTCATGGCCCAGTTGCTGTCCCTAAGCGTCTTTTGTTCAAGGCTACCACTTGAATCACAGCACTGTTTCCAGCTTTTTCTGAGTAGTTCATTGGAGATAAGAGTTTCATGGACTTTTCTGCCCGGGCTGGCTTTGAACCATAATTCTCAGATCTCAGCCTCCTGAGTAACTAGGATTACAGGTGTGAGCCACCAGCTCTTGGCCCAAAAGACTCTTATCTGCAATTAACTAGCAAAAATAAACTTCCCCCCCAAACCCCCAAAAATCAGGAATCAGGAAATGAAAGGTGTGGCTTAAGTGATAAGAGTGTTAGCCAAAAGCAAAAAACAAGGACTAGAGCACACAGCCCAGAGTTGGGGGCAGGGATGGGGAGTGGGGGGGGGTCTGTCTCGAGGGGAGGCAGACAGGAACTGAGACAGAGATATAGAGCGGAAGGGGAAGTACTCACCTGCCACTGAGCTGTAAGGGCTCCAGTGAGCAGAGGTCAGAGTTGGGGGCTCCTAAACTGTGAAATACCTTTGTGACCTCCTCTAGTGAGGGACACCACAGGTGCATGTCTTCATCTGTAAAGTCAAAGAAGGGCAGAATTAGACTAGGGAAAGGATGAGGGGACTCAGAACCTACTGGAGAGGCTGGTGTGACAATCTGAGGCACGGCTTTCTGAATTCTCTAGCAGCCTGGGTATTATCTATAAAAAACAAAGCAACCAGTGTTTTTTTTTTTTTTTTTTAAGGTGCATTGGAACTTTGGGAACTAGGGTTATTCTCTTCTTTGGTTCTCAAAGAATGGGTGTGCTAAAGTGTAAGGGTCAGAGGATGCCATGCCCTGAGTGTGCGGATAGAGTGGCAACTGGGTTCTCAGCTTCCCGAAACTAAGCAGGATGAAGTCTTAAGCCAAAGGCCGTAAGACCCAGAAGACATCCAGCCTCAGCACCCTGCGGCTCTGTGTTTCAAGAGAGCTGAGGCCAGTGCCACACGCACAGCTGTCTCATCATCCTTGATGTGACCTCTATGTGCTCCCTAAGGCCACAAGCCTGGCTAAGAGCACGCCTCCTCCTGCAGCTTGAGACCTGTCTCATTCAGTAGGTATGAACTGTGGGCAGTCTCTTGAATATGCTAACAGAATGTGAACGACAACCTGTCCACAAGAAAACCTATATAGTCAGGGCTTTGCTTCTGTCAGACCATTTTTCACATCAGACTGCGTCACACTCGCCTATCCCACATGCTCTTCTGGCACTGTGGTTCTCCATGCCCTCACTGGGAGACAGTCTATGTTTCCACCTTGTTATTATATCCCCACATTATCTTATTTGTCAATTTACTTACTTCTTGCCTGTCTTTCCCCATTAGGAAACAAAATCTGCAGAGGCTGAGGCCATATCTGCAGGTGTAAGGTATAGAGGAAACTGAAGGATTGAGGGACGGAATGAACGAGCAGGAGGAATACCAAAGCCTGACCAAGTAGTTCACAACTGAACGATCCCAAGATGAGCTGGCAGTGTTACTGTAGATGCTGTCAAATGTCAACAAGGCAAGGCAGGAGGCAGGACTTGGAGGCTGGGCTGGAGAGGAGGAGCTCCAGGCTGAGAACTGAGAGCAGTGCTCACTTGATCCTTTGCTATTCTAGAGGGGGAGTGTTCTACTCTAAGAGCTCATTTCAGTCAAGCCACAGTGGCTTGCGCAGGAGTTAGCCAGGGTGAAAGGTTAAAAGGGGCCTAGCCGGGCGCTGGTGGCTCACGCCTGTAATCCTAGCTACTCAGGAGGCTGAGATCTTCAAAGCCAGCCCGGGCAGGAGAGACTGTGAGACTCCTATCTCCAATAAACCACCAGAAAACCGGAAGTGGCGTTGTAGCTCAAGTGGTAGAGCGCTCGCCTTGAGCTGAAGAGCTGAGGGACAGCGCCCAGGCCCAGAGTTCAAGCCCCACAGCCGACAAAAACAAAAACAAAACAAAACAAAAAGGGGCCTAATGTAAACCTTGCTCTCAAGGAGCTCACAGCTCAGGAGGAGAGGAGTCAGGTAGAGAATTACAGTCTGTGAGCATGTTCCTACAAAAATCCAAGCAGGCAAAAGGTACAGAGCCTGCTCAGAGGAGGAGGAACTGAGTGTAATTAGAGAGGGAAAGCTAAGGCACCTGTCACAAGTAGCTCTGGATGTCCACAGGACAGAGAGGCAGACTGTACAAAGGCAGGGGGAGGATATCAAAGAACATGGCTGGTCCAGAGCAAGGAGGCAAGAACAGGGCACCCAGAGGAGAGAGTGTGGGGTGAGGGGCCACTGCTGAGTCAGTTTCCTAAGTTCACGGAGCATTTCTGCAAGCCTCACCCGCTGTGGTGCCAGCAGCCAGCAGATCAGTGGGCAGAGGGTCTCTGAAAGCTGTCCAAGGACATTTCTTCCTCAAGCATCGAGTGTCTTGCTCTTTGGAAATGTATATGGGTCAGGACTCACCAAACAAGTAATTAGACTCTTGGAGGAGGAAAAACTTTCATTTGTTGTTTTTTCCTCTCTGGCAACTTAACAAGTAAGAGAGCGGTAATGATAGCCTTGCCCCCTGCACAAATGAGATGGGCAGAAAGAAGTCTACATAACAATGCGCACAAGAGGGCTGTTTACAGGCTGCATACGTGCTGGCCCGCGTGGGCAGCGATGAACTTTCCAGGGAGGAAAGAGAATAGGCCCAGGGCAGGGCAAGGCCCGGCCAGGGGTGGCCCAGCCCAGCTGGAACGTGTAGCCAGCTTTCAGACTCCAAAGGGGATGGTGTACAGCCTCACCCCAGCCCACACAGGTGCAGGTCTGATGTAAAACCCCCTCAATGGGCAGCAGTACCAGCCCTGCCAGCCTAAGCAGGCTTTTTCTCCTACCCAGTAACAACTCCACACCACCGCTAAACCAGGCTGAGGTGTCAGGAGCGGTTTCTGAGGAGGGGACCCAGGGTGCCTCTGGATAGATCAGTCCCCATCAACAATCCTGGAAGTTGGTTACATGATGACAGGAAAATACCACCCCAGAGCCCATAATTAAGGCTGCTGTCTATAAGTAGGCCATGTGCTCAGCTTTTCCTCAGCACTATTTGTCCCAAATGAGGAATTTCTGGAGAGCTGACACAGAGGAAACCCAGATGGGAAACTGCAGGGCTTCATCGCCCTAACTCAGTTTCTCCACACACCAACACTATTGCTTTAGTTTTAGGTGACTCTAGCATCAGTGCCAGCGGTATGGAGCAGCTGGGCTCTGTCTAGAAGCTAGGGCTGGGAGCCCTTTGGTGGCTCTCTTTGGCTGGAACTGATGGTTGGTGGTAGTGGGAGAGAGCATCCAGCTTAAAATAAACATACCTCTTCCATCTGTGTTGTGGAAGAAGCTATTACTTCACCACTGTGGCCCCAGCTGGGGTGACATGAGATGGGAAAACCACACACATTTCTGTGCTCCAATGCTCTCCCTTGGGGCCTCCTCTCCTACTAAGTTCCTTGTCTGGCAGGTGTGAGGGCAACAGGATAGGCCTGCAGGATACCAGTCTACAGTTTACAGCCATGTTCTTGTCCCCTTGCCCACCTTGAGATCCAACAGCTGATGAGCACTTAGAGGGCTGCACCAGGAGGGCTGGGCAGTGCTGTCTGTCTGAGTCTTCATTCTCTGGCACTGTCTCAAGAGCCCTTAAGTGCCTTGGTGGAGAGGAGCTCGCCATCCTCTTAATGAAGGGGAGGTGGGTTCTATAGGAAGGCATGCTGCACACCAGACAGCCCCCCATCTTCACAGGAATGTGGGGCTCAGGACATTCACGGGAGGCCTAATATCATCTCATTTGCTAACCCAATTCTAATTACTTAACTTCCCTTGGCACTTTTGTACTTAAATTTAAACTTGTTTCAATACCCTGCTTTAGTCAATTAGCTTCAGCTTCAGTTGTTTAAAATGTTTGTTCATTCAGCAAATGTTAATTGAATGCCAGGCAGGAGTTGTTCTGAATATGCTCGGGACCCACCACTAAACAAAAGGGATAAGAACCTTGTGCCTGGGAACTGATTGGTTTGGTTGGGGAGGGGAGAGGGCAAACAACACGCATATGAAAAATGAACATAACCAATGCTCACATGCCATGGAGGAAGGATGGTCAGGTGAAGCTGGAGCCAAGACCCAGGGAAATGGGTGGCAGAAGACTACACGGGTCTAGAGACTGAGGTGGGTGTCAGGGGTCCAGGGTGTTGGACTGGGTGCCTGGTGCACAGGCCCACTTGTCCACTCATGTGTGCATGTGTGCACCTGTGTGTGCATGCATGTGTGTGTGTGTATGTGTGTGTGTGTGTGTATAGATGGAGGGTGAGAAGGCAGGGCAGGATGAAGGGCAAAGGGCAGTATTTGGTCTTGGGAGGAGATGGTGGAATCTAGGCACTCAATGGAAAAGCCAATTCCTGAGTCAAGTCAGTCTTTTAGCTTCTTTTTCTGTTTCCCCTGTGGTAGGAGGGAACCAAGAGCTGTATACGTGCTAAGTACATGTTTCACCCCGGAGTACTTGGAGCCCATGAGTCCCCAACCACAGTGAGTGCACAGAGCAGCTTGCTGTGCTCCCCCAGGAGATAGAGGAGGCCCATCTGCTGGCCCATCTTGCCATCTTGCACATCACTCTCTTCATTTCAGGCCTGTTCCTACTTTCTTTTTCTCCCTCCCCCCTTTCCCCCTCCCCCTCTATATCAGTCATGGGGCTTGAACTCCAGGCCTGAGTGCTGTCCCTGAGTATTTTTTTTTTGGCTCAAGGCTAGAGCTCTACCATTTTGAGTCACAGTACCACTTCTGGATTTTCTGACTAATTGGAGATAAATAAGAGTCTCACAGGGACTTCCTGACCGGACTGCCTTCAAACTGTGATCTGCAGATCTCAGCCTCCTGAGCAGTTAGGATTACAGGCATGAGCCTTTTGGAACATTTTTTTTTTCTCTTTCATCTCTGTCCTTAAACAACTCCAAAGATGCTTTTGTTTTCCCTTTTATCTCCACTCACTCGGGGTTTGAAACACTCCCTCTGGTGTCCCCTCCTGCACACCCTTACCCCTGCTCCACAGGCCTCTGCCTGTTTATTCTTGGGAGTGTGGAGACGCCGCCGTCCCCAGGCCACCTCTCCTCTCTCCTGCCTTTTGTAACTCATACCACTGCCTGGTGTCATGTAACTCTGACAAGTATTCAAGGCCCCCAGTGAGCAGGACAGGCTTGCATTGTGCCAGCCAGAGAACTCATTCCTGCTAGAGTGAAGTTCAGGTGCAAACAACAAAATGCCAAAAAAAAAAAAATGAAAACCGACCTAGGCTTAAAGAAGCTCAAAACTTACGTTTCTGATGAAAAAGAAGTCTGGAGTGGGATAGACCATAACTCATGCAGAGACCAGGCTGCATCTGCAAGATCTTGGGTATCTATCTTTTGGTTGTGCCATTCTCTGAACTTGCCTCTCATTTCAGGGTCCAGAGTGGGTGCTAGAGTCCAGCTATTACCTCTCAACTCCAGGCCACGCAAGTATGCACTACTGGGATAGCTTGAAAGGATAGAGAGTCCCCTTGGTGTGACCCAGGAGGTAAGGACAGACCACTCTTCTACATCTGAAAATCCAGAATTTGAAACCAATTTAGATTCAGCCAAAGAGCTTCCCAGTAATGTTTCTGAATGTGGGAATCTGTACTAGATTCTCTCTTGCTTCACATTTCTGAGCCTGAGCATTTTGGATGATGCCTGATCTCTGGAATAAAACCAAACAAAGACACAAAATACTGGTAAGGGTATGGAGCAATGGGAACTTTCATTCATTGTGAAATGAATGAAGCCACTTTGGAAGACAGTCTGGCAGTTTCTTACAAAGCTCTTACTATGACCTAGCAATTGTGCTTGGTAGTTAGCAAAGTGAACTGGAATTTGTGCTCCCAGATACAGTGCATACTATAAATACAGGAATGTATTTAGTAGCCTCTTCAGGCTTGTAAAAAATTGGAAGCAACCAAGCCATCCTTCAATAGGTAAACAGATCACTTGTGGTATACCTATATAATGGAAATTATTTGGCAATACAAAAAAATGGCCAGGGGTGAGTGGCTCACATCTATAATTTTGGCTATTCAGCAGGTAAGTAGGATTGAGGTTCAAAGCTTGCCTGGGCAGAAAAGTCTATGAAACTCCATCTCCAATTAACTAGCAAAATGTTGGACTGGAGGTATAGCACAAATGATAGAGAGCCATGAACAAGAAAGCCAAGAAAGCCAAACTCATGAGACCATGAGTTCAAGTTCTAGTACTGCCCTCCCCCAAGAAAAGAAAGGCAGTGAGGCTGAAGTGGAGAGAATGAGATCAAATGAGCTGGACAGGGGCTTGTCAACCATACCATGATGCTCAGATAAGCATCAGTCCCCAGTTATCTGTAAAATAGTAACATAATAGTATCCACTTACTGGTAGTTGTGGCAACTAAATAAGACAGGCAAAATTGTGGGCTGGGAGCCTTGTAAAAATTAAGCCCTTTCTCTCTCTCTCTCTCTCATGTGCAGTTATCAGGTATTGGACAGTGATTTCTTTCTTTTTTCTTTTTTTGGTTGGTTGTGGGGCTTGAACTCTGGGCCTGGGTGCTGTCCCTCAGCTCTTCAGCTTAAGGCTAGCGCTCTACCACTTGAGCTACAGCGCCCACTTCCGGCTTTTTCTGTGTATGTGGTACTAAGGAATCAAACCCAGGGCCTCATGCATGTACTCTACCACTGAGCCACCTTCCCAGCCCTGGACAGTGATTTCTTATAGACAAAGGGAGAGATCAGTTAGGAAGAGGCACCAAGAGACTTTGGAGTGGGATGGATAAATTCATTAGCTTAATCTGATTATGGTGATATTTTATGAGTATGGCATATATGTATGTCAAGTGTTTCTCACTGTGGGAGCCAGGTCTGGTGGCACATGCCTATAATTCCAGAAGTTGGAGATAGAGGATCTCAAGTTCCAGGCCAGCATAGGCAAAGTTAACAGGACCCTATCTCAAGAACAATAACAACAAAAATACAAAAGCAAAGGGTAAGTGTTGAGGGCATGGCTGTAGAGGTAGGATAATTACTTAGTATTTACAAGGTCCTAATTTCAATCTCCAGGAACCCCCACCTCAAAAAAATGTATAACCTGTGTACAGGTTAATGTGTCAATTACACCTCAATAAAGGTTTTTTTATGAGCTAAGATGTAAATATGTACTAATTTTGATTTTTTAATAGAATAATTATTAATATTTTTTAACTTAAAGGTTTGAATTCAGGGCCTCAGGACTTGCTCAACTAGTACTCTACCACTTAAGTCATGTCTCTGGCTTTTTTTGATGGCTATTTTCGAGATGGAGTCTTGCAGACTTTTTTGCCTGAACTGGCTTCAAATCTTGATCTTCTAGGTCTCAGTCTCTTGAGTAGCTAGGATAACAGGCATGAAGCACTGGAACCCAACTTTTTATTTTAGCTGGGGTCTCACCATGTATCAGCTTCCCAAGTACTAGAATTATATGTGGTACATCATCACATTGTTTATTCATTTGTTTTTGAGGTTGAATCTTGCTGTATATTCCAGTCTACTTTCCAGTATCTGGGGTCAAGTGATCCCTGAGTAGCTAGGATCACAGAAGTACTATTACACCCAGCTAAAACATTTTTAAAAGAAAGATAGCTAAAATGTAAACATAAGCATTTTCTTTTTGTTCGCCAATGATTCATCTCACTTCTAGCATCTCCCACTTTGAAGCCCTGGTTTAGAAAGCTCTACTTGACCCGCTTTGTACATACTGTAGCCTTCCAAATGTTGAGGGAAGAAAATTTACAACTCCTAGCAGAGAAACTCCTCACTGGTGGTAATTTCAGTTAGACGTCAATGTGACTCAAGAAACAGATAAACGTAAAGGCATGTATAAAATGGGATTGTGCAACAATTTTGTTCCTGGAAACAATCAAAAGAAGCTACTAATGAATCCTTGGTTGGTAGAAGTGGCTGGGGGCGTGGTGCAGGGTGGTGGTGGGGAAATGAAGGGTAGGAGGTGGGGGTCTGGAGGCAGGTTTTCACAGTTTGCAGCTTTCCTGCTATTTTGCACCTTACTACTTGAATTTGCTCAAGTTGGTATATGGAATACTTTAAAATGCAACAACAAGACCTACCTGGGTAATAAGAGAATTAACTATCTAATTTTTATTTTATTTCGTAAGAAGCAACTATGAATAGTATCTGGGAGGAAAGGGGAGGGGGGGAGAGGGAGAGAGGGAGAGGGGAGGAGGAGGGAGGAGGGAAGAATCAGAAAAGAAAATGTCTTGTTAAGATAAAAGGTTGTGCAAGGAAGCCCCAAAGCTCCAGTAACTCCTACAGGAATGAAGGGAGAAGTGGGGACCAGAGAAGAACAAAGTGTCCAAAGACCATGCTCAGGAAAATGCATTCTTCTCGCCCACTTTCAAAATATCCAAAGAATGTACTGGCCAGGGTCACTCTATTTTATTATACCCCTTACTCCTACACCAGTACTATACAGGCTGGTGGAGAATAGAATGAGTAGGTAAAAATGAACATTTTCTCAGAAGCAAATGACAAAGAACTTTACACAGCTTGTCCCTTCTCTAAAGTGTTTTGATCTTAATCTAGCTGATTGGCACTGGGTTAATGGCCAGTCCTACACTGACTAGTACAGCCAAAACATGTTTGTTAAAGAAACATGAGGTAATTTCTTTCAAGAAGTTAATTGCCCAAGAATATGTTTGCTTTCAAAACCAATTTTTACTACGTACATACAAAAACAACTATTAGAGCTAATAAATTAGTTCAGCAAGGCCACACACACACATACACACACACACACAGACACACACACACACACACACAGAGTCTTTTGTGTTTCTACACACTAACGATGAACAATTTGAAAAAGAATTTAAGAAAATAATTCCATTTATAGGAGTACCAAAAGCCAGACATATAACATATACCTGCAATCCCAGCACTTGGAAGGCTTGAAGCAAGAAGATTGAGTCTGAGGCCAGCCTGGGACATTCATTGATAACTTTTTTTTTGTCGGTTGTGGGGCCTGAACTCTGGGCCTGGGCACTGACCCTCAGCTCTTCAGCTCAAGGCTAGCATTCTACTACTTGAGCCACTGTGCCACTTCAGGCTTTTTCTGCTTATGTTGCTGAGGAATCGAACCCAGGGCCTCATGTAAGGCAAGCACTCTACCACTGAGCCACCTTCCCAGCCCATTAGTGATAATTTGTGCTAAATAATATTATTATAGCACTAAAAAGAATTAAACATCTAGGAATAAGTTTAATAAAAGAAATATTAATAACCAGGTGCTGGTGGCTCATGCTTATAATCTCAGCTACTCAGGAGACTGAGATCTGAGGACTAAGGCTCAGAGCCAACTTGGTCAAAGAAGTCCATAAGATTCTTATCTCCAATTAACCAGCAAAAATGCCAGAAATAGCATGGTAGAGTGCCTTGAGCTTATACAGGCCAAATAAAAGCACAAAGCCTTGAGTTCAAGCCCCAACACTGTTACACACAAAGAAAGTATTAACATATATGATGAAAATGGCAAACCTCTGTTGAAAGAAGAGATCCAAATATATGGAGATTAATCCCATGTTCATGGACTACGAGACTTATTAAGATGGCATTGTGGTTTGTATCTAGCACATGTCTCCCTGGGTCCATAATGGAAACTTAATAGTCCCTAGTGCCACCATGTAGACAGGGGACTGATTAAGTCACGAGGGCAAAGCTCACATGATGGACAGCTTTGCTCCTATGGGAATGAGTTATTCCAAAAGTAGGCTCTGGATAAGGAATGAATCCAGCCTCCCCCCCCCCTTTTTTTGTTGGTCTTGGGGCTTGAACTCTGGGCTTGGGCATTGTCTCTGAGCTCTTCAGCTCAAGGCAAGTGCTTTTATCACTTGAATCACAGCGCCACTTCCGGTTTTCTGATTGCTAATTGGAGATAAGAGTCTCATGGACATTCCGCCCAGGCTGGCTTTGAACCATCCTCAAATCTCAGCTTCTTGAGTAGCTAGGATTACAGGTGTGAGCCACTGGCACACAGCAAATTAAATGTTTTTAATAAAAAGAATTGTGTGTGTGTGTGTGTGTATGTGTGTGTGTATGCCAGTCCTGGAGCTTAAACACAAGTCCTATGCCCTGTCTCTTAGCTTTTTTCACTCAAGGCTAGCTCTCTACCACTTGAGCCACAGATCTACTTCTGGCTTTTTGCTGGCTATATGGATGTAAGAATCTCATGAACTTTTGTGCTTCAACTGTGACCCTCAAATCTCAGCCTGCTGAAATAGCTAGAGCTTGAACTCGGAGTATGCGTGTTGCTGTTGGAGCTTTCTTTGCTCAATGCTGGCACCCTACCACTAGAACCAGGGCCCCACTTATAGCTTTTCTGATGCTTAAATGGAGATGAGAGTCTCAACTACTTTTTGCCCAGCTGGCATGGAAATGTGATCCTTAGACCTCAGCCTCCTGATTAGCTAGGATTATAAGTATGAGCCACCAGTGCTAGGCTAGGCGAAAACTTTTTTTTTTTTTTAATGTTTTGGTACTGGAGCTTGAACTCAGAGCTTCTTGTACTTGCTTAGCTTTATTTTGCTCAAGATTGGTGTTCTAGGGCTGGGAAGGTGGCTCAGTGGTAGAGCCCTTGCCTTGCATGCCTGAGGCCCTGGGTTCGATTCCTCAGCACCACATAAGCAAACAGAAAAAAGCCGGAAGTGGCGCTGTGGCTCAAGTGGTAGCGTGCTAGCCTTGAGCTGAAGAGCTGAGGGACAGCGCCCAGGCCCAGAGTTCAGGCCTCATGACCGGACCCCCCCCCCAAAAAAAACAAACCAAAAACAAAAAGATTGGTGTTCTATCACTTGAGCCACAACTCCACTGCTGACTCTTTGCTGGTTATTTGAAGGTAAGAGTTTCTTGGATTTGTGTAGACTAGTTTTGAATCTTGAATCTCAGATCTCAGCTCCTGAGTAGCAAAGATTAGAGGCATGAGTCTCAAGTACACAGATAAATTGTATCTTAAAGGAAAAAAAACAAAACAACAATTACATCCTGGTCTCACCAAACATTAATAGAGCTTCACCTTGCCAGGCCAGACCCCTACTATTCTCTGAGATCTGACACAATTTTCAGTCTTATTTCCTACTCAATCTTTGTTTGTTTGCAACACTGGGGATTGAACTCAGAGCCTCCTAGCTCTATCACTTGAGTCCCAGCCCCCAATCCCTTTGTTTCTTAGCTTGTTTCTCAAAGGGAGATTCATAACTACCTCTTTGCTCAGGTTGGCCTAGGACAGTGATCCTTCTACCTCTACCTACTGAGTAGCTGGGACCATAGGCATATATTACCACATCCCACTTTTTGTTTACTTTTTCAGTTCTGGGGGTTGAATCCAGGGCTGTGTGAGTGCTGAACATGGATTAGCACTAGGCTGCTCCCCCCTCAACCTAGTCTATACCCCCTTTTATTATTTTTGTCTTTTCAGGGTGTGGAAACTAGGGATTGAAAACCGGCAAGTGTTGTAGCAAGCAGTGCCAGGCCCACAGACCTTTTAGGGAAGCTCTGTTCTCCCTTCTTCTTGTCTTTGTTATTGTTGTTTTAACTCAATTAGTTCCAAGTGCAGATTTCACATAAACATCCTTATTTGGCTGTGGCAGATTCTGCTGGCTGCCTCTGGGACAACCATGTGCCCTTTTCTGGGAAGGGAACCCTGGTTTTGTGTTGGTATCTGAACAGGGAGACAAGTCCCTGCTTCTTTACCTCCTCCCTCCTTCAGGAGAAGAATCACTATACTTCCCCTGCCTTTGCAGAGACTGGTCTAGTCAGAGCTCTGAGCCTCCGGCAACAGAAACAGTGCTATGTCATCAGGAAGTCGGTTTAGTACTGCTGGAGGCCACCTTACCAGAAGGCTAATAATAATAAGCCAGGGCTCCTGGGCACCTCACTTTTCCAGTCCTCTGCGAGGAAGGAAGGCCAGGATTGTCATCACCAAGTGTTTCCTTTTGTGCTGGAAAAGAAAATCCTCCAAGGTCCAGAATTTATTATTTCTTTATTCACTCCCAATAAATGAACACTATTGTTCTGAGTCCCTCATGTAATGAATTAAATAACCCAGATGTTTGAATTACAGACAAGGATGAAAAGCAGCTGTTATGGCAGCTATGCTCATAATGATAAAGAAAAAAATGGAGCTGTCCCTTAGTATGGAAAAGGGTGGTTTGTTCCAGGATCCTCTATAAAGGAGCAAGATCTGAGGACACACAAGTCCTCGTGGTATTTGTATATCATCTGTGCAACCTTCTTATGTTCTTTAATCATCTCTATATTACTTCTGATACCTAATACAATGCCAAGGTTATATAAATAGTTGTTATACTGTATTGTTTACAAAATCAGTCAAAAACGAAAACTTGAAATATCTGAAAGTAGGCTGGGAAACTGAATTTCATTGCTTCTGATCTGGAGGAGGAAGAATTCAAGAGATTGGAAATCCTTCAGAGGTAGCGAGGGTGTTTAGAGGACATCAACATCAGAAAACATGGCAGGGCTGTGAAGGTGGCTCAGTGGTAGAGCACTTGCCTTGCATGCATGAGGCCCTGGGTTCAATTCCTCAGCACCACAGAAAAAACTGCAAGTGGTACTATAGCTCAAGTGGTAGAGCTCTAGCTTTGAGCTGAAGAGCTGAGGGACAGCGCTCAGGCCCTGAGTTCAGGCCCCATGACTGACAAAAAAGAAAAGGAAATTAAGAAAGAAAAAGAAAGAAAGAAAGAAAGCCAGAAAGAGAGGAAGAAAGAGAGGAAGGAAGAAAATATGGCAAATATCCAGTGAAAGAGTATCCTGATAGCAATAATAAAGAAAAGTATGAAAAGCAATGACTCTTATGCTTCATTTTTTCCTTGCTGTCTTGAACTGTGTTGCCTCAGGAAAACAACAGTAATGCTTGGAGCTCTGGCAGCCATTCTACATGGCTGGGGGAAATAATGAAAAGAGCAGTCACAGAAGCCAGAGCCCTGTCACTGCAGATTTGTTATACACTCCATGGTACCACCTACCTCTGGGGCTTCTTGTTATATCAGATGATAAAGCATTCTTCATTGGAAATTTGCTACTTGTAGTCAAAATATATTCTAATGAAACATGTGTAGAAAATGGAAAATCTTGTGATGCCAAATTTGCATTTACCATACCAAAACTGGGGTAGATGGCCACTTTAGACAGATAGGAGCTATGTCCGAGCCTGCTTCCTCCCTGCAGGCAATTGGGTTTGCAACCCTTGTCCTGCATATTTTCCAGAGATGTCTCAACTGTTCCCCTCCCAGCTTCCTGAAGGCCAGCTCTACTCAGCCACTGTCTTTTTTTTTTTTTTTTCAGTACTGGGGTTTGAACTAGGGGCCTCATGCCTATGTTATTTACTTACTCAGCTGGTTCTTGATTACTTAAGCCATGCCTTTTAGCCTTTTGCTGGTTATTCTGGAGATAGAGTTTTGTGGACTTTCCTGTCGGGGCTGGCCTCAGACCAAAATCCTCTAGATCTCAGCCTCTGAGCAGTTAGGATCACAGGCCTAAGCCACCAGCACCCTGTTCTTCCTTTCCATCTCTAATGGTAGCTACTCTTGTCCTCCCTTCCCCTTGGGCACAGGCCTTCAGAGGATGGGACTGTGTCTCATTCATCCCAGTACCACCTTCTCCAGCCAACAGGGGCTTGGAGAAGGCAAGACTCAATACATCTGTGCTGAACCAGTGAGTGAACACTCCCTGAACAATGGCAATGTTCCAGAATATTCCATTCTCCAAGCTTACTAGGAGCTTTACATTGGTTATGTGTGGTGCTTTTCAATGTTGGAAAAGAATTCCTTATCTGATGGTCCCTCCATCCTGTACACCTGAGAATTTGTCTATCTGAGTTGCTCAGTCCCTCAGTTCCAGTCACTGCGGGAGCATTCCTATAATAGGTGACACTGATGCTGGTCCCATGCTCCAGGATCTTGACTCAGGGAATGGGCTAGCATAACACCAAGTGAGCTGAGACTATATAATCCCCCCTCCATGACAGTGAGTCATAAGGGAAGAACTGTCAGTTACCAAAAACTCCAGAGAAGAATGAGAGTTCACAAATTTCCCTTGTTCTACATCTGTGATCAATCAGGTGACTAAAAAACACACAAACACACGCACACACATATACACACATATCTTGGATACAGATGAAAGGCAGGACAAAGTTCTGCTGTCCCCAAAGACATGCTAAGAGCACCTGGGATGAGGGACAGCCCCAAGGAACACGGCTTGCTCTTGTATCTGTCCAGGATCTAATTTGCCCTTAGAAATGCATCCTGAGCCTTCGTGAAGCTCAGCTATGGAGCATGTGCTCAGCATGCGCAAGGCTGCTGCACCCAGACCACTTACTCATTCCTAGGTGTGTAGGGCAGCAGCAGCAGCAGCAAGTGTACTGTCATGAATACTGTCTTCCCAAGGTGAAGCTCCCTATATCCCTCCCCCAGACCCTGGCAGCCACCATTCCATGATTAATGTATGAATTTCACTATTTGAGGGAGCTTAGGCATGTGGAATCAGATTTGCTCTGACTTATTTCACTTAGCACAAAATTCACAGGGTTCATCCATGATGCAGCATGTGTCAGAAGCTCTTTCCTTTTGAGGGTTGAGTCATATTCCGTCATGTGTGCATATTGTATTTTGTTTATCCATTCATCTGTCAATGAATTGATTTCTACCTTTGGTGAATAATGCTGTTATGAACGTAAGTGTGTTCAGGTCTCTGCTGCAGTTCTTTTGGAGACCTGGCTCTGATTTTTCCCAAATCAGTGAGGATATTGATCTCAGGCATGAAATTCTCTAGGCCAGGCTCTATTCCACTGGGAAGAGGACAGACCCCAAGGGTGGACTCTTAGGTTTGTCCACTAGTTAGAGATGAGCTGACCAGGAGTCCTGTAGGGGGCTGTTTCATGGCCCCTGCTGACAGAGGGTGAATCAGGGGCAATGTGGCAAGAGGCCAAGAGCAGGGCGGGGGAGGCACATACCACTGTACGGAGGAGAAGCACTGACAAGAAGGCTTCTGTTCTCCAAAGGGCAGGCATGCTGCATAGGCAGCCCCAGGGGCCCAAAAGGGCAGTGTGGGCTTTAGGGGCAGAGGTTAGGAAAAGGAAGAGCATGTTGTAGGACTGTGCTGCTCAGAAGAGTTGGTGAGAGTGGCCCACAGGCCATCTAGAACTCTCTAATTTGATTGATGGCTCCCAATTCAGCCAGCCCCCGAGCAGAGCACAATACAGGAAGGCAGGGGACTGAAAGCTCATGGTTTGTGCCCACAATTATGGCCCTCAGAGCTACACTTGCATGCTTCTGCCCTAGGGTGGGAAGACCCTGTCTAGACAAAGGAAGGGCCTATCTACCCATGAGTCCCTCTCACCTCTGCTCTAAGCAACTTTCAAGTTGTCACATTATATTTTTTTATGTTGATCTGTTCATGCACTGAATAAGTTCAGCCACTAGGGAGAAATTAACTGCTCCTGTGGAACTCTGAGTTAAACACAACCATGTAAATGCCATGGTGAAGGTACAGACTCAAGGTTCACTCCAGACCAGACCAAAGTCAGAGATACTGATAATGTCCAATGGGCTAAGGACAGTTGTTGCTGGGGGTCAGCTTTGAGGCCCTTCCCCTTGGTGACTCCAACCCAAGGTACTACCTCATATGAGCTCTGAGGACCCTGGAGGCAAGCTATCCCCTCACACTCCTTGCCAGCCTCATTCTGAACTCACCTTCCCAGACTGCTTCTAGACTGCTTGGGGATCCCAAGAGTCTATGAGGTCAGCCTGAGTTGCCACGGTGACCTGGACCTGAGGCCAGATAGAGGTGCCAAGGAGCCTGTCAGCTCAGCTTTTTACTAACACTGGAGCCAGAGCCAAAGATGCATGGCCCGATGTCTCCACTCTGGGTGATGCCATGTCCTGCATACTAAGCTCTAGAGGGATTGAGAACCACGCTTGATATACAAGCTTAAGAGCTGGAATGCTCCACCCTGTACCTCAGGACCTACCTGACTGACAGAAGAGCCCATCCATACTGAGATCCCAAAGGAGACCAAAAGCTTTTGAAGAAGTTTCTGGAGGCCATGTTAGCAGCTAGAAAGAAAGAAAAAATATTAAATAAAGGTTCTTTCTATGGAATAATAGTAACAAACTTTATATGCATGCATGTATACAAATGAATGCATTTATGTGTATGTATTTATACATATATATATATATATATCATTTATATGTGTGTATACACACACACACACACACACACATATATAGCTATTAATTAAAAATGAATTCAACCGGGGCTGGGGGTTTAGCCCAGCGGAAGGGCGCCCGCCCGGCCCACGCAAGGCCCTGGGTTCAGTCCTCAGCCCTGGGAAAAAAAAAAAAAGACAAAAAAGCTAAAAATGAATTCAACCATGTGGTAGAAGGGTACTGTCATGATCATCGCTTTACAAAAGAGGAATGACAGGCAGCTCTGGGGTTGCACAGCAGGAAGCACTTGAGGATTCAAGCCTAGATAGTGAGCGTGACTTGAAGTCTGTTACCATTTCCTGTGGTCACAGCCATGCCCCTACCACCAGGCCAGGGGCCAGTATAGGGAAGGGAAAGGGCTTTCAGGCACTGACCAGTCAGCTGGATAACCAGTGTTGACCCCATTCATGATCCTCCCATCATTTCCAGGAAAATGCCTTAATTTACAGTCATCTGAAACCACTGGGCTACAAGGTCCTTGGTACCTGAGCAGATTCTTGGAAAACTAGAGGGGTGGTCACCAACCCACCTCAGTTACTTTTTTTGGGGGGGGGTCTGGTCGTGGGGCCTGAACTCTGGGCCTGGGCGCTGTCCCTCAGCTCTTCAGCTCAAGGCTAGCACTCTACCACTTGAGCCAGAGCGCCACTTCCGGCTTTTTTCTTATGTGGTGCTGAGGAATCGAACCCAGGGCCTCGAGCATGCAAGGCAAGTGCTCTACCACTGAGCCACCTTCCCAGCCCCCTCAGTTACTTTTTAAATGCTCCTTAGGGGTTGTACCCTGGAGGGGGTATAACAGGGAGATGAATAGTGGGATAGCACTTGCCCACAGTGCCAGCTCGGAATACTTGGACGAAGTCATGTCTCAGTAGCAGGGCTCCTGCCCATTGTTGGTCATGCTAAGCATTACCCACCTACTCCTGAGAATGCTGGGTAGGGGGGCAGGGACACACCTGCTTTGGGGGACTGAGCATTGTTGTGTCCCTCTCTAAGTCTGCCTTCAATAACTGGCTGATGCTGGGTTCCAAGAGTCTGGACTCCTTGCCTCAACTGGGATAACTCTAAAGTCACTGGTTCTAGTATACTTCTCCCTCCAACTGTGAGACTGCCTGGGTTGCAGTGAGTCACTGGCTGCTCGGCCTCTTACCTCTTCAGGCCCTTCCTTTTTCCTTTCCTTTCTCCTTCCTAAATGTGGTTTCTGAGAGCTCAGCCCAGTCAGTCTGCAAAGAAATCTTTGCCTCAGAGTCCATAACTCTGCCTCTTTCCTCTTTTCCTAACTTCTTGTCACTTTTTCAGAGTTTAATGTTTAAAAGTCTACCTCTTTTTGTCCAACATCCCTGGCAAGGCCCACGAGCAGGTGCATGCAAAGCATCAGTGACCAGCATCGAGGCCAGAGCCTGTCCATCCAGACCCCCCAGCATGTCCACCAAAGCACCCGGGGAACAGAGTCCCAGGGGAAGGAGGAGGCACAGGACCCAATCACCATCCATGAGAACTAGGATCTCCTTTCCAGTGGCACAGCCAAGTTATCAGGGTTAGTGAGACCTCACTGTCCCAGCCCATAGCACCCAGAATAGACCTCAGGTATATATGCAGCTCCAGCAGCCCTGTGGCCTGTATACTTAGCTGCCTTTCATTGGAGCAGTCCACCTGGCCTATTTTAAGTTAAGTACATTCTCCTTTTTTGGGGATTCAGGTTTAGGAATGACATCCTGGCCATGGAGCCTAAGAAGGAGACAGAAGTGGGGAACTGTCCAAGAATCCTGGTCCTTCTGCCTTCCTGGCTCCAACTCCTTCCAAGGCCTGGCTGCATCCTTGCCTTGAGCTCCTGTGAGCTACCCTGTGGCTTTGTGAGACCCCTCTCCCTGACTGGTGACTTTGAGAAGGCCCTTGGATTTCTGCTTCTCACTGGAGTGCACCTCCCAGAAAGCTTCTAAAATCAAGTGTGTCCCTCACTACTCTGGCTTCAGCAGAGGACTGAAGGAGCTTGTTTCTCCTTCCTGTAGTATAACCTGGAACCTCTGTGTTGACATCATTACTTGAGGACCATACCCAGGCCCTACCAAAGCCAGAGCTATAGGGGGACCCTCAGGACAAGGCAGCTTACAGAACTTATCACTTAACCTCCACATTGGACAACTGGCTCCAGCATACAGAGATGATACTGATTAAGTAGCAGGACCAGAGCTAGCATCTGGTTTGTCCAGCTTCAGGGCTAGGTCCCCAGCTCTTTTCCCCTGTGGGGATCTTTCCTCCCAGTCTGAAGGATGAAGGAAAAGAGACAAGGAGGACTCACCCATACCACTTAAGGTTGGGGTTTTGGAACCTTGTGGAGACAAGAGCCACCAGCAGGGCGGGTACTCCATGCCATGTCAGGGTCACACAAGGACCCTCTGTGGGCGATGTCTTAGAGGAGCTCTTTGTGCCTCCCAATGCCTGATTGTGTGTTTTGCCGTACACTGAGCAAGGAGCAGAGCGAAGCTGCCCTGACTAGGGTGGAGAATAAAGGCCCCAGTGTTCCCTGCTCCTTATCCACTGTCCTACCAACCCCAACCCTAGGCCTGGGTGGGGGGCAAGGGCAATAGGCACACACATGGGTCCCAAAAGCCTAGCGTCTTTCTCTGGGCCAGGGCAGAATGTTGTGGATGAGCCCAGAGGGAAGCAGAGAGTTTTGGAGGGCTCTTTCTGGAAGATGGCCAGACAGCAGAGGCTGAGGAGTTCTTTGAATAATCCACCCCACATGGTAGCTCTGATGTACATCTGGGCTCCAGGCCCCAACTGGCAGCACTGGGACCAGCTGGAACTTGTGACCTGCCCATCCCCAGACAGGGACAGCCCTGGGTGAGGGCCAAGGCTAGGCTGGCATGCTGGGCCATGCATTCAGACCCAGCATTGGCTCCTGGGCTGTCTGCTTAGCTTCTCACAGTCTCTCTCAGCACAAAGGTTTCCAGCCCTGGGAGAATGTGTGTTTCCTCCAAGGCAAAATGTTCCAGCAGCAGCCAGGAAGGAGGAAATTGGGGCAAAAGCAGCAGCTGCTCTAGGCTTTTCCAGCCCACCTACAACCACACTCATCCTACAGCACTCTCAACTCTGAATTGATGAGTTCCCAGTTGGCCACTACCAGCTGTGTCACAGAGACCACTGCGACTCAGGGAGACATAGAGACCAAACAGGCAGGACTGTGTCTTCCTGACTTTGATGTTCCTAACATTAGAGTAAACATTGATGGTCATCAGCCTTCTCTTCTTCCCCTCCTCTGGGCTTGAGTCAAGCCTCTCAGCTTGCTGACTTGCCTGGACTATTAGGCTGCACGGCTCCCGCCACCTAGTGGCAGGTCTGTGGTTCTCACCTGGAACAGCCACTGGAGCAGAGGCACTGAGCAGTCAGAGGCGTGCAGGTAGAGGTTGTTCAGGAGGCCATTGTGAAGGAAGCAGAGCTGCTGGTCTGATGGGGAGCTGTGGGACGGAGAGGCCAGGTTAGGGCAGGGTCTATACTGGAAGCACTACAGCCTTGTGCAGTGGGACTCGGTACAACTGTCTCAGTGATACCTCAGGAGATTGTCCCATTTCAGCATTATTAGGACGCTGTGAAATAGAAGAGAACAAGATGGGCATATGTAGTTTTAGAATCCTCAACATGAACTACCATCAGAAGGAAAAATACCTCAAGACATCATCAGAATTGTCTGCTTTTCCTAGTGCTTTCTGTGAACATACCTCAGGGTGTTTTGTATTTTTTGTTTTCGGTACCAGTCCTGGACTTGAACTTTGGGCTGTCCCTGAGCTTTTGTGCTCTACCACTTGAGCCACAGTTCCACTTCTAGCTTTTTGGTTGTTAAATGATGATAAGGGTCTCAAAGACTTTCCTGCCTGGGCTGGCTTTGAATTGTGATCCTCAGATCAGCAGCCTCCAGAGTGGCTAGGATTACAGGAAAGAGCCACCAGTGCCCAGATCCTCATGATAGCTTTTTTGTTGTTGTTGTTGTTGTTGGTCATGGGGCTTGAACTCTGGGCCTAAACTAAACACTGCTCCTCAGCTCTTCAGCTCAAGGCTAGTGCTCTACCACTTGAGCCACTACGTCACTTCCTGTTTTCTGAGTGATTTGTTGGAATTAAGAGTCTCATGGACTTTCCTGCCTGGGCTGGCTTTTGAACCACAATCCTCAGATCTCAGCCTCCTGAGTAGCTAGGATTACAGGTGTGAGCCACCAGCGCCTGGCTCCTTGTGATGTTTCAAATACATGACTGAGCACATTGTTGCTCTTATCATTTGACAAAGGGAGAAACAAAGGCATCTAGCAGGATCCTGGCCATGTAAAGGGAGATTCCTGGAACCAGGCATCCCAGTTTGGGGCTCTGGGCTACAAGGGGTGGACAGGATTACCACAGGTGCCAACATCTTGGATTATGGTTACACAGTGTTTCCGCTCTAACTTGTGTTTTTCTGACACAAAGGGGACACCTGAGAGGATGGAAAATAACAGAAAGGGGCCCAGAGATTCTGGGAAGGAAATACCAATCAACGTTCCATGCAGAAACCACATGAGAGTACCTGTAGTGAGGAGGGATGGTGATCAGGCTGGCCATGTGGCTATAATCATAACCTTCATGTGTGTGTGGGGGGGGCGGGGAGATAGATCTCATCAGGCTGCACTCCCTAATGGGAGCTCTCAGAAGCAGACAGCTGGTATGAGAGACCACCTCTTTGACCTATATAAGCCCAGGTCTGCATAAAACAAGGAGTTCTCGGAAGTGGCGCTGTAGCTCAAGTGGTAGAGCGCTTGCCTTGAGCTGAAGAGCTGAAGGACAGCGCTCAGGCCGAGTTCAAGCCCCATGGCCGACAAAACAAAACAAAACAAAAACCCAAGGAGTTCTGGCCAAGCAATGGTGGCTCAGGGACAACACTCAAGCCCTTAGTTCAAGCCCCAGGACTGGAATAAGCAAAAGCAAAAACAAAAACAAGGAGTTCCGTACTCTGTACAGATGGAGAGCCCCCTCATGGAAGGTAGTTTGGAGGTTAGTTTAGACAACTTCAGAGAGACCAGGTTTGGGATGGATCTCCTACTCTCTGTGCATTTTGTTTCTTTTGTCTAGGGATGGTCCTGAAGAAGGCCAATGTGGGTGCCAGGAAATTAAAAAGTGATACTGTATTTGTTCTTTGTTTTAGTGGCCAAACTCATGCAAAGAACACACAGATAACACTTAGAGTAATGACTCCAGAAAGAAAAATCTTTGGCCACTTCACTCTCCTCTTCCTTCTTTTGAAAAGCGGACATTATACTTTAATCTGCCAGGAACAAAATGCTCTAAAACCAAGATTCTCCTCTGAGCCAAACTGCTGTCTTTTTGAGTATGTACAGGCAATTTACAAATTATGTATCTTTTTCTAAGTCATTTAAATTCAGAGGAGAAAGAGGCTTTGTTCCTAAGGTGGTGAAGTTTATGGCTCTGACACAGATCTTCTTGTGTGCAACAGACACATGTATACACAGGGCTGCTGCCATACCCGTTCTAACCCACATGTCTGCTCATATTTATGTGCTCATGGATTGAACCCAAAATACACAGTACAGGTGTATACACTGCACCCTAAATGCGGATGATACCCCAACAAACACCAGTGTGGGAGGCACTTGCACACTGCAGGACTCTGCCTGAGGCCATGTGTTGAGGAGGCCGGCACCTCAGGGACTCAGAAGGGGCTCTAGTTCTGGCATTCTTCCTGAAGGGAGGAGGAGGGACTGCCAGTTTCTCAGTGGGGGAATCGACTATACAAGCCCCTGCTGGCTCACAACAACACATATCCAACTGTGGCTCATAAGGAGAGATCCCTACAGTTGCAATGTCTTCCTTTCGCTATCCTGGCCTTGCAGTGCAGTTTCTGCCAGAGGAATGACAGACCTACCTTTGAGTTCATTGATGTTGATTTAATTTGTAAGATGAGGAACAAGAAAGCCGAGAGGGCATCTTCCTGCTTTGCTTTGGAGTAGGTGACTTTCAAGGAATTACGGATCGAGAGCTAAGTGAGATGCAAAGATGAGCTGCAAGATGGCACATGAGCCAAGTGTGTACACTCACTGTATGAGGCATGCTGCTGCTCACGGCACAGGTAACCTGAAGCCTGGCTATGTACAGACACTGCCCTGCCTTTGGGTAGGAAGAAGAGGCTTTACATCAGCACCCCAGCACCCAAGCAGGAAAGTATGGAGGAAAAGGAAAGATGATAGGAGGTGTGCATGGTGAAAGCACAAAAACTGGTAGAATTGGGGCTGGGAAGGTGGCTCCGTGGTAGAGCGCTTGCCTTGCATGCATGAGGCCCTGGGTTCGATTCCTCAGCTCCACATCAGTAGAAAAAGCCAGAAATGGTGCTGTGGCTCGAGTGGTAGAGCACTAACTAGCCTTGAGCTGAAGAGCTGAGGGATAGTGCCCAGGCCCAGAGTTCAGGCCCCACAACTGACTAGATAGATAGATAGATAGATAGATAGATAGATAGATAGATAGATAGATAGATAGATAGATAGAATTAGCCGTTGTCAAATTTAAGAACTCTTGTGTTACATTTCCACATCAAGAACAATGGTGTGAGGTCAAGGGGTAACTTTGCCAATGCTGAGGACAAAAGTTATCCTGAGAATGTCAGACGATTCTTATGGAGAAGGGAAGGGTCAGCAGATGCTATACAGGCCAGCTGCTGGCTCCAGAGTCCCCTCCCTGGAAAGTCCCTAAGGAGGCCCTTAGTTGTTACTGGGCACAGCCACAGTCCCAGCACTGCTAATCCCCAGCCATGAGAGCCGTGACAGAGGGCAAATGACTGCTTTCACCCTCACCACTGGGATGGAAGGAAGGATAGGGAGGAAATCTATGGAACAAGTAGACACTAGGTGGAACTGGCTTGGGTCAGTGTGTAGGGCTTCTGGAACAGAGCACCATCCTTGGAATTTCTGGTCCTAATAATGTCTAAGGGTAAATTCTTTAAGCTTCTACCTCTTTGTCCATTTTTGTGGGCAGCCGTCCCAGCAGCAAAGTCTCTAAATGCCTTGCGAATCCCAAGTGACAGCAGAAGGATAAACACCAAGGACAGTTATTTATATAGCATTGGCTTCTGGGTCCTGGCCAAGTTCTCAAATGAAAGTTTCAATAAAATGCCTGAACTGAACAGAACGAATAATGGTTGAAGCTTCTGCCAATGCTATCCTGCCAGAAGCCCAGGAATCCCAGCAATTGCCCAGCTTGTCACTTTCTCTTTATCTGGGGGCACCTACAGCCAGCTGAACAGGTAGGCCTTGCCCACATCCCAAACTGGTGGGCTTCTTTCATGTGGCTTCAACTCTGGCATCTTCCTCCTAGAGAGGTACACACAGCCTAACAAGAGCTGGATCTGTAGAGCCTCAGTGAAATTCAGGACACAAGCACCATTTAGGCAGATGAAGCTCAGGATCACCCACCTCCTACTTCTTTCTTCCAGCTTAAGTATGTGCAGAGAAATGTTCCAAGGGACGTGTGTAGACCCTGACACCTCAGTGGTCACCTACAAGGCCCTATAAACAAAGTGATGCATTCCTTCTCTTGGAGCCTGCTTCTGCCTGAGCTGCATGAGGGCTCCAGTCCTTACTGACTCACTTCCAATCCTGCTTACTCTGGAGAATCAGATTTCCTTCTGAACTGCTGTCAAGGGAGGAGAAAAAAAGTTTAGCCCCTGGAATTTTCTAGAACCAGCCTCTGTCATTAAGGCATATAACTTTGAGCCTAGAAAAATAACCTGAGGTTACACAGGCAGCCTAGTGAGGTACTACAGAGGGTTATCTAGTCCAGCTCCAATTGCATAGCCAGAACCTAAGAGGAACCTTCCTGTGTATCATCCTATGAACCTATGTAAGGCCAAGGGAGAAGGCCCCTTGAACTCCATCTATACTCGCTTGGCTGTTGGAGATGGACAGCTTGCTTGATCTGTGCTGACATTTCCCACTTCATTCAGTGGAAAGAAGGGTAAGACGTGAATCCCAAGAGGTGATTAAAAAAAATACAAACCCAGTATCCACATTCTCTTCCTCTAATGATGATAATGATATATGGTCGCTGTGGAAAGTTTGCAAAATGCAAAGGAGCGTAACCAGGGAGATAGAAATGACTTGTAAGCACATAAAGCATTGACTTTTTTTTTTTTTTTTTTGGTGGTGCTGTCCTTGAGCTCTTCAGCCCAAAGCTAGTGCTCTAACACTTGAGCCACAGCACTACTTCCAAGCATTGACTTTTTGTATGGCAAGACCCAGTGTCTTCTTCCAAGGCTCTGTTTTTGGCCAAATGCAGCAGGAATAGCTAGATTGACCCCACACTTGTGTCTAGACTTGAAGTCTTTGACATAAACAGGAAATGGAAGATGACTCAACGGTAAATGATAACTTCCCAGAGGTGGCCTTTACCCACTGCCCAGCTGGAACCTCCTGACATGTCTCAGTGCTGTTACAGAGTGGCCATTCCTCTAGGAAGCTGTGTACAGATTCCCCAAGCCTCAAGAGTTGACTGGCAACAGCATGTCTACTGTGCTCATTAGCATATCTGAGGGAGGAGGGAGTGAATTCCTCCCCCAGGGAAGCTAGGCAGCCACCTGGCCCTGTTTGGCAGAGCTGCTCTGATCCCAGGTCATGGCTCCATGAGCAATTTCATCTATCAAATACTTCCTGCCAGTCAGCCAGTGCATGGTAGAAAACCTGCTGCTGGCACCAACCCTAAGGCTGAGGCAGCACAGGAACATGTCCTTCTTTTCTCCTTAGTGCCCTGATTCCTACCCAGCCCATTCTTTGTTCCTTCCCTTTCTCAGTTTTACTTTTTTTCCCCTTCCTGCTTTTATTTCATTTTCATCAAGTTCTTATTAAATTTCCTTTCAATATAGTAAGGTGAACCTTTGCCACTGTTTATATATTCACACTCGATAATTTTACACTGAAGCTTGGGACAGTGTCTAGACCTTCAGACAAGTATTTATGTATTGTTTATCACAGAGAAGATTTGGAAGTAATGTGCATGCCCAAAAAAGCCTAGTAAAATGGAAGAAAAATTTTTATGTTCAGGCATCAGTGCAATGCAGTATTATTTCACTGATAGTTGTCTAATTGCAATGCTTGGATCTTGTTCAGATTCCAGTGGGAAGGACCCACAAAACACATTTATAAGACGTTTAACAAATCTGACAATGACTGAAATGAATAACAAACGACTATTTTTAGCTGTAATAATAGTATTGAACTAATCTAAAACCAGAGTGCTCCATTTTAGAGACAGATTTAACATTTAATAATTATTAAGCAAAATATTTATAGATTAAATTATGTGTGTCTACTTTTAAGTAATCCTGGGAGGATGATATTGCTCAACAGCAATGAAGAGAAATAAGACTGGCTTTGAGGGGCTGGGAAGGTGGCTCAGTGGTAGAGCACTTGCCTTGCATGCTTGAGGCCCTCGGTTTGATTCCTCAGCACCACATAAGCAAAAAGAAAAAAGCCGGAAGTGGCGCTGTGACTCAAATGGTAGAGTGCTAGCCTTGAGCTGAATTGCTGAGGGACAGCGCACAGGCCCAGAGTTCAGGCCTCATAACTGGACCCTCCCCCCCCCCACACACAAAAAAAGACTGGCTTTGAGTTGATTCCTGCTAAAATTGAGAGATGGATAATAGCGGTAAGTTATACTGTTCACTTAATTTTTACACATGCTTGCAACTTTCCATAATCTAATAAAGGAAACATTAAAATGTTAAGGGTAATGGGTACCAGGTATCAGTGGCTCACACCTGTAATCTTACTTACTCAAGAAGCTGGGATTTGAGAGTCATGGTTCAAAGCTAGGAAAGTCTATGAGATTCTTATCTCCAATTAAACACCAAAAAGCCAGAAGTAGAGCTGTGGTTCAACTGGTAAGAGCTTGCCTTGAGCAAAAAAAGCTCAGGGATAGTACCTAGGCCCTAAGTTCAAGCCCTAGAACCAGCACAAAAAAAAAAAAAGAAGAGAAGAGGAAAACAAAAACTAATATTATAGTGTGCATATAGTTTGAGTTTGTCCCCCAAGAGCTTGTGTTTGAAAACTTGGTCCCCAGTATGAAAATGTTGGGAGAGTAATGCAAAGTGTAACTCAATTAATTTAATGAAAATTGTAATAAATTTAATATATAGTAAAATAATATAGCAATAAATTTAATTAATGTACTTTTATGTTAAGAGTAATGTTAAAAGATGGGCCTTTGGTGCTGGGAAGGTGGCTCAGTGGTAGAGTGCTTGCCTTGCATGCATGAAGCCCTGGGTTCGATTCCTTAGCACCATAGAAGCAGAAAAAGCCAGAAATGGTGGTGTGGCTTGAGTGGTAGAGCACTAGCCTTGAGCTGAAGAGCTGAGGGACAGTGTCCAGGCTCAAAGTTCAAGCCCCATGACTGACCAAAAAAAAAAAAAAAAGTGGGACTTGCCAGGCATTATAGCCCATGCCTGTAATCCCAACGCTTGGGAGACTTAGGAAAAGGACCAAGAGTTGATGTTAGCCTAAGCTACATGGTGAGACCCTGTCTTAAAAACAAAAGCTGCAGATGTAATTCAGTGGTACATTGTTTACCTAGCATGTGCAAAGCCCTCGGTTTGACCCCCAGTACTATAAAACAAACAAGAAAAGAGGTGGACACAAATCATTTAGGTGGGCCTACATCATTAGAGAACTGCTTTTTGGTTTCTTGCCTGCTCTCATCATTGTGGTGGCATCCACCAGGAGGTGATACAGATATGGGGGATCTTTCCACTGTGCTGTTAAGGTTTTCAGCCTCCACTGGCAGCTAAACAAATCTCTTTTCCTTATAAATACCAAGCCTCAGGTTGTATAGTAATGAAAAATACACTAATACACATAGAAAAACCTTGGCTAGCTGGAAAACAGAACATGATTCCTGTGTTCATGTCCTAATGTGTCCTAAGTGTTCACAAATGCTGGTCAACCTGCATGTGTCTTATTGGGTGGGCAGTGGTAGTCCTTTTTCAACATCCTCAGCCTCCAGAGCAGGTACCACTCTGTGAACTCCCAGTAGAAACTACTGCACAGAATCCTGCAGGTGTCTCTTTCTCTTATTCTTGGATCTACTGGCTTGCAAGCACAAGTGTTAGAGAGTATTGTGGTAAGGCATTCTCTTAAAAAGTGATCTAGTAGTGATGATGAGATCATTATCATGAATTTACTCCCTCACAGAGGAGAATCAGGCAAATGTCCTAATGTTACTGAGTGTGCTTTTGGCTGGGGACAAACTTCACACAAACTGAAGATGTGCCATGACTCTAACAAATATAGTGGACCCTCATCCAAGGGGGATACAACCTAAGTCTTCCAATGGACTTCTGAAATGGTGGGCAGTACTGATAATCTAATACAACGTAACTAAGCACTTATTGCAAACTGTGGCTGAAATGTTTGCAGGTACCAACAGCAAAATTAGCATGAATATGTCCTCCTCCTTCACAATGACACAGATTTGATTTTTACCTTTGATCTCAGTGACTCAAGCATATACTTTTTCTTTTCTTATTAAGCTAAACACTTTCACCTTTTCTCTTAAAGGAAACTCTTTATGCCTTCTCTTTGGCATGTCTTGGTTCTCAAAATTATTGTACTTGATCTCTGTAGTCATTAGTAAAATAAGGGTTACTTAGACATAAGCACTGTAATAGTGCAAGTTGATCAGACAACTGAGATAGCCAAGTGACCAATGGGTGGGCAAGAGATGCAGTGTGTATATGTTAAGGAGATGGCTCCCATCCCAGCCTGGGTGGAGTAAAATGGCACAAGATTTTATTACATTACTCTAAATAGTACACAACTTAAAACTTATGAGTTATTTCTAGATTTTTCTATTTAATACTTCCAGATCAACTGACTATAGGTAACTGAAAACCACAGAAAGTAAAACTGTGGATAAGAGGTGCTACTACTATAGATGGAAGCAGCCATCACAGGCTCTCATGGCCCAGAGATTTCACCTAGTGCAGAAAGAAAAATGCTTAGGCCATAGATAATGAGTCTGACTCAGGGTATATGGAGAAACTGGGGCATGGAGAAGGAAAAAGCTACATGAAAATGTAAATGCACGACCTAATATTTTCTATAAGTAGAATTTAAAAAAGTTTGTACATCTAAATTAGTAATTACATAAGCATACACATATGACTATGTCACTTATATCCTTAAAAGGTGCTATGTTCACATTGGATGGAACACCATTTTGGATTTCTCCATTTGGGGAAGTCCTTTTTCTTGGAATCTAGGAGGAAGGGAACCTGGCCAGGCTATACTGTTACCCTGTCCTCCTCTCTTGCTTACCTGAGGAACAGCTCTTCCAGGTGGCTGTGTGGCTTTAGGTGTAAGGAGTCCAAGGTGCAGGGCAGGGGATGACGCCTGGGTAGAAACACAGTCTCACCTGGATGTACTGGGGGGATGACCTTCAGGGACACAGAGAACTTCTCCACCAGTATTCTGGCAAGACAAGGGGCAGAGCAGTAGGGGTTAGAAGCACATCTAGGTTTGGAGCACAGCATGAGGCCTGGGAAGGTCAGGTGGGCCTAGGTGTACCTTGTCTGTCCCCTGAAGACCAGGGGATACAGTGCCACCTGCTGATGGAGGAAGAGCCCAGCAGCAGAGAGGAGAGTCCTTACTCCCCCAAAATGCCAGAATCCCTCTCAGGACACCCCTTTCAGGGCCAGGAGATGGCATATTAGCACAGCTCCACCCTGTTGGTTCTGCTCAGGTCAAACTTTCACTGCATGTTTTCAATGGCAGTTGCTAAACAATGAGTCAGCTATGGGTCACTCAGGAAAAGTATTAACAAATCACCACACTAACCTCTGGCTAAAATTGACTTGCTGACACAGAAGTCTTGACAGTGCTAGGAGGGACAGAGGGGAGAAGGGTTGGGTGCAGTGAGGACCAGGGAAGATTTCCTGAATGAGTTGAGGAAGCGCTGTGGTAGAAGCACACGATGGCAGGAGGGGCCCCGTGCCAGCTGAAGAAGTCAGTAGTCCTTGAGCTCCAGAGCACTTGAGGACTATCCAGAGAACCTAATAAATGTAACTCAAAGCACACCATGCCCAGGAGTCTGTTTTGGCAGATCCAAACTGGGCACATGGACAGGGAAACAAGAGAATGCTTTCCAATTATATCATGACTCAATGAAATGGGAATAAGGAAAGGAATACAGTTATGATGAATCCTAAGCCAGGCACCAGCTATTCAGGAGGCTAAGATGAATGATTATCATATAAAGCCAGTCCAGGAAGACAAATCCAAGAGACTCTTATCTCCAATTAATCAGCGAAAAGCTGGACTGGAAGTGCAGTTCAAGTGGTATGGCAAGTACTGGCATACACATATACATGTGTGTGCACATACACCAATATGAATGCTAAGAAGGAGCTAAATCTCCACACAATGGACTAGCATGGACAGTAGGATATGAGTGGAAACAGCAAGATGAAAGTGTGTGTGTGAGTGTGTATATGTGTGTGTGTGTGTGCACGCGCGTGTGTGTACAGTTCTTCCCCCTGCCCTTTTCTATAGGTGATATATTCCAAGACCTTCAGTGAATGCTTGAAATTGAAGGTGAAGGAAGTATTGAACCTTATAATATAATACCTCTTCTACAACTTGGCACTTAACTAATCACATATTGGCTCTTATTTATGCAGTTTGAGGAGTGACTGTAAAACTAGCACATATTACTTTTTCCTTCTTCACAGTTTCACAGATAGAAGATCTGTTCTTCCATAGATCTTGGCAGACACAGTTTACTTTTTTTCTTTCCTTAAATCAAGAATATTTAGCCAGGAACTGATGGCTCACACCTATATTCCTATCTACTCAGGAGGCTGAGATCAGAGGATCATGGTTCAAAACAGCCTGGCAGAAAAGTCCATGAGACTCATCTTCAGCCAGAATCCAGAGGTGGAGGTATGGCTTGAGTGGTAGAGCTCCAGCCTTGAGTAAAAAAGCAATCAAGAATGCAAGAATCCCTGAGTTCAAGCCCCCATAGCACTCCCCCTCCACACACAAAAAAGGAACTTCCACCCTTTAATATAAAGGAAACACTGAAGCATATCTGAAATTCATTATCACTATTCTGTACCTTAAGATCATTGGGTTCAGGATTACCTGAACCCAAGAACTGATTATTAAAGCCTATCTGTTAATTCAGACAACTACTTAGTTACTAACAGGTGAGTAGTGTATACTATGCACAAAAGGATACCCCAGGCGAGGTGAAGCAACACTGTAAGATTTCATCATACTACAGTACTCAGAATAGTATATAATTTGAAGTTTGTTTTTAATTTCCCAATAAGTATTTTCAGACAGTACTTGATTATGGGTAGCTGAAACAGAAAGTGAAATCATAGGTGGAGAGGGACTACTTTAACCATTTTTCCTCACCCAACATAAAACACAGTCTCTCTCTATCTCTGTCTCTGTCTCTGTCTCTGTCTCTGCCTCTGTCTCTGTCTCTGTTTCTGTTTCTGTCTGTCTCTGCCTCTCTCTTCTCTTTCTCTCTCTCTCTCTCTCTCACACACACACGTGATGTACTCAATTATGTACTAGGATCATTCTATGGAGTAGAAATATCAAGAGAGAAGAATAGACACATTCTGTTTGTTCCATATGACAATCTTCTGCTTGTTTGTTTGATGGTTTGGTTACAATAATGAAAGCAAATACCTCTTCTCTTTCTTTCACTAAAGGATCACCCAACCCAGGTTCCCAGTCTGACCCACTGTCTGAAATATGAGCAGCTGGCACTGGAGGTGCAATAGCATAGCTGGTGGCCCCCTGGCTGCCCAACCATAGGAATCCATCTTACTTTCTGACAAATGACACAAAGTAAGACACTACCTGCGTCACAGGACTCTCCTGAGAATAAAATGGCTCAACAAATGGAAATAATGATAGAAAAACAGGAAAACTGATTCTGTAGACTTTTCAGAAATAGTCTTAGCAAACCACCATACAGATGGTAAAATATTTTGTTTTGTTCATGTGTTTGCCATTAGAGCTTTGTATATATTATAGCTCTTTTTGTTACTTTTACAGAAGATAAAAATGTTCAAATTATCCAAAGTCTGGAAGAACTAGGCTCATCTGTAACGGGGGGGGGTCATAGTTCTGTCCCCCAAACCATCATTCAAAGGGACTTTTGTGAGGTTAACTATAATGTATGTGCATTTTTAGGAGTTCTGAGACACTTTCACATGTCTAATTGAGGATTTCCTGTACAGCCTAGAGCTGAGAATAAAGGATGATGTTGTGGTTTAAATATCCATCTCTCCCTGCCCCCTCTGGTCACTGCCTCAGCATACACAGAAGGTCTTGAAACTTAAGAAAGAGAGAATTTAAGATGTCATTTCCTCAAGATACAAGCCAGTTCTTAGGGCATAGACAGACACTTTGCTCAGGATGATCAGAGCCCCTTTTGTCACAGACAGTTGTGACAACCATATGACATCTTGTCTGGCAGAAGGTGCCTAGCCCCCTCCTCAGTCCCATCCCTTCCAGACTCATATTGCTCCCCTGGCCCCCACCATGACCCTATTCAGACATGAAATAGGTTTGTTGGCTTCATACATCAGAGTCTTTTTTTTTTTAAAAACAACACAAGGTTAAACAATTCCATCAAAATGATCCCACATCAAAACAACCACCTCAAAGTGGCTGTTGTCAAAGAAGCTTTCTCTATGCACTACTGGAGAATATCATGTGCCCAGAAAATGAACCAGAGATTTCAAAGCCAGGAACACCTTCCACCGTAAGCCAGTTGAAAAAATAGCACTGATTTCAGAATCCTGGGATTTGTTCAATAGAAAGGTCAAGAGTGTAAGAATTATTCTTGCTATAGAAATTTTACAAAGGTTTTATTCCAAGGCTATGTATTCAGTGAGTGGAGACCCCTGAAGCCAAGTCCACAGGTCTCAGCTCAGAGAAGACCGCTCTCCTTCCATGTACCACCACCAAGACAGTTCTCAACACACTGGAGAAATTCAGTCTCCCATGATCCACCATATCCATCCACATGTCTCCTGAGACATCAGACCAGCTTCTACACTCCGGGGGATTTGGGTGCAACTTCACAGTAAGCCTTCTCTTGGTTCCTGGGCAGTATGTAAGGAGCTTTCATTCCCTCTCTGGGATGGCTGTTCCAATCCAGTTTCCTAGAATCATGGAAAAACTGAGAGAAAACTTGAAGGACCCTCAGTTCCTTCAGTTGCTTGTTTTCATTAGTAATTGCAAATATCAGGGAGCTAAGTAGCACATTCCCACTAGCTTTTCTGTAGATATAACTACTGATTGTGGTCATGATAGTAATAGTCACTTAAGTTGTTCAGGAACTTAAAGAGACTGCTCTTATCTACTCAACTCAGTTGAAGTCACTGTTTAGTAGGACCTGAACTGCTAGCCAATGAGCAGTCTTAACACCAGAAGGTCAAAACTCCACTCCCAGAACACTAATGGTGACATTTTGTGAACATGTATCTTATGAAGAGCTATGACGTCAACTACTCATGTGCAGACCACTGATTAGTTCTTTTTGTATGCCTCCAATCATCTTGCTTTTGTTGTTCTGTTTTTTTTAATTTAAATTTTATTGTAAATGTAATATACAGAGGGGTTACAGTTACATAAGTCAGGTAATGGGTATATTTCTTTTTGAACAGTGTCACCCCCTCCCTCATTTACTCCCAGTTTTTCTCCAGCCCCTGCCCCCAATTAGTATAGTTCATGTCCAACACAGTTATCTAGTGAGTATAACTGTTGAATTGGTTTACCCTTTGTCCTACTATTGTTTTGTTTTCAAACCTCTTAAATACTCCTATACCTTCTTCTTGTGGGATTTTGTTGTTGCTTGTTTGGTTGGTTACTTGTAGTTTACTAGAGATAACAGTCTGCCTGGGCTGGCTTGAAATTGCCATCCTGAGTAGCTAGGATTAGAGGCATGAGCCAGCTATGCCCGGCTAGGAGGGATGTGGTTTTAAGAAGCTCCATGCCACTTCCCATATCTCACTCTCTGCATCTCTTCATCCACATCCTTTTCATATTTTTAATTTACTTTTTTGTAGCAGTACTGGGTCTTGAACTTGCTCGGCTGGTGCTCTCTCACTTGAGCTGTACCTACAGGCCCTGTTTTCATTGATTATTTTTGAAGTAGACCTTGCTTTATGTCCCAGCCAGCCTGGGCTGCAATTCTACTTGTGCTTCTTTGTGTCACTGGGGGTGACAGGCACGTGCCACTACACCAAGCCATTGAGTGAGATAGTCTTAAGAACTTCTTTTTGCTTGGTCTATCCTCACTCTACGATTCCTCAATCTCTGGCACTAAGCAACAAGGATATCAGGCTTGGGCCACCACACCAGGTTCTCTTATCTTTCATAATAAACAGATAAATATATTTCCCTTAGTTCTGTGAGATGCTTTAGCAAGTTAATCAAACCTGAGTAGATGATTGTGTGAATCTCTACTTATAGCTGGCCAGTCAAAAAGACAATTATTGAAGGATAGGTAAAACAAGCTGTGGTTGTAACTTGCATCTGACATGTGGTGGAATCTGATGATATCTCCAGGTAGTATCAAAACTGAATTGGATTACAGGAGCCTGGCTAGTGTCTGCAATAGAATTGCTTGCTTGCTGGTAGGGAGAAGGCATATCATCTTCTAGGTTATAAAAATCTCTTGTGTGATTGTGGAGTGAAAGCAGAGGAAAAATAATAATTTTATTTTTTAAATCAGTATGCTCTGACCATGACTCCCTTCTGTCACCCCCAATTCAGCAGCCAGAGGATGCTATTAAATGTATTGCTCACTCCGAGGAAAAGCTCTCAAGAGACCTGGGCACCTACCCTTAGCCTCCCTGACCAACTGTCTTCTCACTTGCCATTCTTCAGTGCTCCTCAACATACTAGGCACTCCCCAGAACTGTCTCTTACTTCCTTTGGGATCTGTTTAAAAGTCACTGTCTCACTGAGGCCTTTTCCTGAGCCCTCATCCACAGCCTGATACCTCTCCCAGCATTCCTTACACCTCTTCCAAATTTTATCCTTTCTCCCTAAGCACTTGTCACATAACTGTATTTATCTTGTTTATTATTTATCTTCCCTGATCTGAAAGCATCGTCCTGAGGGTACACAGCCTGGCAAAACTGACCCTCATTGTACTTCTGATGGATAGATGGTTGAACAGATAAAAAAAATGAATGGATGGTGCTTTATAAAAAGATTGAATGCGGGGGTTGGTGGCCTGTAATCCTAGCTACTCAGGAGGCTGAGATCTGAGGATCATAGTTCAAAGCCAGCCTGGGCAGGAAAGGCCATGAGACTCTTATCTCCAATAAACCACTCAGAAAACTGGAAGTGGTGCTGTGGCTCAAGTGGTAGAGCGCTAGCCTTGAGCTGAAGAGCTGAGGGACAGCGCCCAGGCCCAGAGTGCAAGCCCCATGATGGACTAAAAAGAAAAAAAGATTGGATGTCTGAGTCCCTCCAAAATTCAATGTTGAATTCTAATCCCCAAGGTAATAGTGGCCTCAGGAGGTGATTAGTGAAGGGCTGACTCCTGCCTAGTCAAGCAAAGCACCAGGTATACCCTCACCTGCTTGCCTGCAGCCAAAAGTCCCTATCACCCCAGGCAGAACATTCTACTCTGGGCTTGGCCAAGGACATTGCCCTTGGCCTCCAAGAGACCGTAGTCCATTTTTTATTTTCTGCTTCCTTGTTCAGACCTATATAAGCCCACCCCAAAATCCAGTCCCAGGCACAACGTCCAAATCCACAGGAAAGTCTGTGCTCCTCACTGGCAATAAACACTCCTAGCCTGTTGACGATCAGGTCCAACCTATTCCTTTTCATTCTCCTCCATTTTCCTAACAATTAGGTCATGATATTGGAGCCCTCATGAACATGATTATTGCCATTATACAAAATCCAGAGAGGTCTCTAGGCCTTTTGGTCTCATGAAGGCACAAGGTATTGGCTGTCTTCAACCTGAAAAGGGACCAATGCAGAACCCAATCATTCTGTCATTGTGATCTTGGGCTTCCATTCTCCAGAACTGCAAGAAATAGACCTCTCCCCTCTCTCTCTCTCCTATTACTCTCTCTCTCTCTCCTATTCTTTTCTTGTACTGGGGCCTCATGCTCTCACTTGGCTGTTTGGCTCAAAGCTGGCACTCTAAAGTCTCAGAGTCAGCTTGCCTATTAAGTCTGGCTCTGTGTCCCTACCTGTTTACAAAAATCTGTTAAGTTTCTATTTCCTCAATGCTGTATTGTTTTCCCAGTGTGAGGTAAAAATTTCTGCTCCAGTTGCAACAGTCTTGTTACACTTCTTCTCAGAATGTGACTCTCTCCTCAATTCCTGTAACCCACATAACACCTTTGCAACACCTTCTCGGAACTGACTCTACCCCCCAAATTCCTATGGTCCACATAATGTGACCCATGTGACTGCCCCCTAAAATTTTGTTTAAATTCTGCCCACACCTGTCCACATCTGCTGCCTCCATTCCTGCTTGGAGCAGCCTAGCAGGTTTGTCTCCCAATAAAGCCTTGAGCTTATATTGGTTTCCCACCTCTCATTACTTATATCTACCATTTAAGCCACACTTCCACTTCTGAGAAATGGACTACTGCTGTTCATAAGCCATCTAGTCCACAGGACTCTGTCATAGTAGTCCCAAAAGACTAAGACGGAAAACAGTGTACCCTACAGGCAATCTGATTGTGGTCCCCAGCATTTCTGAGACCCTTGGTACAGATGAATCTAGATCTTCCTCCAACCAGTTACTTATTAAATCAGTGTCAATGGAACTTTAACCCAGATGACAGCCATATTTCCTCCCCCATACATGGGGTAAATTTTTTTTTTAACTCCTATGGCCAAGACTTCCCTTCACAAGACAAGTTTTCAATATGACTATAGTTTTGTGTAGAGCTATTTCCTCAAGAGATCTGGGTCTACAAACTTGGACAGATAATCTCTATGTCATCAAAATCTAGACAATACCCAGATGCCTAGCAGGTGACTGGGTATTTCTTGAATCAATAAGTAAATATGACTGTAAGAGGAGGAAAGAGTTTTAGAACTCCTAAGTGGTACACAGCTGACTGAACTCTGAACAAGAAAAAGGCCACACAATTTACCTCTGCTCAGGCATGAGAAGTACTTCACTGTTCTCTGAATCTGAGGAATCAGGATCAGGATGATCGTGCAGAAGCAGCTTCTCCCACTTCTGCTCCAGGGCCTGTTCCCTGTGGAAGACAAGAGCCGGAATCAGGGAGCACCAAGTTGCAGAGATTCCCATGAACAAGGCCGGCCTAATAAGAAAAAGCTGTGTTCCCCAGTCTCTCTGAGCCAGGACTCTTAGGTTTAAACTTCTGGGGGACACTGCACTCTCCAGATGGACTAAACTGTTGAGAGCCCTGCAGGGAGTCCCTCTGCATGATAAGCTTGACTATCTAGCTGGAACATCTCTGGAGGCTGTTTACAGAATCTGGCCTTTGCATCCTGCCCCAAACAAAGACCCCGTAGCTGCTGTGGACCACCTTTTCACATTGCCCTAAGCAAACATCCTGCAGCTGCTCCGGCCAATGAAAAAGCTTCCTTATTCTAAGCATATAAATACCCCTGTGTGAAAAATAAAATTTGGCAGCTTGATCAGAATCCTTGTCTTGCTGTCCTTCTTCATGTCTCTTGTCCCTTCATTCCTTCTCGCTTAGGTTCATTGCCCTCGTTGAAGTCCTGCGGGTCGGGACACTAAACCATCCCATGGTCATCTCTGTCCTTTACCCAACAGACTACTGAGAGGATCTTGTGGGCTCTCCAGTCCCTATTTGGCCACTGAGGAGCAGGTATTCACCAAAGCTGTGTTCACAGGCCCTCAGTTCTGAAATATACTATCTTCAGTCCAGGCCTCTTGCACTCAGATCCTATCAGGTACCAATTGGATGATTTTTTTTTTTTCAATTCAAAGTGAACCAGTCTGTCTAATTCTGCATTCTTCTACTCCACACAGCCTTGCATTTCAATAACTCAGGGTATCAGACAAAAAGGAGCTCTACTATCCTCCTCAAAAGGGCCTCCCAGGTATGAGCTCCACCCCAAGCTCTACCTCACCCCCTAGGCCTACCTCATCTTGTCCCACTCATTCTCTAAAGGCAAGCTTTTTAAATGTGGGAAGATACATCTCTGACTGCAAAAAATTCTTCCATGATTTGACCTGTTTCTGTGGGACCACTCACTATCCAGCCCTCCTGCCACATCTGGGCTGAATTTCCTGACCCTTTTAACTTACTCTTTAGCACCTACAAGTTCTGTCCCACCTAGAAACAGCTTGACCTGTCCTATCTGCCTTTATTTGGTAGTAAACTTCCATCTCAAAACAAAAAACCTTTTTATCAAGCCAGGCTCCAGGATAATGACACCTCTGAAGATTCTTTTTTGATCTCTTGCCTAAGTGAGGTAGCACTTCTGGGCCCTTCTATAGCAACTTTACAACATGGAAAATTTCAGCTAGACTCATTTTGTTAAATTTCTAGGTAAGCTGGATAGCATCATCAGCATCAGAAACTCCAATACTCCAGACCAGCACCCAGTATAGTGTGCTACAAACTGAATGTCTGTGCTGCCTCCAAATTTATGCGCTAAAACTCTAACTCCAAGTACAGATATTTTGGGAATAAGTAAGTATCACAGTGGGGGTTCTGATCTTGTAAGACTATTGTCCTGATAGAAAAAGACACAAAAGATCTGCATTCTCTATCATATGAGCTCATAGCAAGAAGGTGGCTAGACCCTTGATCCTGGACTTCAACACCCCCCAGAACAGTGAGAAATACACATCTTGGTTAAGCTCCCAGTCTCTGGCTATTGTTTAATTGCAGCCCAAGCTGATGTAGACAGCAAAAACTTCTCAATACTAGGCATACTGATGGTAAGACAGTTGCCCACAAACATTTACTTTCCTACCACATTATCAAACACTTAGTTTATAGCACAGTGCTAGGCATTGGGGAAATAATGAAGACACAGTCACTTTCCTGACTTATAATCTAATTTCAGATAAAGAAAGTTAAGTAACAAAAGCCTCAGAATATGAAAATCTAGAAGCAGATATAAAGGAAGAGATGAACTGACTCTGAGAGGTCAGAGGGCCAGAAAGAACAAAGGCAGAGTTAAAAAGTAATTGGGGGCTGGGAAGGTGGCTCAGTGGTAGAGCGCTTGCCTTGCATGCATGAGGCACTGGGTTGGATTCCTCAGTACCACATAAGCAGAAAAAGCCAGAAGTGGCACTGTGGCTAGAGTGAGCTGAAGAGCTGAGGGACAGTGCCCAGGCCCAGAGTTCAGGCCCCATGGCCGGCAAAAAAAAAAAAAAAGTAATTGTTCTATACATATATCTAACACCCTCCTGTGGGCAAGAATTCAGGACTGGGAGCTCTGGGGAAAAAATACAGTATAAGGAGGCACTAATCCTCACAGCCAGAGGAGGTAAATTAACTTCTGCAAATGTAACCTATAAGCACTGAGCAAACTTGATACTACAAAACAACAAAAGGAGAGGGGACCAAGGGGCACCAGGTCATGTGAGCAATCTGCTCACATGCCATCAAAGAGCAGGCCAACAAACATGACCCCAACACGAGCAGCTGTTCTCAGCTACCTCACAGCATGAGGAGTCTGCAGTAGACAGCAGGAGTCTGGCATTTCTACCCAGAAGGGTCCCTCCATGCAAGCCAACCTTCAAGCATTCATTCAGATTAAGCACAATAGGTGCTGGTGTCTGATACCATCTGCAACTCACTAAAGGATTGCCAGTGCCAACCAATGTGATTTCTGCCTTCAGAAACTGCTGAGGGGGAAGATAATAAGAAGTTAGTTCAGAAACTGATTTCTCCAGAAACAGATTTCTCTGAGATAGGGTTTTACCAAGAGACCAGAGATAAGGCAAGTGTGAACAGACACAGTGCAACTGCAGTCAGATATGCTTCAATGACAGGGAAGGAGAAAGTAGCAGAAGTATAGAAATGTCTAACTGCCCAGAGTAACTTCTAGGCTACACAGTCAGACTATGTATCTTAGCATTCAATTGTTTGCTTTTCCTCTTTCCTATCTAACAGAACACCCTCAAAGTGGTATGAAATGGGTAGAATGGAGCCAAATGAGGGAAAGGACCTAGAAAGAAAGTTGGTAGTGGATATCCAGCAACTCTCTGCTTAGTAATGTCACCCTTGGATCTGGAAACCATTCCATGTGCTCATTTGTAAGTAGAGCACACAAGATGAGCAATGACTGAATGGAGAATGTTGTTTCACTCAGATAGGAATTTCCTCTGAGTCCTAAAATTGCTCCCAACTTCACAGAAATAAACCCTCATGGTGGACCTTCTTTCACACTCACCTCTTTTCTTGCAGTAAGTAATCTAAGCTGTTGACATAGTGCTCTGAGTGCCCAGAAGTGTCCTGGAAACACAGGACGTGGGAATGGGGAAAAAAGAAAGACAAAGATACAGATTTAGATTCAATCTAACTTAAATCCTTAATTTATACTGTTTATTTTTATGGATAGATAAATCATTCACATGATTAAAAAAATAAAAGCCAGGTGCCAGTGGCTCACACCTGTAATCCTAGCTACTGAGGAGACAGATCTGAAAATCACAGTTCAAAGCCAGACCAGGCAGGAACATCCATGATACTCTTAGCTCCAATTAACCACCAAAAACTGGAAGTGGAGCTCTGGCTCAAAGTGGTGGAGTACTAGCCTTAAGCACAAAAACTCAACAATAGTGCCCAGACCCTAAGTCCAAGCACTATGACTGACAAACAAAACAAAATGCATGACGTTATTCCTTCACCTTCACCCCAGCTTCCAAATTCCCTTCCCACAGGTGACCTCCTTGTGTTTTTACAAGGAATATTTTGTACATAGACAGCAAGCAATAGTATATTATCTATGATCCCTCTAATTTAAGCAGTATATTCTATCCTGCACTCTGGTCTTTTCAATAAAAAATGTATCTTGAGGATCATTCTGTATCAATATGAAGTGGAAGGGGAGGGAGGAAGGGAGGGAGAGAGAGGAGAAGGGATGGAGGGAAGGAAAGAGAGGAGAGAGAGGGAGGAGAGAGAAGAGAAGCTGAGTAACATTTTCTGGAGATTTTTCTGTATGACAGGAATATAGTTTATTTCCCTAGTTGTGATCATCATGAGCTAATGCAAACAATTAAGGCCTTATGCTTTATGTATTCCCTTACGTCTTATATATAAGTCGTCTCCATTTAGGAACCCTAATTACTGGACCAGAATCAGCCTGAGTCACATCAGGCCCAGAACCTGACCCTCCCCTTGCTCTAGGGTCATAATCCCAACTTCAGCTATGAAAGCCTTGAGAAGCACCATTGACTTTGGTTACCACCACTGGCTACCCAGTTAGCAGGAGTCAGGAATAGAAACAAGGAGAGAGATTCAGCTGGGCTTTGGGTCCAGGTTTCTAGCCTCTAGGGTGTAAGAGCTGGAGAGGGGTATGGCAGACAGCTGAGCAGGATGGTCAGCTAGCTAAAGAAAGGATAGATGGGGAGCTGGGAAGGTGGCTCAGTGGTAGAGCTCTTGCCTTGCATGCATGAGGCCCTGGGTTCAATTCCCAAGCACCACATAAGCAAAAAGAAAAAAAAGCCGGAAGTGGTGCTGTGGCTCAAGTGGTAGAGCACTAGCCTTGAGCTGAAGAGCTGAGGGACAGCGCCCAGGCCCAGAGTTCAGGCCCCACAACCGGACCCAAAAAAAAAAAAAGAAAAAAAAAAAGAAAGGATAGATGGGGCATAGCTGAGGATCTGGGAGGCCCAAAAGGGGCATCCTTGGAATAACTGAGAAGGGGTGACTGAAGAAGGGTAGCCAAGAAGAGAGGCTGATATAACTGTTGGCTTACCAAAGCATGGCTGTGCTTTTCTAGGGCCCCAGCCTGTTGGCTTGGGCTTGCCATGTTCCAGAACAGGTCCTCCAGTGAGGTCATACCCTGCTTTGAGTCCAAGTCCAAGGGCTTCTGCTCCAACTTCTTGGGCGGTCTCCTCCGGCCCTGAGGGCCTGCTGCACCCACCCGCTGTGTCTGTAGTGCCTTTGGGTTTAGGAACTCTACAGGTGGTGGGCTCCAGTCAGTAGGGAATATGTCCCCAGCCATCTGCATCTTGGGCTTCTTTGGTGATTTGGGAGTTGGAACAGAGGTGGGACTACAGAGTTGCTGGGCAGGGCAGAGGAGCCCCTGGTCTGGGGGATGGTCCAATAAGGTGCTCTTCAGGTCTGGAAAGAAGATGCACAAAGGAGTTGCTGCCTAGGCCCCTGTGGATGTGACAGAGCAAATGTGGTGTCACTGTGCACCCACCACCATCCCAAGCCACACTGGATGAGCAGAGGGGCAACTGGGGATTGCCAAAAGAAATCTCCCAACCAGGGGATTTTTTAGTCTCTCTTGACCCTGCCCTCATTAGTGATTGACCTGTACAGGTGAAGAACACTTACCTTTTCTCTGTGGAAGAGGTGGTGGAGTCTTCTGGGGTGTGGACATCTGCAAACCATAGGATGCTCTGTCCTGGAAAGAACTTCCTGTCAGGACTGGTGAACCTCTAGAAGAAAGCTAAAGGCTTTGTATCCCTTTGTTCCTCAGAAAAAGAGCGAGTGGGCTGCTGGTACCCAGGGGAAATTGTTTCTCCAGGTCCATTATAAAAAGTGAATATCATGCATCCACAAAGGTCAAGTGGCTGAGGTAGAGACATTACCCGACTCCCATTTTAAGACATGATGGAAAAATGGAATGACACTGACTTTTCTTGTTGTTGTTGTTATTATTGGTCATGGGGCTTAAATTCAGGGTCTGGGCACTGTCCCTGAGCTCATTTGGCTCAAGGCTAACATTCTACCATTTTGAATCACAATGCCACTTCTGGTTTTTTAGTGGTTTATTGGAGATAATAGTTCCAAAGACTTTCCTGCCCTGGCTGACTTTGAACTGTGATCCTTAGCTCTGTCTCCTGAATAGCTAGGATTACAGGTTTTAGCCATTGATGCCTGGTGACACTGTCATTTTTTAAAAACCTCTATAGAACTAAAACCAGCACAGCTCAATAGCACAGCTCTGCTTTAAGATGGTGTCACTTGACAGTACTTGGCTATCATGACCAACTCCCAAGTCAGAGGCAGCCATTGGTACTGCATGCTAGTGCTAAAAGTGGTGATATAAACTTTGTTCTCATGGTTTTATTTACTTATTTAACTTATTTTTGTGGTGCTCGCTATGGAACCCAGGGCCTCATGATCATTTGCTTTAGCACTCAGCAATATGCCAGCCCTTGATTGTATACTTTGACCTATCTTGTGGCTTCTTTACATACTCATTCAGGGTTTGCCTTGGTTTCACTCACCCTAGACTTTTCTCAGGGCTGGGTTAAGCATTCTGCAAAGTAGGTCTCAAATGTATTTAAAGGCAAATACCTGGGGCTAGAGAATACAGATAGAACAAAAGGTAAAGACACCAAAAAGCTAGAAAAGGAAGAGACTAGGGAAGGGACACAGGGGGTCATAAAGGATATTACCCCATATAATATCTTTCCACATGAACTAGACAATCTAGAAGACCACAATGCATGCCAAGGGCTAGGCACATGTTAAGGAAAGACTGAGAAGACCTTAAGCTTTCACCTTTGGCTGATGGTGCTACATAATCAGGAATATAGTGATACTCAAAAAAAGGCTAAGGAAGAATTGCATTAGATCTGGCTATATGTTGAAGGAATGTTTCAACACAAACCCAATCTGCAAGAACTAGAAGACCTACCTATTTTCCTATTTTCTTTTCCCCCTTCCTTCCTTCCTTCCTTCCTTCCTTCCTTCCTTCCTTCCTTCCTTCCTTCCTTCCTTCCTTCCTTCCTTCTTTCCTTCCTTCCTTTCCTTCCTTCCTTCCTTTTTCCTTCCTTCCTTCCTTCCTTTCTTCCTTTCCTTCCTTCCTTCCTTCCTTCCTTCTTTCCTTCCTTCCTTCCTTCTTTCTTTCTTTCCTTCCTTCCTTCCTTTTTCCTTCCTTCCTTCCTTCCTTTCTTCCTTTCCTTCCTTTCTTCTTTCCTTCCTTCCCTCCTTCCTTCCTTCCTTGTTCCCTTGCTCTCCCCCTTTTCCCCAACCAATTTGTCCCCTCTTCTCCCCCTTCATACCCTCTTCTCCTCCTTTATCTCCTTTATTCCTTTCTTTTTCCTGGTACTAAGAATTGAACCAAAAGCCTCACATATGTTAGGTAAGTGCTATTCCACTTGACACACATTCCAAACCCTTTTTTCTATATTTGCTTTTGAAATAGGGGCTTGCTAACTTTGCATGGGCTGGTCTTGAATTCACATTTGCCTCTCAAAGTTTTATTTTGACTCTAGATGTTTAAAGAAATTCTATCAAATCACCAGTTGACTACAAAGCTAAGAGAACAGAGGCAAGTGACTATAATCAATAGACTCTATATAAAAATAGTTTAAAAACTCATTTAAATAACTATAACCTACAGTAAGTAGCAATAATAAATCCTAAGGAGAAACAAGAATATGATTTCCAGAGTTATTGCATTATAATATTCAAAATATCCAATTTTAAACACGACATTAAACACTTGCAAATAAAAGTGAGAGGGTAATAATTGGAGAGGAGATAAATTGACAAATCATGACTACATCTATTGAACAAAACCCTAAATCAATTGTCTTAAATATCTTCGAAGAATTAAAGGAATCTATAACAAAGAATAGAAACTAGAAGCATACTGCATCACCAAGTAGAAGATATTAATAAAGAGTACAACTAAGATGAAAAACTCAGTAGAAAGTCTCAGTACCAGATCTGAGCAGGCAGGTGAAAGAATCTGTTAATTTTTAGGTAGATTAGATTATCCTGTCTGATGAATAAGATTAAAAAGAAAAAAAGAATAATGGAAGAACAGAGCCACAGTATCCAGTACACAAACAAGTTTTTGTTTTATTTTTTTTCCCTGCCAGCACTGGGGCACCTAGGCATTATCCCTGAGCTTTACTTGCTCAAGGCTGGTGCTCTATCACTTGAGTCACAGCTCCATTTCTGGCTTTTTGCTGGTTAACTGATGATGAATCTCATGAACTTTCCTGTCTCAGCTGGCTTTGAACAGCCATCCTCAGATCTCAGCCTCCTGAGTAGCTAGCATTATAGGTGTGAGCCATCAGCACCTGGCAATCATATTAACATATACATAATTACAGTCCCAGAAGGAAAGAGAGATAAGGAAGCCAAATGAAATAAAGTCAGAGACTTTCTGGTATTTGATGGAAATATTAACTTATAGTTTGAGGAAGCTCAATGAACAATAAGCGGTATAAACTCTAGGAGTCCACAACTAAATGTATCATAATAAAACTGTGAATAGATAAAGATAGGAGAATCTTTTTAATACATTTTTATTGTAAAAATACTGTACAGAGGGGCTACAGTTACATGAGCAAGGTAATGAGTACATTTCCTACCAAGCATTGTTACCTCCTCTTTTGTTTTTCCCTTACCATCCCTTCCCTCTCACCTCTACAACTACACTCCCTCCTACCCCCCACCCCTCTCAAGACAAAGAATCTTAAAAGCAGGAAGCTCAAAATGATTATCACATACAAGGAATACTTAAAAAGATTAATAGTTGCCAGGCATGCACTTGTGGCTCACACCTGTAATCCTAGCTACTCAGGAGGCTGGAAAGTCTATGAGACTCATCTCCAATTAACCACCAGAAAGAAGCAGAGCTGTGGCTCAAGTGGTAGAACACTAGCTTTGAGCAAAAAAGCTCAGGGACAGCATCTAGGCCCTAAGTTCAAACCCCAGGATGGCTCAAAAGATAAAAGTCAAATTCTCATTAGATAGGAAGGAGGGCACAAGGAAATGAGGTGAAATACTCAGAGTGTTAATCACCTAAGTATATAATACTCAACAAAAACATCCTATAATAAAGGCAGATAAATTAAAGACATTCTTAGGTAAACAAAAACTAAAGAAGTTTGCTGCTAGGAAATATGTGTTATATTAAATATACTAACATAAACCCTCAGGATGATATGAAAGGATAATAGCGAATAACTTGAATTCATATGAAAAAATAGAGTACAAATAAAGATAACTACATATATAAATATAAGAAGCATACATACATTTTTGGTAATTTTTTCTCTTATTTTATTTAAAAGATAATTGCAAGCAAAGGAAGGAGTGACAATGTTCAAGAAGACTTGTACTCATTACCTGACTTAAGAAATGGTAACCCCTCTGTACAACACCTTAATAATAACAATAAAATTATAATAATAAAAAAGATTATTGCATAATGCAAGCTCAAACCTGTTTTACAATTTATATGACAACAATAGCACAAAGGAAGCAGTGGGAACAGAGAAACACAGAAAGGAAGTTTTTTATTTTGCTGAAATTTAGTTGTTTTGTGTGTGTGTGTGTGTGTGTGTGTGTGAGTGTGTGTGTATCTAGAGTATCTTTGCCCAAGCTAAAAATTAGTGAAACCTCAACTCACCTAATAAAAATGTTGAATGTGGTGGCATATACCTGTGGGAAGTGTAGATAGGAAGATTGTGATCCAGGCCAACCTGGGTAAAAGGCAGGACTCTATTTAAAAAGTAATGAAAGCCAAAAGGGCTAGAGGCATGACTTTCTCCTAGTGGTAGAGCACCTGCCTAGAAAGTATAAGGCCCAGGGTTCCAACCCAGTACCACACACACACACACACACACACACACACACACACACACACACACACGAGGAGAAAATGAGGTGCTCAAAACAGTACACACCAAATAATCAGTTAAACATGAAAAAAGCACTTATGGAACAACAGAAAAGATACAAACATTTTTTTTCAAAAGCAAAATGGCAGAAGTCTTTCATTATCAGAAATTACTTTAAATGCAAATGGACTAAATTCTCCACAATCAAAAGATAGATTGGCAAACATAATTTAAAGCTATGATCCAATTATAATATGCCAATAAGAGACTCACTTTGAATCCAAAGATTAAAAATAGATTGAAAATGAAAGGATGGAAACAGATATTACTTTCAAATAGTAACCAAAAGATAGTTTTGGTAGTTATATAGTATCAGACAAAACACTCTTTAAGTAAAAAAAAACTACTGTAAAAGACAAAGAAAGATATATATTGATATAAGGATCAGTCATCAAGAAACTATAACAGAGATGTTGTTCAAAAGATAGAAAATTTCAGTTAGATAGCAGGAGTACGTTCAAGAGATTATATAACATGCTGACTATGGTTAGGATGTATGGTATTTTTTATTTGTTTATTATTTTTGCTGGATTTAGGGATGAATCTGGGTGCTGTCCCTGAGCTTTTGTGCTTAAGGCTAGCACTTGAGCTGCAGCTTCACTTCTGGATTTTTGGTAGTTAACTGGAGATAAGAGTCTCACAGAATATCCTGGCTAGGCTGGCTTCGAAACATGCTTCTCATAGCTCAGCCTCCTGAGTTGCTAGTATTACAAGTGTGAGCCACTGGTGCCCTGCTGTATTCTTGAAAATTGCTATGAATAGATATTAAGTGAGAATACTTAATATGTTCACTGGCTTGATTTAGTCATTCCACAGTGTAAATATATTAAAAATATATTTTAAAATGACGTTGTATATGATAAATTTACACAATTCTTAGTTTAAAGAAGTTATATCAATTAGCTGTCTATTTCTAAAGAACAAAGTTCTAAAGTACACATGAAACAAGCTGACAAACTATAAAATAATAGTGCTTTCAATAATGAAATGAAAGCATTTATCTATGTGGAAGGCTCTGGGTTCCATCCTTAGCATAACAAAAGAAGGGAAAAAAGGAAAAACAAAACAAAACTAGTAGAAGCTCAAAAGGAGACAGGGAACTGGGTTTAGTGGTAGAGACCTATAATCCCAGTACTTGGGAGGCTGAGGTTAGGAAGATAGCAAGTTTGAGGCCAGCCTGGCCTACATAATGAGAATTTGGCTCTACATTAACGAACCATTTAAAAGAAAATATCTAGCCGGGCACTGGTGGCTCACACCTGTAATCCTAGCTACTCAGGAGGCTGAGATCTGAGAATCACAATTCAAAGCCAGCCCAGGTACGAAAGTCCGTGAGACTCTTAACTACAATAAACCACGGAAGTAGCGCTGTGGCTCAAGTGATAGAGCGCTCACCTTGAGCTAAAGAGCACAGGGACAGCACCCAAGCCCAGAATTCAAGCCCCACGACCCACAAAAGAAAAAAAAAAAGACAATCTTGCAACAGAAGATTACACATTGTTCTCAAATACACATGGAATATTCTTTAGGAGCAATCATGTTAGGTCACAAAGCAAATCTCAATAAATGTACAAAGACACATCCAAGAGAACTGACAAACAAATGTTCATATAAGATCTTGAATAGTAATATCCACAATTTCATTATTATAATAACCAAAAGGAGCCAGGTGGTTCACACCTGTAATCTTAGCTGCTCAAGAGGTTGATATATGAGGATCATGGTTCTAAGCCAACCCCAGCAGGAAAGTCCATGAGACTCTTATCTCCAATTAATTACTCAGAAAAAGCTGGGGGTGGGCTCAAGTAGTAGAGTGCCAGCTTTGAGCAAAAGAAGCTCAGAGACAGGGCTGGGAAGGTGGCTCAGTGGTAGAGCGCTTGCCTTGCATGCCTGAGGCCCTGGGTTCGATTCCTCAGCACCACATAAGCAAACAGAAAAAAGCTGGAAGTGGCGCTGTGGCTCAAGTGGTAGAGAGCTAGCCTTGAGCTGAAGAGCTGAGGGACAGCGCCCAGGCCCAGAGTTCAGGCCCCATGACCGGACCCCCCCCCCCCAAAAAAAAAAGAAGCTCGGAGACAGAGCCTAGGCCCAGAGATTCAAGCCTAGGAATGATAAATAAATAAGTAAATAAATAAATAACCAAAAGGTGGAAAGAGCCCAAATGCCCATTGTTAATAGGGTAAACACAGTATTATCTCTATAATGCAATTGTGTTCAAAAAGGAACATAAAGGAATGAAATACTGATACATATTACAACACTGAGGAACTTGTGAAAGAACCCAGGCATAAAAGACTACATACTACATGGTTCCACTTAAGAAACATGCAAATCCATTAGTAATATCTAGGGTTAGGCAACAGGAAAGAAACTGAGGTGACAGCTATGGGATGCAAGTGATAAAATGTTCTCAAATTGTAATGCAAGTAGCACAATTCTATGGGTTGTTCATATTAGGGGTGAGAGTATAAGAGCTATATGGCTCAACAAAATTACCCAGAAAAAGTAAACACAGAGTCAAATTTAGTGTGGTGACATACCCATAGTCATTCTACAATGTAGATATATTTGAAAATGGCATGCTGTATGTGATAAATATATGTAATTCTTACTTAGTTAAAGGAAGTTATATCAATTATATCAGTTATATTGGCAGTATAACTGCTTGAACACAACAGTTCGATGCCAGCCTGAGTAATGGATATTCCATGTCAAAAATAAAATAAGTAAATAAATATATAAATAAAAATAGCATATATAAAGAAACTAAAATTAAAGAAGTAGGGTTTTCCAAAAAGACAACACATCAATGGGAAGCTAAGAAAGAGTTTATCTTCTGAGCCAGAGGAAAGAAGGCATCAAAAAAGCAAAGAATAATAGCAGGGGAAAGGATGAAGAGGGAGAGTGACAGAGGTGGGAAGCTGGGTCAAGGTACACGGTTTGCATGTATGGACATGTCACAAGGAACCCCTCTGGTGTAACTAACATATGCAAATTTAAAAATAATAACGAGGGGCTGGGAAGGTGGCTCAGTGGTAGAGCGCTTACCTTGCATGCATGAGGCCCTAGGTTCGATTCCTCAGCACCACATAAGCAGAAAAAAGTGGGAAATGGTGCTGTGGTTCAAGTGGTAGAGTGCTAGCCTTGAGCTGAAGAGCTGAGGGACAGCACCCAGGCTCAGAGTTCAGGCCCCATGACTGACAATAATAATGATGATGATGATGATGACAAAGAGTTTGGCTCAAGTGGTAGAGCACCAGCCTTGAGTGAAAAAAGTTTTTTTTTTCAATACTAAAACCTTCCAGAAAAGTTTCATGTGAGTTATGACACCTTTTGAGGACTTATAGATGACAGAGAGAACTAAAGTCTTGAAAAATCTTAAAACACCAAGCAAATCTGAAACATCTGCCAAAGACAAAACTACCAACGAGAGCCAGCAAATGCTTCCGTGTGAAGTCTACAGAGATGGTAAAACCAAGAATGAAAAGAAACTTCTGATGCACCCATGAAACCGATTCTATGTAGCAAAAGCTGGGTAAGTAGAGGAGGAGTGGGAGGGAAGAACATTTCTCCTTTTTAGATTGGTTTCTTTTCTGAGCACAAGTGCTCTCTGTGCTCCAACCCCGGCCCCCCCTGCCCCCAACAATTGTAGTACTAAGTTTAGGCAACATAATACCAGCCTTTGTTCCCTCCACTGTGGAGAAGATGACGGATTCTGCTGTTTCAGTTTTGGTTGCTCCTCAACATCACCAGGCCCAGCACTGTCTGGCTTTGCAAGTTCAGCAGTTCACTGCTTGGAGGAGTAGGGGAGGAAATCTTAAAAGTGGATCAGAGGAGAAAATGTGTCACAGCTGACTGGAAAGAAAAAAGGATACAATTTCTCATTCTCTCTTCATCCTCATGAGGATGCTTTGTGCATCTTTACCACACTAATGAGCTGGTTCTCTTTCTGAGTCATTTAAGGGCACAGATGTCTCTGTGCCCCAGCACCCAGGGCCCAACCTAGAAAGTATTTTCAGGAAATGAGGGGATTGAGGCCATTTGCACATTAATATGCAATGTGCCAAACACTAGGGCTGGGTGCAAATCAAGTTAACTTGAAATTAATACTGCTCAAAACCTGAGGGCATGGCTCAAGCGATAGAGTGTCTGCCTAACAAACTTAAGGCCCTGAATTCAAACCCCAGTATTACAAACAAAAAATACAGTTCAACTGTTACAAAGTGAACCCATCTGGGTAATCATCTAGCTAAAGGGAAAAAAACTGGCACATTCTTAGCACCTCAAAGCCGACTTGTAGGTCTGGAATGTAGCTTAGTGGCAAAGCGCTTGTCTAGCAAGTGCAAGTCCTGGGTTTGATCACCAGTACCAAAAAAGAAAAAAGACCAAAAAAGGCTGTCTTCATCTCCCTTCCACTCAATACTCCTACCTACTGCACAAAGTTAAGACCTCAACACCATACATTGTTTTCCTATTTTAAAAATATTACATACTTGCTTACTAAGTTTAAGGCCCTGAGTTCAATCCCAGTACTGGGGTGGGGGGGGAGAAAAAAAACCTATATAAATGGAATCACACAATATAAATTCTTTTGTGTCTGACTTCTTTTGTGCCTGCTTACAAACTGGAACTCTCCTGCATTTTATCTCACTTGGTGAGCTGGCTTTCAAAGCACTTGACTACTGAAGCTGCAGGGTATCAGAATCCCAGACAGCAGACCAAGCTGTCTATGCCAAGTTAAACAGGTGAGCAGATCTCTGACCTGGAGGAAGTGAGAAAGTGAGTGAGAATCTCCTGGAAACCTAGGGGCAAGTTTATCTTCTGCATGTTTTCAGAGAAGACCTGAACTGGCCTTCAGGACTGCTAGATTTAACCCCTATTCCTACTCTCTTACCCTAGCTGACCTTAGCTTCTTCTAGAATTAGATGCTTTAAGCATTCATTTCTTAGCCTGCAGCTAAGACTGCTTGATGGTATATACAGAAGTAGAGACTTTTTGAAGCCACATCTTTCTTCTTTTGGAAGTGAATTCCTAGGCTCCCAGGGAAGACACACCACCAGTGGGCTGACTTTTACTTTTTTATTTTTTGTGGGTGACTTTGGGGATATTTTTATGGTAAATGTTTTATGGTCTTCAAATTTTCAGTTTGATGTGGTAGAAGTCCTGATTATCACCACAGATTTTTGAAAAAGAAAAAAATCAGCTGTGGTGTTGGTTGAGTAATTGCAGGCTTCAGAGTTAGAGACTCAAGAAGAAAAGATGACTTGCTATCAGATTGTGTTCTACTGTACTTGAATTCTTCCTCCTGTCCCTCCTCCTATCAGACTGTATTCTACTGTACTTGAGCTCCTCCTCCTCCATCTCCTTCTTCTTTTTGCCAGTCCTGGGGCTTGAACTCAGGGTCTGGGCATTGTCCCTGAGCTTCTTTTGCTCAAGGCTAGCACTCTACCACTTGAGCCATAGCACCACTTCCAGTTTTTTCTGTTTATATGGTATGGAGGAATCGAACCCAGGGCTTCATGCCTACTAGGCAAGCACTCTACCACTAAGCCACATTCCCAGCCCTGATTTCTTCTTTTTTGAATATGCTTATATAAGGAATGTGAGGGAAAGGACTCGTGAAAACCTAGAAGCACAGATATCTGTATGAAGAATCTGACTCTGTGGGTCAGAGAAGCGAAGAAACAACTGGCAGATAAGACTCCTTTCCAGGTAAAATCAGAATGTCACATAACCTCTGGATGATTAGCACCTTACAGTGAAATACGTTGGAGGCAGGCAAGCCTAGTCCATATGCTTCTGAAGCAGCCAGTCTGAATATATCAGTTAGGTCAGTGTGGGAGTACCCTGGGTCTATTCCATGGTAGAACCCTCCCACTGCTTTTCGTTTTTCCAAAACAATACCTCAACCTTGTTTTACCAGCACTCAGCACAGTGCCTGACATGTAAGAGATGCTAAATAGGAGTTTAATGAGCAGAAATATGTTGAACAAGCTTAGGTAAGTTGTTCTCTTGATCCCCAAGACAACATTTTCATCTCCTAAGTTTTGTGTTCTGGATAAAGGTTCTATGCTGCTACTTAGTGAATTACTGGTTTTTCTAGATAACCAGGACCCTCTACCCCACGGGCTTGCCAAATGTGCTTTTGTAGTGTTATCTAGCTTAGGCTGACCTCAAGCTTGCAGTCCTTTTGTCTCAGCTTCTCAAGTGCTAGAAGTACTGGCATGTACCACCTGGCTTGACTCTTCTTTGGTCAAAGCTGAGATGCTGATGATCTTAATGGTGGTGAACTGTGTGCCTAAGACTGACAAAAAGCTGCCAGGTGACAGTGATAGGAAAAACATCATTAATCGTGGGACCCAATCCAAGCTCAGAACAGTAATAAACATGTATCCCAGAGTAAAAGAAGAAAAAAAAGATGGTAATTTGGGTTAGTCAATGTGCTCCATGGGGTGTATGCTAGGTGTCAGGACCAGAGCACAGGAGGAGACAGAAATCCTGTATAGTCAAACAGAGATAAAAAATAACATTAAAGCCGGGCGCTGGTGGCTCACGCCTGTAATCCTAGCTACTCAGGAGGCTGAGATCTGAGGATCGAGGTTCAAAGCCAGCCTGGGCAGGAGAGACCTTGAGACTCCTATCTCCAATAAACCACCAGAAAACCGGAAGTGGCGCTGTAGCTCAAGTGGTAGAGCGCTCGCCTTGAGCTGAAGAGCTGAGGGACAGCGCCCAGGCCCAGAGTTCAAGCCCCACGACCGACAAAAAAAAAATAAAAAATAAATAACATTAAAATTGACTTTGGGCTGGGCACCAGTGGTTCATACCTGTAATCCTAGCTACTCAGGAGGCTAAAATGTGAGGATTACAGTTCAAAGCCAGCCTAGGGAGGAAAGTCCTTGAGATTCTTTTCTCAACCACCAAAAAGTCAGAAGTAGAGCTGTTACTCAGCAAAAAAAATTAAGGCACGGTGTCTTGGTCCTGAGTTCAAGCCCCAGCACACATGTGCGCGCATGTGCACGTGCACACACCTACCCACCCACACCTGACCTCTTTTGTCCATGTCTTTCTCTGTCCTTCCCTCTCCAATGTAGCCCAATTGTGGCTCCCTCTGCCTGGTTAATGTCTCTCCATATCATGCAAGACCACAACCCTTACTATATAGCTGCCTTCTCCAAGCCTCTGACTCTCCATCACTGTGCCACAGTGCAGTTTCAACATGTCACTTCACCTTTTTGCTCTATTTTCTCGGCTAGAAAAAAAAATGAAACAATCTGTTTTGAAGTGTATCTTATAGGGTCAAATAATTACAAAATCCAAAATGCACTGAGCCTTGATGTCAAAAGAGCCAAGATTAATTCACAATATAATAGCTGCCCTGTTTCTGTGAATACAGATGCCTTATTCCTAACACCATGTTTTGTATCTGTTCCTTTAAACAAGTATTTAATAGCTGAGGAATGCTTCTGAGGGCAGTGGCTCTGGTCAGGTAGAACTCGATTGAAATTTGAAAGATGAAAAGATAGGAGTTCTACTCTCAAAGAAAAACAGTCTCCAGTGTCATAAACCCTACACCAAACAGAGCAGGGATAGAAACAAAAACTCTGGAAAGAAAAACAACAGCTAGGTGCCAGTAGTTCATGCGTATAATCCTTGGTACTCAGAAGGCTGAGATCTGAGAATCTTGGTTTGAAGCCAGGCTAGGCATCTCTCCAATTAATCGGCGCGGGGGGAGGTGGGGGGACAGAAGTGGAACTGTGGTTCAAGTGATAGAGCCTTAAATGAAAATGCTAAAGGACAGTGCCCAGGCTCTGAGTTCAAGCTCAGGACTAGCAAGATGGCTAGAGAGGGAGAGGGCTAGAAAGAGAAAGAGGGAGAACTAACCTTTATGTCCTTGAGAACATTAAGAAATAAAAATAAAACAGACCACGTCCATCAAAATATAAACCACTTCTCAAATTACCTTGGTGTCAGTTCTACAACAAGCCTGGTCTTGGTGGATGGCAAGAAGGGCTCAGCTCTCTTGGTATGGGGTACCCCTGTGCCCAGAATACTGCCTGGCTCAGAGAAAACCACCCTCTTCATCCCCACTTTGGACGAAGGAATCCATGGACACCTAAAACAAGACTCAGGCAGTTGTAGTGTTGATACAGACCAGGCTTGAGGCAGACATGTGCCCACCACAGGCCTCGAGGGGTTCCTCAGCTCAGGTTTTCTCACCTGTAATGCTGAGCTGTGGTCCCAGGCTGCCCCTGGAAGCGCAGGGGGCAGGAGGGTCAAGAAGGACAGCCCCAAGACCCCCCCCCCTCCAACCCTTGAGGAGGGGGCAGTGGCTGAGGACAAGAAGGTGGTGCAGACTGCCCAGATGGGGGGCACAGGACAGCAGAGAGGAGGGTTTCTCTCTCCCAGGCTGCTAGGCCCCACGAGTCCCCAACGTTGCACCTAGTGGCCAGGGCACGGAGTCCAGTTCCTACACGCGCACTGACGCAGCGTCGTCTCATGCTGCGTCTGCGTGCAGCGACGCGCCCGCCACGCTGCAAGGCGCACTAGCGGCCCCTGGAGGCCTGGCCTACAGTACAGAGCTTAGTTTCCCGACGGCCCCTTCCCCACCCCCCATCTATGAGGATCACGTCATTTAAATACTCACCTAGGACAACGACTTCATTTCACAGATAAAGACCACTTTTGACAAGGGCATGAAGACAGAGATTCAGTGGTTTAGCTATTCCGATCTTGACAAATTTAAGATCCTACATTCATGCATATGAGAGCATCTGTTTGAACACCTCCCGGGGACTAACACTGGCCACATTTTGCTTTGAGAACAGATCTCTCCTGAGTATGTGTGCAGGAGCCACCACTGTATGCATGAGGTTTAGGGGATGTTGGCCCTTGATTCACTCCACAAATTCTAGTTGAGCCTGGGCACTGTAACTAACATTGAACTAAGCCATTTAAACAAATTATTTCACTTGAGCTTCAGCCAGCTCTATAATGAATGAAAATCTGTGCCCTACACTTCTGAGTAGCTGGTGTGTTTAATTAGACATTGTGAATAGCTAATGAAGGATCTGCCTAGGTGGTTCTTCAGGTAAAAGGACAGCTGAACTGAGCTGAGGTTTGCCAGGTTGTGGTTGGGAATATAGCAAAGCCAGTCCCCTGAGGAAGCCCCTCTTTGGAGCCAGGATAGGAGTGTTGAGAAGGAAACACCCTAGTGTGTTGTTGGCATCCTCCCAAATACTGCTTGGTTTTCACTTCTTTTGATGAATTGTTCTAGCAGTCCAGACAAGTTAATTATCTGATTTCTGTAAGGTCTGCACAGGGACACTTCCCTACCTCTTGGCTAAGTTTCTGCCCAGTATCTGTTACCTAGGTAACTGGCAGACTTGGAAGCAGTCACCTTCCCCCTCCTGCTAGGTCACATCCTGGGCCACTTCTGGTCACTCACCTCCCATCTGACCTTAGGAGGGTCCCAGACCCTGAGGTCATTTCCAGATCCAGTGTGGCCACACCTTTCTCCCCACCTGGCCATACCTCTTCCTGTCCCTGGCCTAGGTAAGTCCTGGCCTAGGGGTGGTTCACCCCCCTTTTCCTTTTCAGCCGTGCTTCTCCACAATGCTTGACAGGGGCAGCAGTTCGGTAAATAAACTTCTTTTCCTGCCTGAATAGCACGTGTTCTCTTCATCGGCTACCTAATGAAACCTACCTATTATACCTTACAATTTCCAGTGTCATGAGGTAAATTTGAGACGTTGACAGTGTCTTCTTGGTACTCCTTATGTTCTTTGGAGAACTCCTGCCATTTAAAATGTTTAGGCAGGTCCAGTTTAATGAACACCATCGGAAAGTTTAATATAAAGAGAAAAGGCAATTACAGGCAAAATTGAGACTAACTCATATAAGAATAAGCCTTTACAGTGTATACATTACTTGTGGAAATGTGACCTCAATTGATCTTTCCAGCAGGCTACAGGGAACTAGTCTTAGAATCACTTTTCATGGGAAGAAACTGAGGCTTGGAGGCCAATTGCCCAGCTCAGGGTCAAAACCTGCTTTAGGAGTGTGGACACAAGCCCAGAGCTTTTATTGCCACTGATCTGTCTTCCTTCATGTCTTCTAAAGTTTTCCTTTTACTTTAAGGATCTGCTGCTCTTCCTTTAGGCTCCCATTCCTTTAGGTCCTTTGCCTTCCAATCAGGGGATCTAGGAAGGAGCACAAAGATTAGGCAAATGGGGATGCTTCAAGGAGGTTACAACCCCAGTAGGTCTGCCTTAAAAAGGACTCCTTATACCCTCTTCTTCTGTCTTGACTCAGGCCTTGTTCTGGGGAACCATATGGTATGTGTGCTCACTTCTGATGTGTTCATCTCAACCCATGGCATAAGCCTGTACCCTTAGCTACTTGGGAGGCCCAACATAACAAAACATTATATTGAAATAAGGATACTGGCCAGGCGTTGGTGGCTCATGCCTATAATCCTAACTACTCAGGAGGATCTGAGGGTCTGAGGATCACAGTTCAAAGCCAGCCTGGGCAGGAAAGTCCATGAGACTCTTATCTCCAATTACTCACCAGAAAACAGGAAGTGGCACTGTGGCTCAGGTGGTAGAGTGCTTGCCTTGAGCTGAAGAGCTGAGGAACAGCACCCAGGCCCAGAGTTCAAGCCCCATGACCGACAAAGGAAAAAAAAAAGAAGAAAGAAAGAAAGAAGGATACTAGAGCTAAGTAATGCCATCTTAGCATCTTAATAAAAGTTAATAGAAAGTTGGGTGACGGTGGCTCATGCCTGTAATCCTAGCTACTCAGGAGGCTGAGATCTGAGGATCGTGGTTCAAAGCCAGCCCAGGCAGGAAAGTCCATGAGACTTTTATCTCCAATAAACCACTAGAAAACCGGAAGTGGCGCTGTGGCTCAAGTGGTAGAGCACTTGCCTTGAGCTGAAGAGCTGAGGGATAGTGCCCAAGCCCAGAGTTCAAGCCCCACGACCGACAAAAATAAATAAATAAATAAAAATAAAAGTTAATAGAAGATGGAGACCTTCTGAAAACTCCAGAGTTTATAGAGGACATTCTTTGGATTGCAAATATGTCCTGAGTTGTTGAGCTCCAGGAAACTTACGCTTTCTCTAGATAATTGGGATCCTGATTGCCCCTTATTGTTCCCCTGGATAGGCTGCTCTGCTTATGTATAACACTTTTCTTAGAGAGAAGTATCCACATCTAGCTTGCTTTATTTTATGTTCAACAGTTTTGTTAAGGTTATTAAGGCTTGGTCCCATCTCAAGCCTGTGGTTTTTGTCTTTAAAAGCTATGGGCTAACTCTGTTCTGGACTTCAGGTCTTTGGGACAGGAGTCTACCATGTAGATGCCGGCTTCCCAATAAAGACTCTCAATCTCAGTATCTCACTCATCGAATTTCTGTACAACACTTTGGAGGCCCCAATGAGATCCCAGTGCCAAGGAGGGCATCTGGGTTCCTTGAAGCCACTGGCGGATGGCCTCAGAGAGCCTGCTGCCAACAGATGGAAACCTCCACCGGGTAGGTGCCCCTGAGACATTCCAGGGTCCCGTGGTCTTTCTGCTGCACTGACAGCTATCTCACAGATGCTGGACTTACCATCCAAAAATCTTTGTGCGGTCATTCAGATATCTTCCAGAAGTAAGTCTCTGTTTCTCTGTCCTGTTTTCTATTTGTATGTTTTTCTGTGTTCTGGGGATTGATCCACCTGCAAATTGAAGAGGTAAGGGGAGCCTGTTAGGGGTGCCCAGGAAAAATACCCCTTCTTCTAAGGTCTGCCTGGGGCCATGCAAGCCCTGTATAGATGCCTCCCTACCTCTTGGCTAAGTTTCCACCCAGTATCTGCATTACCTAAGTAACTGGCACACCTGGAAGCAGTTACCCCCGCTCCCTTCTGCTAGGTCACATCCTGGGCTGCCCTTGATTATGCCTCCCATCTGACCATAGGAGAACTCAGGCCCAGAGGTCACCTCTGGATCCAGTGTGGCCATACCTTTCTCCCATCTGGCCATACCTCTTCCTGTCCCTGGCCTATCTCCTCTAGGAAGGTAACTTCCCTTGTCTTCCAGTGCAATCTATCCTTCTCTCTGTCTTTCCTTGAGAACACCCACACTGTTAGAGGGTGCCCCTTCCTTTCTGCTTGTCTGCTTATTCAATAAAGCTCCGCCAAGTTTTCTTACCATGATGACTCGTTCAAAAATTGGCTGTTTTGAGTTTGCCATCTTGGCCACATGGTGGGTTAAGGGTTTGCCTTCATCTGCCCCTCACCCTTCCACCAAGCTTACTACTTTTCCACCCATTTATTCTAATGTGCCTTGCTAACGAGTTGCTGCCTCTTTTCACAGGCCCTGGAAACTGAGGCCTGATCATCTAATGTGCTTTGTTAGCAAAGATGTCTAAACATATTGTAAAATGTTTTGGGTTTTGCTTTTTTTGTTTGGTGTTACCTATTATAGCACTGACCACATGGTTCTAAAATATTGGGAAAAATAATGTCATCTTATGGCTGGAATTCCAAGTCTATGGCTCTTCTTCTTCTTCTTCTTTTGTTAGTCATGTGGCTTGAACTCTGGACTTAGGCGCTGTCCCTCAGCTCTTCAGCTCAATGCTAGCACTCTAACACTTGAGCCGCAGCATCACTTCCTGTTTTGTGGTAGTTTATTGGAGATAAGAGTCTTACGAATTTTGCTGCCTGGGTTGCCTTTGAGCCTCAGTCCTCAAATCTCAGCCTTCTGGGTAGCTAGGATTATAGGTGTGAGCCACTGGCACCCAGCTCTGTAATTCATTTTTGTGTGCTGTAAAACTTAATGTGCACAGTGTGTTTGTGTGTGTATGTATGTGTGTGCCTGCACCTATGTGTGTATGTCAGTGTCTGTGTAAACTTAGCCAAGAGGTAGGGAGGTATCTGTACGGGGCCTGCATGGCCCGGGGCAGACTTTACACTTCCCTACTGTTTTTCCTGGGTACATATGTGGCACCTTCCCAATAAGCCCCTGCCCAGCACTCATAACACAGGTAACTGGCATGCCTGGGGGCAGTTACCTCCACTTTCTCTGTAGCTGAAAGGACATCACATCCATCCCCTGGACTGTCCGGTCACACCTCCTTTGGACCATGGGAGGTTCCCAGATGCTGAGGTCATAGCTGCATCCACTCTGGCCACTCCTCCTCCTCCTCTCTTCCTATATTAACCCCAATCCCACCAAAAGTCGTTTTGTTTTTTCCTTCTGTGCTCCTTCTTCCCTTCCCTTCCTCTCTCCGCATGCCTCCATCTTGTGTGGGCTGGCAGTATACTCTCCCCCCAATAAACTCTTTTCTGCCTGAATCATGTGGCAGTTTCCTTTCAGCAAACCTTACATCTGGTGCTGAAAATCTGGGAAGGGGCAGAGTCAGGAGTTTCCAGATCCCCTCCTCTTCTCTTTCCGAGGCCCAATCTACCTCCTTGACTGCCCCTCCTCAGACCAAACTACTGAAAGCCAGAGGAACCCCACTTCTGACTTCTCGCCTTTACCACTGCTGGCTATGCATCCACCACACTGTCTCCTCTCTACATCCGGTGAGTGACTATGACTTCCTTCTTCTCTATGTCTGGTGAGTGTCTACGAGCCCTCTGCTGTCTCTCCAGACATGGCACCATGCCAGAGGGCTCTTATGCGTCCTGGCTGGTCACTTCCTGATTTGGGGATGCCTGAAATGGGAATCTGACCCTCATTCTAAAAGAAACTTGGGTGGACAGGGATGCCTTCCATTGTAACCTATTAACAGTCAGCAGACTCTTCTACATTCTACGGGGCTCCTCCGCTTCTACACCTTATGTGATGTCTCCCTTCTGTGTCCTTCAGGACTCCTCCTCCTTTCATCCTTTGGAACTTCACCCTTCCACATCCTCCAGGACTCTTCCCCCTCCATGTCCTCATTAGACTTCCTGCCTGCATTTCTGGGATACTCTCTTAGACTATCTTCTTTGCTCTTTAGATATTCTCCTACTCAAGCCAAAATGCTTCAATAGTCCAACCTTTTGGGGTCCCAGGGACTCCCCTCTAGGTTCCCTTACAAAGGTTAGCCATTCTAGGCTTGAAACCAGATATAAAATCAAAAGAAACTTGTCTGCGCAAAAATTTGGCCTCTTATCAATTGGATGATCACAAAATTTAAAAACTTAACTGCTTCAAAATTTGGCCTTAGTACCAATTGATACAGCACTTTTGACCCCATAATATTATTGCAAGATTTGGACAATTTCTACCAACAAAATGGTAAATGGTCAGACTTTCCATACATTACAATTTTCTTTGTTCTCCTGTCTCTCTAAGCAAACTCACTCTGTCAACCTTCACCTCTGCCTCCCAGCTATCTCCTCTAGAAAGGCAATTTTTCTTGTAGTTCAATCTCTCCTCTCTCTCTCTCTCCCTCCCTCCCTGCCTCTCTCTCTCTCTGGACTGGAGATTATTTAAAACTGTCTCTCTCTTTTCTCAAGAGCACCTACACTCTGTTAGAGCGTCTCCTTTTCTGTTTGTCTGCCTGTCTGCTTGCTTATTCAATAAGGCTCTGCCAAATTTTCTTACCATCATGACTTGTTCAGAAGTTTGCCATTTTGGCCACATGATGGGTTAAGGGTTTAGCCTCACTGGACCCTTACCCTTCCACCAAGCTTACCCCTCTTCTACTCATTTAGAAGGCATTCAATGGTCCATTAGATGCTAATGTACCTTGCTAACAAAGTTGCTGTTATCTCTTCACAGGCCTTGGAAATGGAGGACTGTCCATCTAATGTGCTTTGTTAGCAAAGATGTTTAAACATAATTCTGTTCTTGGCTATCTAGATCTTGGTTATCTACAAGAAATTCTGTTTGTTGTTGGAAAAAATTTTGTGTTTTGAGTTTTGCCTTGGATTTTGTTTGGTGTTGTCTGTTTTTTCTAGCATTGACCATGTGATTCTATCATGCAATGGGCAAAAATGTCTTTTGCCACTGGAATTCCAGAAAATTTATGGCTTATTTTCATTTTTTTTTAAACCTGTGTGCTTTAGTATTGGGTCATGACCTCTCAAGCTCACGGTGACCCTACCCCTTGACCTGACCCTACTTAATTCCAGACCAGCTAAGACATGATTACACCATGCTTCGTGTCCTGTGTCCTGTACCCGGTGTCCTAGCTCTTTCCTGGTCACCAGGGAATCCCACTTCAGCTTTCTATTGGAGCTGGTTTGTTGGTATTTTTTTTTTCTGTTTTTCTTTCCTCTCTGGCTCTCATGGCTGTTTTCCGACAGTGCTAAGTGTACTGGGGGGCTACAGCTCTTTGCAACAAGAGTCCACCTGCATATGCTGGCCTTCTAATAAAGACTCCCAATTGGACCTCTCAACAGGTGGCTTGTCTGTTTCTCACTGCTGGGACACGTTACAACATGTAGCTGAAGCTGGCCTTGAACTCACAGTCCTCTTCCCTAAGCTTCCAAAGTACTGGGATTACACCACCGGTCGTGGGGCCTGAACTCTGGGCCTGGGCGCTGTCCCTCAGCTCTTCAGCTCAAGGCTACCACTTGAGCCACAGCGCCACTTCTGGCTTTTTTCTTTTTGCTTATGTGGTGCTGAGGAATCGAATCCAGGGCCTCAGGCATGCAAGGCAAGTGCTCTACCGCTGAGCCACCTTCCCAGCCCTGACCTGGCTTTTTTTGAATAGGAATCAGTGATAGGCTGACTTTAGGCAAATTGGCCTTATTCTTTCCCAGGTTATCTCAGACAAAGGGTTGCTTATTGTTCCAAATGTCAGCTTGGTGAAGTGACACTTTCAGTTATTTTATTCTTGTGTATTCTCCCTTTCATGTAATTATCATTTATTAGCATATAGTATGTGAAGGATTGATTTACCCCCACCACATTACCTCACCTCAGGTACATATAGGTGTCAGGCAAAATAACATGTGTGTATAGATGCGCTTGACTGCAGGTGTGACATTCCCTAGGCCTGACCACCAGTTTCTGCCACCTCAGGTGGAACACTCCATTGTGAGCCTGGCCAGAAAACCCCTCTCACCAGATCTAAAGGTTATTTGATTTTAAAGCCATTATTCCTTGTCCAAAGTTCTATATAACCCAGCTTCTACCCCGCCTCCAAGCACAACCTTCATTCCCTGGTTGTATCCCTTGTTGTATTACCTTAATAAACAGTCCTAGTCTGTTGAAGATCAAGTCTGGCCTATTCCTTTCCATTTTTCCTAACAGTATATATTTTATGTTGGGCATGGTGGAACACACTTATAATCCCAGCTTTGGGGTAGCTGAAACAAGGGAAGAAGAACCTAGGAAATTCACAGCAACAACCTTTACTTGACCAAGCATGTTAAGGAATTTTCTTTTCTGTCTTAACTCTATAAGGAAAGGAACCTTGAAGCCAAACTTTTTGTTCTCTCTGCTTTCTTCAGCCCTTGCTTATAAAGTTAGCTTCCTCTGCTCAGCTTTAAGTAGGGATACTGAATCTAACCAGCACCATCTCGGCCATGTGGTGGATGATAGGGAATTGGGTTTAACTGGCACCATATTGTCTTTATGGTGGAGGCGGGCAAGTCCCACCTCTCAGGTGATAGGTGTGCCTGAAATTCCTGGAGGCAGGGACAGGGACTTGGACAATAGACTACTGGACCTGCTGGTATTGGGCTGTGAACTCTCAAGCTCCTGATCCTATTTAGGCGTGGACCAGCTAGGGGCCACGCCTCCTGTCTCCATGTCTCCTGGTGCTCCTCCCAGTCAACCTGACATCCCACTTTATTTCTACATTAGAGCTGATCTGGTTTGTTGGTATTGTTTTTCTGCCCTTTCTTTCCTCTCTGACTTTCATGGCTTTGGTTTTCTGGCAATGTTAAAGTGTATTTGCCAGGCTGCAGGTCTTGTGACAAGAGTCAACTCCCTACAGTGGCTGGCCTTCTAAAAAGACTCCCAATTTTACCTCTCAAAATGTGGCTTCTTTGTATCTTGCTGACTGGATTCATCTTACAACTATCTCACTTTATTTTATACACTGAACTGCTGCCCAATGCTACAGAGAAAAGCCAGTAAAGATCTTTAAAATAGATGTGTTGTCAGAGAGGTTTAATAAGGTGCCCAGTTGCAGTCTTCCATACTTTTTTTATTGACTGCTTCCAGAAAAGTTACTTGCTGGGAAATATTGCTGAAGAAGCAATAGATTATGAGAAAAGCTGGGAAGGGGACCTGTTGTGTCAGGCAAGTGGACCCAACTCAGTTTGAAACATGCCAGTGACATAGTTAAACCACAGAAGCAGGGGATTGTCCCAGACCAAGATCAATGCTGGCCAGTCCTTGTTTTCCTTCCCTTCTCTCTCCAACAGCTATGCCGAGCCCCACCCCCACCCCCTTTTCTCTCTGTTCTCTTTGCCTGGTGGGCTGTCCTCCACTCCCAAATCAAGGGACTTCTAGGTCCTCTGGTTGTCAGCTGGGTTTGCTGGCAGGGATTGGAGGAGGGGCAAGGGGGCGGGCCTTTGTCTCACACCTGTGCACCCTGGCTGCCTTAGCACAGCCCTCACCAGCGCCAATCCTACCCTGTACATAGGCTGGTCAATGTATCCCACCATCCCTTGTAAGTTCCTCCTGCCATAAACAGCCCTCACCTATTCCACGTGCTTTGGTGAGGTGCTGATTTAGGAAGCTGGGACTCATGGCCTCCCCATCAGGGGTAAGAGGAGGAAGGAGGGAGAGGAGGAAGTAGTAGGGTGTAGAGGAGATAGGGGAGCAGGATTCCCCAGGTGAGTATTTGGGGATCATGACCACTGTTTAGAGAGGATGAAGGAGTTTATTGCTGGCGATGTGAAGCAGGCTAGCACCAGAAAAAAGTTCGGATCCTGAGAGGGGAGACCTTGGTTTTAATACAAACTGGTTACACACAAAATAGGCATTAATCAGATATATAAAAGGTCAGGGGGCTGACATCGACTTCTTACCAGATGGGCAATTCCTTTCTAGTTGTGCAGAAATCATGACATCTGGCTACAACCCCTTCTGTATTGTTATTTAAAGATGGCTTGTGGGCTTTCCTCTATCAATTCAGATAGCTCTACCTAGTCTGCCCCCAACCCATATACTAGGAGCAGCTCCACCTGGCCACATACTGGCAAAATGGCCCTTGTTGGGAGGGGTAACTATCTATACTTACTAACTATACTATTACTAGGGAGGGGTAACTATACTTACTTCATACCCAGAAAGAGTGTGGGGGATTCAGTGGATTAAAAAAAAAGTCGTGGGTTTGGGGAGGTACCATTACTGTTACCCCATTCCACCAAAATAAGATGTCTGCCTCATCTAACTTACAGCCGGGCCCCATGCTGATGGGTGACCCATTATGGATTTGTACCATCTGCTTAAAAATAGTTCTTCACTTGAAAAGGTCCAGGCTCCCAACAAACTTTTTGTCTAGTTTTCTTCAGGCCTCCAAAGAAGGCCCTGGGGTCTAGGCTACCCTGGGCTGATGATCAGCAGGCTTATGTGCAGTGGTATTCTACCTCACCTGACTACAATATAAAAAGTGTCCAGCATACATTTTCCATAATTCTCAGGGTTTCTGGGACCACTGGAGCTCAAAGCTGTTCCTGAGGAAACAGAAATGTAGATTAAGACCCTTTTTTTCAGGTGTTTAGTGGCTCTCTCCTATAATCCTAAGGGGCTGAGATCTGAGAATTTTGGTTGAAAGCCAACCTGAGCAGACAAATCCATGAGACTCTTATGTTAACCAGCAACCCCCCCAACCAAAAACCAGAACTAGAGGTGTGGTTCAGGTGGTAGAGAACCAACTGTGATTGGGAAAGTTGAGCAAGAGTCAAAGGGCTTCAGTTCACCCTCCAATACTGGTATTAAAAGAAAAAAAGACTCTTTTCTGATTTCATTATTTTAAGCTTTGTGGAATCTGCCTCATAGCCTGCTACTTGCAATAATAGATTCAAGGCAGCAACTATGTTTTACTTGCTTTTGAAAACTGATCAGCCTTGGGCTATGGGAAGGTCTTTATATAATCTCCATAATATTCAATAAAAATCAGCCCCATAACAGACCAAAAAAAAAAAAAAAGAGAGAGAGAGACAGAGTGCCAGTCATGAGCAAAATAGCCAAAGCTGGCATTGGTAGCTTACACTTATAATTCTAGCTACTCGGGAGGGTGAGATCTGAGGATCACAATTCAAAGCCAGCTCCAGGCAGGAAAGTCCTGAGACTCTTATCTCCAATTAATCACAGAAAAAAGCTGAAAGTAGTCTGTGGCTCAAATGGTAATGCTATTCTTGAGCAAAAAGGAGTTCAGGGCAGGACAGGTATAAAAATTAAAAATTATGTTTAACACACACACACTCATAGTTCCTATTCTCCAGAAACAAAAGCTCTGGACTATAAGGCTGTATGACTTGTAGATGTGCACTGAAGCAGAAACAAACAAAAAACTAGAAATCTGCTCTGGTGTGGTGGCTCAACCTGTAAGCTTAGCACTCTGGAGGCTAAAGAAGGTGTTTGAGGCCAGCCTGGGCTTTATCACAAATATGCCTCAAAAGCAAAAAACAGGGCTGGAGTCTTGGTTTACGTGGTACAGCACCTGGCTAGCAAGTGTGAAGCCTTGAGTTCAAACCACTAGTATCACAAAACTTAGAAATCTGAATATTTATTAAAGGGGGAATGACTGGATACATCAATAGTGGGGAATATTATGCAGCAAGCATATAATAAATTAGATCTTTATGGATTTGTTTTGTTTTCCAGTACTGGAGTTTGAGCTCAGGGCCTGTGTGCTATCCCTTAGCTTTTCTGTTCAAAGCTAGTGCTCTACCACTGGAGCCAGAGTTCTACTTCCAGTTTTTGTGGTGGTTAATTGAAGATGTGTCTCACATACTTCCATGCCCAAGATGGCTTCAAACCTAGTTCCTTAGACTCGACTCCTGACTAGATAGAATTACAGGCGTGAGCCTCTACCACTTGGCCTGACCAATAGTTTTTTTTTAATTATAAAGGTGATATAGAGGTTAGTTACCTAAATCAGGTAAAGAGTACTTTTCTGATTAATAGGTTTTTTGTTTGTTTTTGTTTTTGTCAGTTGTGAGGCTTGAACTTGGCCTGGGCGCTGTCCCTCAGCTCTTCAGCTCAAGGCGAGCACTCTACTGCTTGAGCCACTGCACCATTTCCAGTTTTTTAGTTATTTATTGGAGATAAGAGTCTCATGGACTTTCCTTCCCGGGCTGGCCTTGAACTGTGATCCTCAGATCTCAGCCTCCTGAGTAGCTAGGATTATAGGTGTGAGCCACCGGCACCCGGCTTCAATAGGCTTTACTATGGAGGGATGCGCACAAAATATTTTGTTAACTGAAAAAAAAAAAAAAAAGCAACCTTCAGTAACTTGCATTTCATTTTATTTTTGTCAGTCCTGGGGCTTGAACTCTGGGCCTGGTCTCTTCAGCTCAAGGTGAGTACTCTACCACTTGAGCCACAGCACCACTTCCAGTTTTCTGGTAGTTAATTGCAGATAAAGAGTCCCATGGTTCTGAATACACAGATAAAATGTTTTTATTCCTAAAAAAAAAAAGAGTCTCACGGGCTTTCCTGCCTGGGCTGGCTTTGAACCTCGTTCTTCAGATTTCAGTTTCCTGAGTAACTAGGATTACAGGTGTTAGTCACCCGCACCTGGCTTCATTTTATTTTTATTTGCCTGGTCCTGGGGCTTGAATTCTGGCCCTGGACGCTGTCCCTGAACTCTGCACAAGCTGAGCACTCTACCACTTGAGCCTCAGTACCACTTCCAGCTTTTTCTGAGTAGTTTATTGCATAAAAGTCTCATACTTTCCTGAGGTTGAGGATTTCCTTCTGCCTCCTATGGTATATCTGCAGAAAGATGGTCTTCCTCCGCCTGTTCTGTGGTCTTCCTTCACTTGCTTCACAAGGCCTTTGTATGGTAAGTATTATTATTTCTTTTTCAAAAAAGTAAATTCCTTGTACTGACCGGTATAGATCCAGGGGTTTTCCTTTCTTCCCTCCTCACTTAGATTTATTGTCCCCAGTAGATGGAGTCCTCTGTACTGCTTGAAAGGATCCAGAGTACTTTTCTCCTTCTCCAAAAGGGAAGTGCCTCTGAGGTTGTTTTGCCCCCAAGAGACAGGGCAAATACTATCATACTGGGCGAGTACTAATAGCAAAGCAGCTAAATCCTATAACCCATACAGGACAATCTCACCTTCTCCCCATTGCAGAGAACTTCCATAACCAAAATGTTAATTGTGCTGAGGTTGAAAAACTGGCTTAGAGAAAGGAAAAAAAGAACTACCACTAAGTCTTTTCCTTATGACTTACTGAAATATGTATTTATTTTCACAGCTAAATATTATAAAGTAAAATATTCTCAATAAAGTTTTATTGTTTTGGCAGAGACAATGATGAAACAAAAGGAGGTAGATTGTTCCTGCTGCCTCACCATATAATATAACCATCCATTCCAGGCTATACAGTGGGAAATTAAGTTCAGGCTTGTTTCTCACTCATATAGATTTCCCTAATAATGGAGGAGGTCCCTGGGAACTGGCCTAGCTAAGTCTATTACATCCCTCTGCCTCTTAATCTCCTCCCTCAGCCTTCTCCCACAATCACCTTAGAACTTCAGGAAGGACAAGATTAACAGATAAACATCTGTGGTTGCCCTTTAAAAATACAATGCTTTCTTCTTCCTAGGGCATAACCTACCTAGGACAGATAGGGACAACTGGAATGGCAGTCCTTTTCAATTTGCCTCAACTGACTTCTTTGTGCCTGCAATCCTAGCTACTCAGGCTGAGATAGGAGGATCAAGATTCAAAGTCAGCCTAGGCAATAGCGTCTGAGGCTCTTATCTTCAATTAACCACCAAAAACCAAAAAGTGGAACTGTGGCTCAAGTGGTAGAGCACCAGCAGTGAACAAATAAAGCTAAAGAACAGCACCCAGGCCCTGAGTTCAAGTCCCAGTACTACCAGCATAAATAGACAAATAAAATAACCTCTTTGGTCAGAGGCAGCTTGGGCCTATATATGCTCTCTAAGAAATAAATTTACTAAAAATTACTTGATGCTATTATAGACCAGGGCTCAGTAAGGCAATGTGAAAATTCAAGCATTAAAGTACAACTGAAGGGATTTTCCACCTGGTAAGGAAAAGGCTAAACTGCATGTGGCTAAATTGTTTTAGGGATCTACTGACAATATGAACAAAGAGACAGGGCCCAGGGAAGGGGCCAAGTTTTGCACACTTGTAAGCCAAAGGGAGCTACGGACGATATCTACTGCTTTACAGAGAACTCTTTGGTCAGTTCTGACTCTGCTTTCCATAATCAACTATCCTTCCTCCCCCTCCCCTCCTCTCTACCCTCGGCTAATCGCCTCATGGAGTGGAGCATCCCTTCTATACACATCCCTGAAGCCACTGAACACCTCGTCAATGTACATCCCCAAAGGCCGTGGACACCCCATCAACAAACATCTCCGCAGGCTTTAAGTTGCAAGGGTCCGGGCCCAGCCCTGAAGGCTCAGCCCGGGCCGCCACATCCCACGGAACACCTGCGGGAGGTCCTGGGGTCCCAGCTGCAGTTAAGGCGGGACAGACCCCGATTTCCCATCCTAACCACAAACACAGTGGTCTTCCGGCGCTCACTCCAGGTCTGTATTATTTGCGGTCCAGCTAAGTGTCCAGACGGAGATCTTTCTGTTTACCGGGCTCGACTGCCAGGTCAAACCGAAGGCACTCACAACGTTGTTGGGACGGAGCGGCCGAAAGCGCTTCACCGCGCGTCATCCAGCAGATGGCTAGCCGCGGGGGACAGGCGAAACCAGGCAGGCACCAAACACCAAGCCCGGCCCAGCCACGTGAACAGCCAGGCGCCCCCGAAGTAGGAAACGGAAACGCACTGAGGGGCGACCCAGGCCCGCCCCCCGGAAGTCCCGCCCAGCTCCCGAGCGTGTTCCCGGAACTGCAGCTGTTAGTCGCGGGCGCTATGGCTTCAAGGTTACTTCGCGGAGCCGGAGCGCTGGCCGCGCAGGCCTTAAAGGCCCGTGCTCCCAATGGAGCGCCTGTGGTGCGCTCCATGGCGTCTAGAGGTACTTGGTCCGTCGGGCGCGCCCGGAACCGGCGTCGTGGGCCCCTTGGGTGGTGGGTGGTGGGCCGGCAAAATGGGGTCGGCCGTTCCCCTCCCCGGGCTCCTCTGCCCTGCTCCCGGCCCCGAGAACTCTCGGCCCCACCGGCTCTCGCTGTGGTTCCGGGCTGCAACAACCGCCGCCGCCGCCAAGCCGACCCTACTGTGGACCGTGCCCTAACTAGAGGGTGCTGGGTGACCTTGATGGGCCGGGGCCGCCGCTAGTACCGGACCGGCCTAACGGTCCCGTAAACCTTTGCTCACCCCAAACGGAAGGGGCTCTGGTTGGCTTGATCAAAACAAAACAAACGGGAAAAATGGTGTCGGTGGTTGGAGCACCATCACGCTTCTCCGCCACGCTTGCCACTAGGCAATTATGACTTAGAGGACCATGAGTTATCAGTGGGTTTTTTAAAAGAGCGCCATGAGTTCACCAAAACGCGAACGTTTACCGATTCCGTGTGTGTGTGTGTGTGTGTGTGTGTGTGTTTAAATCATGATCATGTCTGTTGGTCACGTGTATTCCTTTAGGTGGTGTTCCTACTGATGAGGATCAGGCTACTGGACTGGAAAGGGAGATCATGATGGCCAGGCAAAAGGGACAGGTGAGGACAGATTCTCTGCTATGTCCTCTGTGGAGCCCGCGGTCTTGGGTGGGATAAACAGTAGTGTCTCCATGGGAGCATATGATCCTAGAAACCTGATTTGTAGGAAAAGCCACCCTGTACTTATAGGCTGGGGGTGGGCAGAGATTGTTTAGCGTTAATTGCTCAATTCTTTTTTTCCAGGACCCTTACAATATATTGGCCCCCAAAGTAGCTGCAGGCACCAAGGAAGACCCTAATTTGGTTCCATCCATCAGCAACAAGAGGATAGTGGGCTGCATTTGTAAGTACCTCATGTCTATTTTCTGTTTAATACAGGATGTTGCTTCAAGAGTTTTGTGTGAGCCTGGGTGCTGGTGGCTCATGCCTGTAATCCTAGCTATACAGGATGCTGCTTCAAGAGTTTTGTGTGAGCCTGGGTGCTGGTAGCTCATGCCTGTAATCCTAGTTATGCTGGAGGCTGATAGCTGAGGATCCTGGTTCAGAGCCAGCTTGGGCAGAAAAGTCTGTGAGATGCTAATCGCCAATTAACCACCTAAAAACCTGAATGTGGTGTTGTGGCTCAAAGTGGTAGAGCTTGCCTTGAGCAAAATTGCTCAGGGACAGCACGCAGGCCTCAAATTCAAGTCCCACAACCAAAAAAAGGAAAAAGTTTTGGGTATGTATATGTAATTGAGTTCTAAGGGTTTTGGTCTTCCGAAGCCTTATCATGCATGAGTAGATCATCTTATCGAAAAGATATGTAGAACAGCCACAAAAATGGCCAGAAATGAGTCATGAAGAAATAGTCATCCAGATAATATTTATGATTATACTTCTCTTATGCATAGAAGGATGCATACTGGTATGGACCTTGCTTTTAAATTTCCTGGTAGTCCTGGAAGAAATTCAGTTTACTCATAGGTAAAGTCAAGCCTGCAGTTTCTTTGTTCGAGGACGAAAGAGCTTGAACTGACAATCATAAGTGAGGGAAGGAGATTAATATTGAAACTCTCCCTTTTTAAGCTGTGTGACCTTCAGTTAACCTTTGTTCCTTTCAGGTGAAGAAGACAACTGTACTGTCATCTGGTTCTGGCTGCACAAAGGGGAAACTCAGCGATGCCCAGGTTGTGGAAGCCACTACAAGCTGGTATCCCACTAGATGGGCCACTGAACCCCATACTGATGTTCTTAGAATGTGCTGTAAAGTTTCTTCTTCACAATAAAGACTAGCCATTGCATTGGCTCCTCCCATAGGTGGCTAGTCTTTTGTTGTTTGGGGTAGGCATATGTGATTTGTATATTGTAAATTGCTATTTTTCAATATGAGCTTGTCATCAACTTAAAAGTGTGTAACTGCTGCAGTCTTTAATAATAATAGATTGGATACTAGGAATATAACTCAGTGGTAGACGTCTTGCCTAGTATACATGAGGCCTTGGGTTTAATTCCTAGCACTGCTAAGTAAGTTATTTTAAAAAATAGAGTCAGCTGCACACTGGTGGCTCATGCATGTAATCCTAGCTACTCAGAAGGCTGAGTTTGAAACCAGCTTGGGCAGACTCTCTAGTTAACTGAAAAAAGCCAGAAGTGGGAGTTGTGGCTCAAGTGATAGAGCTGTTCTTGAACACACAAGCCCAAGGACAGCATCTGAGCCCTGAGTTCAAGACCAGGACTGGCACACACAAAAAAAGATTGGGGATATAGCTCAAAGGTAGTGTACTTAGCATGTATGAAGCCCTTGGTTCAATACCAGCACGTACACAGTTAGACACACACCCCCACCCAATAATAATAATAATTACATAATGTGATGAGTGAGACCACCTGGCACAGGGGAAAAGGATGTGCTGTGGAATCTGGCTCCATTATTTGATGTGACCATGGGCATGATCTGTGGTTGGTTATACCTACAGAAAAGATACTTTGTGTGGTTTCAAGAGGTAAAATGTGTAAACAGCTTGGAAGGTAGTAAGTCCTCTTGGCGTCATAGGGGACAGAGTGGCCTTGCCAGAAGTGCTTTGGGAACTTTGAAGTCTTGAGGGATCAGGTTCAAAGCAAGAGTTCATGGGGATAACAGCAGCAACATCCAGAATAGGGGATGGTTCTAGAAATGAAAGACCAGGTTTCTTTAAATAAACTGCAAATAGAGGGGGGAAAATCATAGGGGGAAGTGAGAAAAGACAAATCGCAGTGTGTGGCTGGTTGGATCTTGATTGTTGTGTTAGGAATTTAACACTAGGGTCTTATGCATGTTAGGGAAAGGCTGTGCCACTGAGTAATCTCTGGCCTTGATTATTGATTTCAATCTCCCTGACATTGCAGTGGGTACTATACCTATCTCCATGGCTCTTGTTGAATAAATTCTGGCTTGTCAAGTTTAGAAAGAAATGAAGGAAAAGAAAAAGGAAGAGAATGGAACTGCATATAGTAATAGCTTCTGTAGTTGTACCTGGGAAGTCACTGTGGAAGGATCACATAGGATCCTCCCAGGAGTTTGAAGCCAGCCTTGGCAACATAGACCATGTCTCAAAAGAAGAAAAAAAAAGGAACATTTAATATTTGGACATTAAGTTTTAGGTGTATTTATAGGAGGCTTTTTTTTTCTGCTTTAGAAATACATTTTTAAAAATTCACTATAGTTGTAGTGTGGCAGACAAGTTCTCAATTTTTTTTCTTCTGTAAAATAGAAATGCCTTTTTTGTTGTTGTTGGTTGTAGGACTTGAACTCAGGGCTTGGGTGCTGTCCCTGAGCTCTTTTGCTCAAGGGGACTTTCTTGCCTTGGCTGGGTTTGAACTGCAATCCCCAGATCTCAGCTAGGATTACAGGTATGAGCCACCAGTGCCTAGTAGAAACACCTTTTGATTTTTTTGTGGAGATTAGCCAGAGGTGGCTTCAGTAACTATTTACAATATTGGTTCAAACTAGACGTTTTGTGTTTGAATTCATGATAGGAGAGTGACTTGAGACAGGTCCTTCCCCCCAAATCTTGCTTGCCTGTTTTAAAGGTATGTTCCAAGCTACTGTTTCCATTCCTTGCTGTCATCTCTACTTTCAGAAAGCGCCCAAGCACTGGTTTGTCACTGAGGCCTTTTCTTCCTGAAAGGGAAACCCTTAGATGGCTGTGAATCTAACTTAATCTTGCACCATAAAACCTTAAAGTTTTCCACTATCTTGAAGACTATCCAATGCTATTGGTAAGTCTGCCTTTCCCTGTACATTTTTCCCTTATAGTCCCAACTGCTTATGGTGAGCTTTGACTAAACCAAACCAGCTTCCTCGTCTCAAAAGTCTTCCTTCGTTTCCCTCTTAAGATTCTCTTATTAGCACATATTCTATATAGGGGGCGGTGTTTCAATACATTTCCATACATACAATGAACACCTATCAAAATCATCTATCTCTCATACTCCTTTCCCCTACTTAGGACAGTATCAACAGATTATTGTTTTATATATGCATATAAAGCACTTCTACCATATTCACCTTCATTGACCCTCCCTCTGTGTGGCTGGTAACTGTCCCACAATATACATAGCCTGTCTTACTTTCCTGTCATTCATTTATTTTTACCACAGTAATTCACATGCATATATTAAAGTTTAGATTAACCTTGTATGTTGCTATTTCCTGGGGTCCCTCCATCCCCCTATTTTTTAATAGTTGTCAGTGAATTTCAGTCAATATTCCTTAAGTCTAGATTCTGCAAATGAGTAAAAACATGCTCAAATGCTGGCGAGGATGTGGGGAAAAGGAACTCTCATATACTGTTGGTTGGAATGTAAACTAGTGCAACCACTGTGGAAATCAGTATAGAAGTTTTACTAAAAAGTAAAATGGGCTGGGTGCTGGTGGTTCATGCTTATAGCTAGTCAGGATTCTGAGATGGGAGGATCACAGTTCAAAGCCAGCACAGACAGGAAGATCCATGAGACTCTCATCTCCAATAAACTATTCAAAAAAAGTTGGAAGTGGTGCTGTGGCTCAAGTGGTAGAGCACAGAGTCTCAAGGATAGGACCTGAGTTCAAGCCCCAGGATGGGAAAAAAAAAAAGACAACAAAAAACTAAAGTGGGTCTACTTTATTATGACCTGTCATGCCACTTGAGTATATGTTGAAAGGGAAGCAAATGTACATGAAAGCTCGTATTTACTGTAGCTCTGTTTACAATAACCAAACAGCAGAATCAGCTGACATGTCTTACAACTGATGGGTAGGAAAAAAATATGGTAATAGTGGAAACAGCTTAAGTGGTAGGGCACCAGCTGGGAACAAAAAAGCCCAGCAAGGGCTTAAGGCACTAAATTTAAGACCTGGTACAGGGTTGGCATGTGTAATATAGCTAAAATGAATTATAGCTACAGATAGAATTGAGGTTGCTAATCATTGACCCTAAAATAGGGAGACTTGGATTATCTAGGTAGTCTCAATAAACACAAAGAAGGCAGAGAAAGAAATATGTCAACATAAGCCACAGAGATGTGATACTGCTGGCTTTGGAGATGGGAAAGGGGCTTTGAACCAAGGAATCCAAGTAGCCTGTAGAAGCTGAGAAAAGCAAGATAGATGAGAAACCCTACAGTGTCTTGGACTGCAAACTAGGGACACTCATTCTGGACTTCTACAAAACCATATAATACATTTAAATTTTAAGCCACTATGTTTGTGATTAACTTTTATAGCAGCAATAAGAAGTTAACATAGGGACCAATGAATTCACCTCTCACTCCCTGGGAGAGTAGGTCTTCAATATTAGCTATAGTATTAGAACCATTTGGGGATCTTTTACAAATCCCAGTACTCTGGCATATCCAGACTACTGAATCAGAGTATATGGAATAGGATCCAGACATCAGAACTTCAGATTTCCCCTGTGTGCTTCCAATTTCGAGAATCTATGCTTTGATCATCATGTGCACTGAATAGATCATTTCCTTTCGTTTTGGTAACCGACAGCTTTTGGATCGGAGAGGAAAGAGAATGTACTCTGCTGAAAGGACAGACCTTTGCTCCTATGTGGAAGTGAGCTCCATCTGAATTTTGAGCCATTTACAGTTAGAAATTGGATACCATTTCCCCTCACCAAGGAAGAACATAGGCCTCAGTCTAACGGCATTTACTAAATGATTGGCATGTGCACAATAAAGAACGTTTTTCAAGGACTACTTGAGAGAAAGTTGAACTATACACCTATCATATTTAAATGTGTACTTAAATTCTCTGTCTCCAGAGTATGACCATCAAAAGTACAACTGATGCAGAACTCTAGGCATTCACATACAGAGAAACCAAAGGAGGATACTCTTAGAGGAGGAACACAGAGGCACAATGGCTCTGTTCCTCTGATCATATAAACTAATATTTATCAGTTGGGTGCTGGTGGCTCATGCCTATAATCCTAGCTACTCAGGAGGCTGAGATCTGAGGATCATGGTTTGAAGCCAGCCTAGGCAGGAAAATCATATTCTTATCTCCAATTAATCCCCAAAATTCCAGAAGTAGAGCTGTGGATCAAGTGGTAGAGTGCGAACCTTGAACATAAAAGTTTAGGGACAGAGTCCAGGTTCTGAGTTCAAGCCCAGGACTGGCACAAGATAAAAAAAAATATTTATTGAAATGAATTCCAGGGAATTTTGTTTATCTGTATTTTTTTGTGGGGGGGTAAGGAAGGCACAGAAAAGGAGGGACAAAGGGTGAACAACTGCAGCAATGGTACTCACTAGATACACTGTTGAAAATGAACTATACAAGTGTGGGCAAGGACTGGAGGGAAAAACTAGGAGAAAGCAAGAGAAGGGGTGGCACTGTCTAAAAAGAAATGTACTCATTAGCCAGGCACTGGCTGCTCACATCTGTAATTCTAGCTACTCAGGAAGCTGAGATGGGAGGATCAAAGTTCAAAGCCAGCCTAGGCAGGAAAGTCCATGAGACTCATCTCTAATCACATTAAAAGTAAGAAGTAGAGCCATGGCTCAAGTGGTAGAGTGCCAGCCTTGAGCAAAACAGAGCTGAGGGACAGTGCCCAAGCCTAGAGTTTGAGCCCCAGGGCAGAAAAAAAAAGTTGTAAGTCACTACTTATGCAATGGTAATCCCTCTGTACATCACCTTTATAACAACAATTTAAACAAAGTACAGTTCTAATCACGTAATCCTCAGAGCCTATTTAAGGTTCACTAAATGTTCCAAGGTCATTTATAGCAAAGGATCATATGTGCCTTTAGTTGTCATGTAGAGACAGTTCCATCTCCTGACCCTGACAACCAACAACTTGGGTTTGCCTGTTTTGTGAATGGCTTCAGCTTCTGCATCTTGGACTAGTACCACCAACTTGTCCTTGTGTTTATGGGGTGTGTGTGTGTGCGTGTGTGTGTACTGATACTGGGGCTTGAACTCAAGGCCTAGAAGCTGGTGTGTGTGCGTGTGTGTGTACTGATACTGGGGCTTGAACTCAAGGCCTAGAAGCTGTCCCTTAGCTTTTTGCTCAAGGCCAGCACTCTACCACTTGAGCCATAGTTCCATGTCTGGCTTTTTAGTTGTTAACTGGTGATGAGTCTCCTGACCACTACTGCTCAGGCTGGCTCTGAACTTTGATCCTCATAACGCAATCTTCTGAGAAGCTAGGATTATAGTTATGATGAGAAGCTAGGATTATAGTTATGAATCACTGGCACCCAGCTTTCAGCTTGGATTTTTGTTTGTTAAGATGAAGTGTCAAGGACTTGTCTACCCAGGCTGGCCTAGAACCTCAAGCCCGGCTAGATCATTTCCCTCTTATTCCAGAGTGACAGGTCATGAAGAGAAAGGATTTGAGTGCAATGTGAGATCTGAACTTGGGAAAGGATTTTGCAGAAAGCCAACAAAATCCTGATAAGGTCTGCTGATCAGTAGTTCTATATCAATGTTAATTTCCTAGCTTCAGTGATTGCTATGGTAATAGCTGAACAGTTGATAGGGAAAACTGGGTAAAAGATAAACAGGAACACTTTGTAACTAATAGGAAAGTACTTTTGCAATTTTTCTGTAAGTCTAAAATTTTTTCACAATTGGAAAAAAAAAATGAAAACAGTCATGTACCAGTGGCTCACACTTTTAATCCTAGCTACTCAGGAGGCTGAGATCTGAGGTTCAAAGCCAGCCCAGGCAGGAGAGACTGTGAGACTCCTATCTCCAATAAACCACCAGAAAACCGGACGTGGCGCTGTAGCTCAAGTGGTAGAGTGCTCGCCTTGAGCTGAAGAGCTGAGGGACAGCGCCCAGGCCCAGAGTTCAAGCCCCATGACCGACAAAAAAAAAAAAAAGAGGGAAATGATCTATAAATTTTAGTTGGGATTTGCTCACTGCCAGTAGGCCCCTCATTAAATGTGTTCTGCAGGAAGACCATAGGAAATCTGGGCTCCTCTTAGTGTAAGAGACAGTGGCTTCTAACTGGAACTATAAACTCTGGTCATTTGGTTAAGGTAGGTAGTATTTACTAGGTTTCTTCTATACCATAAAGTGACAATTTTTCCTTATGCAATCAGAGTAAATACTTTGTGGAGAGTCAGTGCAAACATGCATATTATACCAATTTTTGCATTTTTTTTACCTGCAACGACTGTTGTATTCACCCAAAAGCTTTTTTGCTCAAGCCTAGTGCTTTAATACTTGAGCCACAGCTCCATTTCTGGCTTTTTTTGGGTAGTTAACTGGAGATACTGACTTTCCTGTCCCAGCAGGCTTTGAACTCTAATCCACTGATCTCAGACTTCTGTGTATCAACCATTAGCAGCTGGCTAATAGCAGCTTTCTTTTCCCATTATTTTTTCATTAATTTTGTTTCTACTAATAGATGTTCCTTTCCCCCTGTGTATGTATTTCTTTAGCCTTTTATATCAGTAAGTCCTGGTCATCCCAGCTCACTCCTCACTTCCTAACTTCTCTGAGCTGAGGACTTTGTACCACTGTTGGCACCAGGCTGCCTCAGTTCATCTGAGCAGGGCATGAACAGGTGCTCAAATGTGACCTGTGAAAATTTTGCTGTATGATTTTTTAATTTAATTTGGTCCCCATGTCCTATAGACAACTTGTTTTTGTTGTTTTTGTGCCAGAGCCTAGGTGCTATCTCTGAGCATTTTTGCTCAAGGCTAGCACTACCACTTGAGCCACAGCTCACTTCCAGCTTTTTGGTGGTTAATTGGAGTTAAGAGCCTTAACAGCGTTCCGGTCTGGCTGCTTTTGAACCTCAATCCTAGATCTCAGTTCCCTGAGTAGATAGGATTGTAGGTATAAATCACCCAGTGCCTTGCTAACTTATGTTTTTTTTGGTGCTTATAGTATAGCCACAAAATATTCTAGGCACATCTTGTATTTCATTTTATAGGGAATTAAAGAATGGTATTCAGAAACTAAGATCTGTACTCAGTGTTACTGGAGTGCTGTGCTTCTAGAGTTTTCTAGTAGACAGGGCTAGGAAATGCATGTATATATTTTAACCCTGGTGCCCACAAATAGATGTGCATTTATTCCAGCTTCTGCTTGTATATATAAAGAACCATGACTTCATACAACTTCCAGTTCCACCCCAACACAAGGTTTATTCTAGCCATTTACCTTCCTTGACTGCATGCTTTTCTCCAATAGAAGCCGGGTAGAAACTGAGCTCTTTAAGCAGGCTATCCCTGGTGGAAAGTGTAGAAGGATGCTTTGCCTTCAAGGACAGGATTTTGACAGATGTAAGGGAAAAGCATTCTTGTGGAAAGGATGGTGTAAACAAAGGATGGCAGGCAAAGCAGGACACAGAATGGAGAAGCCTAAATAACGGAGGGAAGGAATAGGTTTCATGGAGCTGGACAGTGTGTGTAAGTTCATAAAGGTGATTTTATCAGCCAATTAAGTGGAGAATTGCTTGACTGATGTAAGAAGGGGGTGACTAGAGCATGAGGTCTGAAAGTAAAAAGACTGAGCAAGTGAGAGAATGGACATGGTCATGAGCTAGGTTGGTAGAAGCCCTAATGGAAAAGCACGGGTAGGAAAGGTCCTCTACAGGACCACAAACTTGTGACTGACACAGTGTGGGAGGAAAGTAGAAAAAGGGAGTCAAAGCTTTAAAATGTAGGTGGTGGGGATTCAGTGATAACTTGAACAGAACCCTGCAGGGAAGAGCTAGTCTACAAGGACCCCTAATGTAGGGTCTTAAATGAACTGATACTATACTGTGATTACAAGGCTTCACAAAAGCCTGGCACAGACATATTTCTCCCCTCCTACCTGAACTCAGATCTAGGCCCTTCCTTGGCCCCCAACCCAATTGCCTTTAACACTGGGCTCTGGCCATCATCTTCCCATAGCTGGCTGCCTGTCATCTAGGATATATCTAAATATCCAGGGCCTCCCTGTACTGGCCCACCCAACCTTTCATTTGTCACACTGGGCAGCAGCAGAGCACTAGCCTTTCCCTGCTGACTTGTCCTCTCCAGCACCTCTGCCCCAGGCAGCAACTTGAGCTCTGACCTCTGCCTAAAACCTTTCCACCCTGGCTCAGCCCTGGACCCTTTCAAGTACACGCCTCATTTATTGGCTTAGATGCCTGTGCTTCTGGCCCACTCAGCTCTGTATTGGGTTTGGAGTGTTTTCCTCCTGATACTTGTTGGGCAGGAACAGATTCTTGCTTACCACTGGCCCCCAAACACATGGTATCTTCCCAGTCACACTGTTGGTATTCAAAAGGAAAGGAGGAGCAGAACCTCTTAACAAATCACTCGTCTACCTTCAGAATCCTTCCTGCTTGTTCTCATCCTCTTCCTGTGGAGCAGGCTCACTCACTGCCCACTATCTGGCCTCCCTTGCTTGTCCTGATTTCTGAGCTGATGAACCTGCATCAACACTGGCACTAGTGGTGCCTCAGCCATCTGAGCAAGTGCTCAAACAGGGGAAGATAAGACGCACACAGCTCTGTCCAGGAGGAAGGTAGCCTTATTTTCAGTTTTCCCTTGGTGGGTGCCAACAAGGAGGTAAGGAGTGGGGAGTTATGCTCCAGGGTGAGCCCTCTCCTGGGGCCTCCCATGCCACATTGCCCTGCCAACCACGGAAGGCCTCATACTCCCGAGTTACAGCCAGTGCCTCGCTGTGTTCCCTCCCATCCCTTCGAAGACCCCAGGGACAGGTGAGCAAACAGCACATAGAACCATAAGAAAACAGTCACACATTGGCCTTGTCCATAATTATTACTATAATTAATGATTTACAAAAAAAGGTTCTCTTCAGGCAACTGTGTTAAATTATTGTACATTTCTGGGGGAGGGTGGTAGGGCCCTGGCCACAGTGAAGACCCTTTTCTTGAGAGAGGCAAGAAGGAAATGCTCCCCTCCTTGGGTCTGACTCCTGATTAAGTGGCTGTCCTTCAACAAATGAAGATGATTAACCCTTTCCCACCCAGGGCACTAGGGTAAAGAAGAGGAGCAGCAAGTCAATGAAATGCTTCGAAGGGGCGAATGTGACAAACCACGAGCTGTGGCTGGCTGTGGCTGTCCATGGCTCTGATGCTCTGACCCTGGATCACATCTCCTTGCTAGGGATGTAGGACTGCCCAGTATTCAGCCCTACACAAAGGCATATGCCCATCAAGACAAGGGGGGAAAGAGTATGCAAAAGGGTCTGAGTGGCCCTTGAGTCAGGAAGAGGTGGCATGAGACACACTGATGTGTGTCACCGCGCCTATGGGAGAGCTCCTCCTTCAGCCTGCTCCCCAGACAGACCAGACACTGGCCCCGAGTGGGAACTTGTCAGACAAAATGGGGCATCAAGGAGTCTGGTCTTGGAGCTTGGGGAAGTAGCTCTGAGAGTCAGAGCAAGAAGGACAGGCCTAACAGACCCTGCTGAGGGGAATACCTGATACTGGGCTTCTCAATCCCTATGCTCCAGCTCTAGACTGCCATCCATGCAGTTAAATGTTACTGTGTATGTGTGCGTGCACGCATGTGGGGGGAGGGCTGCAGGAGAGCACTTCTGTACCACCTGCCCACGGGGCTCAGGGCATGCAGAAGCCTAAGCCTAGAATGTGAGCCCAGATCTAAAGGGCAAAGGCTCACATTTCCCTTTCTTCCTGTCCCCTCCAACATGTTCCACCCTCTTTGGGCATTAGAAGGTTTTGCGATGAATAGCACGGGAACCATCCTCTTCATACTCCTTTTTGGATACCCACATCTTCTTAAAAGTATCCAGCGAGGCCAAGATGGAACCACTGCAAGGATGGAGGCACGGTATCTTTGTGGATCTGTGGGCAGAGCCAACTGCCCTCCCTAGGTACTTGGAGTTACTACCCCCTTACCTGGGAGAGAAATCTACCCACCTCCACCTAGCCTGGGCCAACCCTGGGAGAAGTGTCCAGGGCAAAATGATCTCTTCCCAGAGCCCTCCCCTTGCGCCCCATCTCACCCGATCCACGTAGAGTACAACCGTTCCTGAGGAGCTGAGATCTAAAAGGAGCAAATGGTCATGTAAATGCGCCATCTTCACACAGCAGCTGCCCTCCTACCCAGGGCCAAGGGCAGGCAACAAGGGATGAAGGGGAGGAGAAAAAGCAACTGGACAAGGAGGGGAGGGCTGGGTGGATACTGAAAGTGAGAGGGGTTATGGAGGTGGCTCACCATCCTCCTCAGCACCTCTTGCCTAGGGGCATCTCTAAAACCTTACCTTTATTTTAACGTCCTTAGGGGCAAGCTTCTTTACTTCACTTAATAACCGGTCACCGAAGCCTGTGAATCAGGATGGTAAAAGCTGTGGCCTACATCTGGTTTCCTTGCCATACCTTCCCATACCTAACTCCCAGTCACCCCATTTATTACCACTCATCTTTCTTTCTTTCTTTTTTTTTTGGTCCAGTTGTGGAGCCTGAACTCTAGGCCTATTCACTGTCCCTCAGCTCTTCAGCTCAAGGCTAGCGCTCTACCACTTGAGCCACAGCACCACTTCCAGCTTTTTTCATTTTGCTTATGTGGTGCTGAGGAATCGAACCCAGGGCCTCAGACATGCAAGGCAAGCGCTCTACCACTGAGCCATCTTCCCAGCCCATACCACTCATCTTTCAAAAGGGTAAGGGAGAGAGATTCAGCATCCTGGCTATGAGTGGGAAGGTGTGGCTTCTTCAGAGAGGTGATATGAGATGAAATCCCAAAGAACAGGGCTCTTCCATTCCAAAACCCTTCCTAATTGAACACTCTACCGTAAATATATTACTTAAATTAAGTACAATGATTGTAGGGAAGCGTTCTATCACTCAAACCACGCTCTAGTCCCTTTGTGTCTAATTTGGTTCTCTTTTTGTGTGCCTATACTAGGACTTGAACTCAGGGCCTAGCACTCTCCCTTGGATTTCTCAAGGCTGGTACTCTACTACATGAGCCACACCTCCACATCTGCTTACTGCTGCTTAATTGGAGATAAGGGTCTCATGGGCGCGCGTGCGTGCGTGTGTGTGTGTGTGTGTGTGTGTGTGCAGGCTGGTCCTGATTTTTGAAGTCAGAGCATGGGCACTGTCTCTGAGCTTTTTTGCTCAAGGCTAGTGCTCTGCCACTTGAGCTACAGCTCTACTTCTGGCTTTTTGGTGGCTAATTAGAAAAAGGAGTCTCACAGACTTTCCTGCCCAGGCTGGTGCTGAACTGTGATCCTCAGGTCTCAGCCTCCTGAGTAGCTAGGATTATGGGTATGAGCCACCAGTTCCTAGCCCATCTCACAGATTTTTCTCCCTGGGCTAGTTTTGAACTTGGGTCTTCATATCTCATCCTCCTGAATAGCTAGAATTAAGGGAATGAGGCAATCTCTTCTTAACTTGGACTGATAAGAAAGGAGGTGGTGGGAAAGGGGCAAGGAAGGAAGGAAGGAAAGGAGGAAGGGAGGGAGGAGAGGATGGAGAGGGAAAGGAGGACAGCAAGAAATGGCCATGTTCCTTGGCTAAGGCATGGGCACAGTCTCTGAGGGCCTAGCTGCTCTGGGCCTTGCCCTGGTCCTGCCACCACCCCTACCTTTGAAAAGTGTTGAGCCACCCGAGAGCACAATGTTGGCAAACAGTGTCCGGCGAAGGTCCATGTCCGACTTGTGGATGGCAAAGGCCAGCACTTCATGGAGCCCCTCACTCTCATCACCTATCAGATCTGGCTGGAATAGCAGCTCAGGGGCCCGGAAACGTGCAGGGCCCACCTGTGGAGGACAAGATTGAGGCAGACATGTTCCTCAGAGGAGCCAGGCCTCCCCTTCTTCCAGGCCCAGAATCAGTTTTCACTTACATCCAGTGTGCTGCCATCTGGCAAGGTATACTGCACCTTCTCCGTCTCCAAAGCCTCATCCTTCTGTGGGTTGATGGACAGGTAGCAGGCTCGCTGTGGGGGGCAGGGACACAACCTTCAGAAAGCTGCAGCAGGGACACCTGCAGTCAGGGCTTGACCTTACGCCTTAACTCCATGTCCCTTCCCTACCCCAGGCCATGCCCACATACTCTGCCCCGTGTCACCTCTTTGATGGTCCGGACAACTTCAAACTCAGCAGAGGTGTGAAAGTCGGCCCCTTCCTTGCGTAGCAGTAGCCGAAGATAGCGGGAGACATCACGGCCAGCAATATCCACCCGCATGATGGAGTGTGGCATGGCAAAGCCCTCGTAGATGGGGACAGCATGAGTGACCCCATCCCCCGAGTCTAACACCACTCCTGTCGTGCGTCCTGTTGCGTACCTGTCACCGAGTCAGCATCCCTTCATCTCATCCACCAAGGCCTGGGGACCACCTCACCCTGATGGGAACCCTGGGATAGTTACATTATCTACTCTGAGGAAGGGTGTGAGGGACTTCTGAGAGGAAATGTCACTGGGAGAACTGAGGGGCTGTTTCTCTAGGGAAATCAAAAGGACAGTCCCAGGGGGGATGGGGAGTCAAGGGCCACTCACAGGCTGAGCACGGCCTGCATGGAGATAAATAGAGCTGGCACGTTGAAGGTCTCAAAGAATACCTCTGCAGCTTTCTCCCGGTTCTTACTGGGGTTGAGTGGGGCCTCTGTTAGAAGAACAGGATGCTACAAGAGACGGGAGAGTCATAGATGTGCATAAAGATGACCAACTAGATCCTAAAGCAATCATTCCCAAGCCACAGCCTGCTATCCTTCCTAAGGGCTATGTTTGGGCTATGGAAAATGAAACTTGGCTGTCCCTGACTGGGTAGGCACACACAGACTCACAAGTGAGAAGGCAGGAGGCCCTATCCATATGCAGACAGGGACTGGGAACCCTGATCAGGTTGGAAGCAAAGCTGGGAAAATGGGGGCTTGGAGGGAGAGGCTGGCTACCACACCTCCTCAGAGAAGGTCTGCAGCTGATCCTTGGAATAGACATACTGCCAGATTCGCTCCATGTCATTCCAGTCCCGCACCACGCCATGCTCCATGGGGTATCGGATGGCCAGCAGCCCCCGGTGCTCCTGGGGGAAGAGTACGAAGGGCCATATGTAGCTCCAGGTCCCTCACTGAACAGCTTCTTCCCCCATCCTTAGCCCTCAATAGACCTATCTTTGCCAGAATCTGGGTGTTTCCCTGCTAGGTGCTAGGTCTAGAACTCTGAACATGCTCATCTGATCAACAGCATCTGAGTTTAGTTAGCTTCAACTGGTTGGGGAACAGAGAAAATGGCAATGTGCCCCACCCCACAGTCCCTTATCTTCCTCCTGCCTCAATGCTCAGGCTTCCCCACTCACTGGCAACACACCTCTTGTTCACGCAAAGCCTCATCAGCATGCCCCTCCTGTGGCCACTTGCACCCACCACTGCTCTAGAACACAGCTGAGGCTTTGGCCTCTTTCCTCAGCTGTCCAGTCCATACCTGTTCCCTGCCTGTGCCTCAACCTGACCTGACCCCTCTCACCCTGTGCACTCTTCCTCATCACGCACCACTTAGCTTCTCTTACCCACAATCATGACTGGTACTGATCTCTTCTCCTAGTTCCCCACATATGCCTTCTGGCTCAGTGTTTCCCTTACCAGACATAGAAGCAAGGCTTCCCTACCCAGAGTTCCACATTGTGTTCCTTAAGCTGGGCTGCTTTTCTCCCCCATCATCTCTGACATACATTCTCTAGGAGGATCTCTCCAGATAAGAGTGCAAGAGGTGGCCCCCACAGCCCCAGTCAGAGCAGCTACAAAATCCAGGTGATTCTTTTTAAAAATCTTTTTGGGAATAGAGCCTCACTATGCCTGGAACTTGTCATCTTTCTGCCTCCACCTATTGCGTGCTGGAATGGATTATAGGTATATACTACCATACTCAGCTGTGATTCTCTTAAATTTGTTTTTTTCCTCTGTAGTTTCTAAACAGCTTCTAAAAGGCAGGTCATGAGAAGGTCTAACTATGTTCCTCAGGAGTGTTACCCAATACTTCACAGACCAGATGCCCCATACTTAGCACTTCACTGCTGGCATATGGAGAAGGAGATAGGGGCACACAGAACAGGTTCCCTAAGCAGCAGTCAGCACTCCTGTGACTGAGGATCCCAGGTCCAGAAAAGGCAAGACTCATTGTGTTACCTCTGCTTTTGGTCCGATGAAGATGTCCCCCTCTAGGGCTCCAGCCATCACCCTCATGTGCTTAGGCCGCCCAACACTGCAAGGACACAGAGGATCAGTGAATTGAGCAAGGTTGGCTGGTACAACTCCAAAGTTCCAGAGGACAGAGGTTCAAGATGGGTCTGTGTGACATAGGCTTACAGCACAGGCCTTGGCAGGACAGGAAGCTCAGGGTCTGATGGCATGAGTTCCCTCCCAGAGAGGGGAGTGTGTGACCCCCGCAGAGGGTCAGCCATCTGAAGCTACAATGACTCAGCCCTTGTTCTTGACTTGAGCAGGCAGGGTTGCTGCCACAGTCTGTACACTAAGGGAGGACAGCCCTAGGAAGCTAGGTGGTAGCTCCCCTGTACAGCACTCTCACTCAGTCCAGTCCATGCTGCCCTGTTCCACTACAGGAATTCTGGAACAGATTCTTGAAAACCATGAGATCTCATGAGTTACCATTCCAAAGTATGACTTGGTTTCCCATACACCAACAGGAGCCTTCCACCACATCCTTCTATCTGCAGAGTTCTCAAAGCTGATATCCTCCAGGGTGTCCATCTGGCTCTGTCACCAGAGGTGACAGGTCTGGGATTATCACTCTGGAGCCAGCTACTCTGGGGCCCAAGGATCCTGTCTGGAGGCCACTAATTCTAAAGTCTCCAGGATCCGAGGGAAGAAGCGCCTGAGGGAATTTTCTTAATGAGCCAGAGGGGCCCAAGAACTCTAGACTCCCTCTAGGATGGCACCCCATGCTACCCTGCCACCACCAGCACCACACAGGGAAAGACCCTCCTCAACTGACACAAAGTATTTTCTAAACAAGTCCTCAGGAAAACATTTCCAGGGGTTCTGTGGGTGCTCAGAGCATGTGCTTAGCATTAAGGAGGCTCCAGTTTCAATCTCTAGCACCAAAAAAAGGTACAAAAAACAAAAAGCATTTCCACAGAGGAAGGTAGATCTGTGTACTTGATCCTCCACCTTTTCTGCAAGAGTTTAACTCTTCCCCCTGAGAGAACTCCCTTTTGTTCTGGTTGCCATCACCACGCCTCATCCCAAGGGCAATGCTGGATGCCTCTTCTCTTCCCCAGCTTAGGGAAAGACAAAAGTGAGATTCTCTAAAGAAGGGGAAACCCACAGGGCTTGTCCTTTTACAGCTCTCTGGAGAATGTCAATCCCATAAATATGATGCTGGAATTATCCTCAAAGAGGGATGGGACACCCGGCCAATGTTCTCCCAGGAAGCAAACAAAGAGGGGGCTGCTGCAACACTTACTAGTTTGGAAAACAGTATTTAGGAATCTGGTCTCCTGCAAAGCCAGCCTTGATCACCCCTGAACCCTACAAGGAAAAGCAATGTTAAGTTTCTGACATTCATCTCCAGATGAAGGGAGTACCCTGCAGTGGAGGACTGGGTGCTGCAGAAATATAGGCTGAGGGGCCAGCGTGGGGAAGCCAGAGACCCTGCCCAGAGGACAAAATCATTTACATCAGTGGCTCAAAACTAGGGGTATCCTGATTTTGCATCTCCTGCCCTAGAAACATCTGGTAGTGCTTAGCAACTGAAGTGGAAGATGAGAACAGGGTGATAGTGGGTTTGTAAACATCCTACAGTGTGCATAGGCTATCTCTAAGACCCAGAAGGTGAGTAGTACAGAAACTAAGAATTCTTATGAATAGAAGATAGAATATATCTTGTGGCTCCTGGCTGGAAGAATCAGAGGCACAAGCCACTCCCAAGACAGCTTGAAATAATCCCTCAGAGTAGTTTGATTTTTAAGAGCCTGCTCCTCTCCATTTCCCAGAAGTGGTGAACCACACACTGGGACTGCCAGGGAAGATCACAGTACACAGACAAGGGCACTTTTCTTCAAGCGACTTCCCCAGTGACTATGAGGAGAATTTGGTCCCGTGACTGCTCCAGCCTTGAAGCTGAACCTAAAATCCCAAAAAGAAAGTGACATCCAGAAATCTCCCACGGATGTAGGAATTGGCTTCTCAACCTATCTTCCCACCAGTCTCCATCACAGCCCTCCAGGTCTGCAGTATAGAAATAAACATCTCCAAATTCTAGAGCGGAGTCTGGAAACCCAGAGGGCTTCCAGAGGGCTAAGGCAGCTGCCCTCTGGACTTACAAGCTTGTTGATTAGCTTATGTGAATTATCTGCCCACCAAGTAGGAAAGCCTGCTGGTCTGACAGCACATCACCAAGTCCAGGTCCAACCTTCTTGTCAAACATTAGGAGAGCTCACATAAGTACTCAAAAGAGGCAGCCATTTAAAGGATCCCACCAAGGTCACGTGGGAAGGACTCAGAATTAGTGAGTCACTGTCAAAAACTCCAAGGCCTGCATGTCAAAGGCTTCAGCTAGGTGCACATCCTGGGACCAACGCCTGGAGCATGGTGCTTATCCTCCCAAATTAGAACTCTGAGGCCAGAAAAGCTCCTAGGACAGCTGAAGCCAGCGAAGCCCCAGTGCTGAACGTGTGGATCACATGAAGCCAGACATCTTTCTTCTCAGACTTGTAAACAATTATCCCCAAACTACTTCTTGTTCATGGGAGGAGTGGTAGCTCTAAACTCTGCACTGCCTGGCTGACGGTGGAATTTCTTCTCACACAGAGGGCATTTAAGGAGATAGGGTTAAAACCGAGAAGTCAACCAGGTAGCGATGGGTATGCGGCAGTTAGAGAATAACTGGTATATTTTTTGCCCCTGGGTGCAGCCTCTTGGGAACAGTTGCAAAGACTACCAAGGCAAAACGCCTCCAAAAGATGAGGCCAGCAGCGTGCAAGGGCAAATGCCAGCCGACCCTCGCCAGGTGGTCAGAGCCACAGCCTCAAAGGATAATAAGCAATGGGTTGGGGTTGAGACCTCGGTGACTTTACTCTCAATCCAGAAAGGTTAAAAGCATCCCTAGGCCTATGGGCCGGCCACCGGGCTGTGTCCAGATCTGACTTTCCTCCGCTCGGGGTGGGGCTGGAGCTGGGGCTGGGAGGCGCCGGCAGGAGGCCAGTCCCAGGGCCATTGCAAAAGGACCACTTAGCCTCCCCCCCCCCTACATCTGGTCCTTCTGCTCTGGCCTTGGAAGCTGGCAGGCCTGCGGGGGCGGCGACCCTGCAGTGAGCGAAGGACGAGCCCCAGTCCGGCTGGGGTCCCTCCCCACGCCGCCGCGCGCGTCCCCGGGGACAGGGCGCCCATCCTCCCCGCCTGCTGGGCCTCACGTTGTCGATGACCACGGGCTGATTGGCGATGATGTCGTAGGACTCCATGGCCCGGCCGGGCCGGCCCTGCCCACGAGGCGGGCAGCAGGAGGCACCGGCGGGCGGACTGGGACCACGGCGACTCCCGACCCAGCGCCGCACCCCTTCCCCCAGAGTGCACGGCCTACGCAAGCCCCAAGGGGCTTTCGGGGGCCCCGCGGCCAATCACCACTCTCGCTGGTCCCAACTGACAGCGGGCACCAGACCCCGCTGCAAAGGAAGGGGCGGGGCCTTCAAGGACTGGCTAGCCAATGGAAGCAACCCTGGAGAAGGGACAGTGCGTTGCCAAGGTAGGCTGCGCAGAGACGTAGAATGATGTCATAGCTCAGCTCTTAAAGGGGACTGGGGCTGGAGAAGGCGGGGCTGGGCAGGTCCTAGCTTAGTTGGGCTGTGCATAAGTTCACCTGTCCCTAAAGATGTCTTTTCTATTACCCAGAGACCACACTTCTTTGTGAACACTCTAGCACTGGATATTTTACCAAATGCAATGTGTGTGTGTGTGTGTGTGTGTGTGTGTGTGTGTGTGTGTGTTGGTTCTGGGGCTTGAACTGAGGATCTGGCACTGGCCCTGACCTTTTTTGCTCAAGGATACACTCTACGACTTGGGCTGGTGATTGAGAACAAGGGTTTCATGGACTTTTCTGCTTGGGCTGTTTTGAACCTGTATCCTCAGATCTTAGCCTCCTGAGTATCTATGATTATAGGCATGAGCCACTGTCACCAGGCACCAAATGCATTTTTTTCTCAGTCAAGGGGCTTGAACTCAAGACCTGGGCACCGTCCCTGAACATTTTCTGCTCAAAGCTAACACTCTACCGCTTTGAGCCACAGCACTACTTCCAGTTTTTCTGGTGATCAGAGATAAGAATCTCATGGACTTTCCTGCCAAGATGGCTTTGAACCATGATCCTCAGATCTCAGCTTCCTGAGTTGCTAGGATTACAGGTGTAAGCCACCAGCTACCAACTCCCAACTCTTTTTTTTGGGGGGGGGTCCGGTCATGGGGCCTGAACTCTGGGCCTGGGCGCTGTCCCTCAACTCTTCAGCTCAAGGCTAGCGCTCTACCACTGGAGCCATAGCACCACTTCCGGCTTTTTTCTTTTTGCTTATGTGGTGCTGAAGAATCGAACCCAGGGTCTCATGCATGCAAGGCAAGCGTTCTACCACTGAGCCACCTTCCCAGCCCCCCAACTCTTTTTTTTTTTCTTTTTTTTTTATGCCAGTCCTGGGGTTTGAACTCAGGGCCTGGATGCTATCCCTGAGCTTTTGTGCCCAAGGCTAGTGCTCTACTACTTGAGCCACAGCTCTACTTTTTTTTTTCAGGGGGGGGCGGGCGGTGTTAATTGGAGATAAGTGTCTCACAGGCTTTCCTGTCTTGTTTGGCTCTGAACTTCGATTCTTAGATAGCAGTTTCCTGAGTAGCTAGGATTACAGTCATGACTACTGGCTCCCCACTATACATGTTTAACATTTTAAGAGAACACTAAACTGTTTTCCAAAGTGTTATATCATTTTCATTCTAATCAGCAATGTATATGAGAGAGTCCAAATTGTTCCACATGCTAACATTTGCTATTGTTACACTTTTTAAAAAAAATTTTTCTGCTCAAGCTTCTGAATCTCAGCCTTCTGAGTTATTAGCATTATAAGTGTAAGCCATTGTACCTGGATATTATATTGTTTTTAACCTCCCTCCCTCCCTCCCTTCCCCCCTCCCTCCCTCCCTCCCTTCC
>NW_012267263.1:3612633-3637259 GCF_000151885.1 Dipodomys ordii
CTTCCTCCCTTCCCCCCTCCCTCCCTCCCTTCCTCCCTCCCTCCCTCCCTCCGTTCCTTCCTTCCTTCCTTCCTTCCTTCCTTCCTTCCTTCCTTCCTTCGTCTTTCTTTCTGCCAGTACTGGGGCTTGAACAAAGGGCTTTGTGCTCTCGCCTTTTTCTGTCAAGGTTGGTGCTCTACCACTTAAGGCATACCTTCACTCCTGGCTTTTTGCTGATTAATTGGGGATAAGAGTCATGGATTTTCCTATGTGGGCTGATGAAACTTGATCCTTAGATCTCAGCCTCTTGAATATATAGAATTACGGGCATGAGCCCCCAGCACCTGGTTTGCAGTGGGGTTTTTTGTTTGTTTTCTGTTTATTCTTTTTGAAAAATTATGAGCTACAAACTCAATTTCTTTAGTAGATAAGGAACTATTCTCTCTCTTCTCTTCCCTCTCCTTTCCCGCTACTTCCTCCCCTGAGTTCACCCAGGCTAGGGATGGTGAAAAGTCCTGTTCAAGCTCTTTCCCTGGACAATGCCTTCAGAAGCCAGAGCTACATGGTGACAGCAAGCTGTGGTTGTCATGTAGCTTTCTCAAAGTGTCAGTGGAGCCTTCAGAATAGCTGGCACTGGTGAGAGGGGTGTCACTTCCTGGTTGGCGTTCTTTTCCGCAAGACAGTGGAGGCCTGAGGGAAGACTATAAAAACTATGAAACAAAGGCTCATAATTAGCATTAATGATGCTTTAATACTATTTACCACTGCTCTTAACCATGCTCAACTTCTGCCCAGTGGCCCAGGGAGACGTGAGTCCTCACCATCTGTGACAGCAGGACAGGGAGGAAGGAGGAAGGCACCAAAGATCCAAGGGAAGTGGGCAGAGAGGCCACCAGATACTACTCTGTTCCTGCCTATAGAACAGACCTGGGCCTCTTTTCCTTCTCCCTCTCCCCTGAATGTGACCTCACAGACATGGGTTCCATAGTATCCTGGAGTTCAGAAGGACCTTCAGAAGCTTGGCTTCTCCCTCTTGCTATACAGGTTGTGACAAAGATGAGTGGAGCTGTGTTCCTCTCCTTTGTTTTCTTCCTGGACTATTGGTTGGGGGCACAGCCCCATCCTCTCCCCACGAATGAAGGTACCATCACAAGTACACTGCCGTGGCAGCTGGAGGAGTGTGAGACTCGTGGGGAACCCCAATGGGGCTGGGTTGGTGGTCCTTCCCACAGGGTGCTGGGTGATAAACACAGGTGTCCTGTCCTACCTTCTCTGCCTTCCTAAATTGACAACTAGGAGGTATTGTTGGAGAGAAGGAATTAACTTGTAAGTTTTCTTAACATTGAAGCTTTCTCAAAATCCAGACCGCCGCAGAAAGACAGCATATATGCATATTGAAACTTCATTACAAAAAGTATGGAAAGTCAGATGCTGGTGGCTAATGCCTATATCCTGGTTACTCAAGTGGCTGAGATCTAAGAATGGTGGTTCAAAACCAGCCCAGGCAGGCAAATCCTTCAGACTTAATCTCCAGTTAACCAGCAAGAAACCCCCCCCCCAAACAAAGAAACCAAAAACCCAGAAGCAGAGGTGTGGCTCAAGTGGTTAAAAAAAAAAAAGAGAGAGAGACCTGGGAAGGTGGCTCAGTGGTAGAGCGCTTGCCTTGCATGCATGAGGCCCTGGGTTTGATTCCTCAGCACCACATAAGCAAAAAGAAAAAAGACAGAAGTGGCGCTGTGGCTCAAGTGGTAGAGCGCTAGCCTTGAGCTGAAGAGCTGAGGGACAGCACCCAGGCCCAGAGTTCAGGCCCCACAACCGGACCCCCCCCAAAAAAAGCCAAGAGAGCCATATCACCAGACCCCGAGTTCTAGCTCTAAACTGTTAAAAAATTAAAAATACAAAATTCAACATATGCAAAAGCAAAAAAGATTCATCTAAAGAATTTCCATGTGCCAATCATCCCTCTCTCTCTCTCTCTCTCTTTCTCTCTCTCTCTCTCTCTCTCACACACACACACACTTTAATAACAGCTTGCTTTATGGAGATAGAAAATCTGCCCATTAATTAACTGGGTGCTGGTGGCTCATGCCTGTAATCCTAGCTAATCAGGAGGCTAAGGTCTGAGAATGGTGGTTCAAAACTGGCCCAGGCAGACAAATCCTTCAGACTTTCAATCTTTAGCAAAAAACAAAAAAGCCTTGATCAAAAAAGTGAAGAGAATGAGACCGTGATACCCTGAGATCCTGAGTTTAAGCTCTAGACTGTCAAAAAATTTATAAATACAAAATTGAACATATGTAAAAGTAAAAAGATTAGTCTAAAGAACTTCCATGTGCCAATCATCCCAATCTTACACACACACACACACACATTTTTAAATAACAGGCTTTAACAAGAGAATATCTACCACCCATTAGACTGGCACCGGTGGCTCACGCCTGTAATCCTAGCTACTCAGGAGGCTGAGATCTGAGGATCACGGTTCAAAGCCAGCCCAGGCAGGAAAGTCTGTGAGTTATCTCCATTTTCTATTCAGAAAATGATGGAAGTGGCACTGTGGCTCAAGTGATAGAACACTAGCCTTGAGCACAAAGAAGCTCAGGAACAGCGCCTAGGCCCTGAGTTCAAGCCCCAGGACTGGTAAAAAGAAAAAGAATGAGGTTCACCTAAGTCCCTTATTTTTTTTTTAAATGGGAAGCCCATAAAAAGAAAAACAGCCAACAAACAAAAAAAAAATTCACCTTTCTTAAAAAATTGGAACAGGGGGGCTGGGAAGGTGGCTCAGTTGGTAGAGCTCTTGCCTTGCATGCATGACGCCCTGGGTTCGATTCCTCAGCACCACATAAGCAAAAAGAAAAAAGCCGGAAGTGGCGCTGTGGCTCAAGTGGTAGAGCGCTAGCCTTGAGCTGAAGAGCTGAGGAGGGACAGTGCCCAGGCCCAGAGTTCAGGCCCCACGACCGGGCCCCCTCCCCCGCAAAAAAAATTGGAACAGGGTTGATATGTAGTACAGACTGATCTTCAATTTGCCATCCTCCTTCCTCAGCCTCCTAAGTGCTGACGTTACACATGAGCTACTCTCAGCAAACTTCACCCTTCTAAAAGTATATAATTCTGAAGTTCTTAGTATATTCAGTAAGTTGTGAATCACCACTACTTTAATTTTAGAACATTTTTGTCATTTTAAGCAATAACCTCATACTGGTGATTATTTTCCAATTCCCCTTTTCCCAAGCCCTCAGAAGCCCCCAAGCTAATTGCTTGTTCTGTGGATTGCCTAGACCAGATATTCATGTAAGCGGAACCATGTAAAATGTGGTCTGTGAGTAGTACCTTCAATTAATATGCTTTCCAGTAGCCTATATCGTTATAGTCTTCTTTTTTGTTAGTTGAAGGGCTTGAACTCAGGGCCTGGGTTCTGTTCTTGAGCTCCTTAGCTCAAGGCTAGTGCTCTACCAGCTCCACTTCTGTTTTTTGAGTGGTTTAATTGGAGATGAGTGTCACTTTTCTGCCTGGGCTGGCTTTGAACTGTGATCCTCAGATCTCAGCCTCCTGTGTAGCTAGGATTACAGGTGTGAGCCGTTGGCATCCAGCACTGAATTCCTTTTTATGTCTGAGTAATATTCCATTGTCTGGTTATGTTACATTTTGTTCATCTGGTTATTCACTGAGAGACATTTTAGTATTCTGAACACTGCTGTCATGAACATTGCTTTTTTTTTTAAGGTTTTCTTCCTCTATATTTTAGATGCTGCTATAGTTAGAATCACTATTGCTATTCACTAAACTGGCTGATTGACCACATTCTATGAAATTCTCTCAATGGGGAGTTATTAGGTCTATTTTGGGTTTTGACCTCAGGGCCTTATATTCTCATTTGACTTTTTTGCTCAAGACTAAAGGCCTACCACTTGAGTTACAGCTCTACTTCTGGCTAAAGAAGAGATGAGTTTAATTAGATATAAGGGTTAATTAGAGTTAAATAATAATAACTAATTAGAGGTAAAAGTTTCATGCTTTTCTGCCCTAGCTGGCTTTGAACTGTGATCTTCAGATCCTGAGTTGTTAGGCATGAACCACAAGTGCCTGGCTAGGTTATTGGGCCTATAAAGAAAATAAAAGCTGTAGACACAAATCTTGTGATCCATGAAGCTCCAGCATAGTTTACCAACAATTAAACAGTATCACTTGACATGGAGTTCGGCTGTATTATAAAAACATTGAAAGAGGGCCAGTAAGTGTTACAAAGCTCACGGGGTGCAGCATCTTAAATGGTGAGTCAGTCACTTAGAGTGATAGAAGAGAATAAAATGGCTATTCTTGTCAGGATACCTGAAATTCCAAGGTGCTCTTTGCTGTTTGCTCATGAGTGTATGGTGTTACTTACAGTTGCCTTATATGCCTTGAGATGTATATGCCTTAAGATTCACAAATGAACTGGGTGCTGGTGGCCCATGACTATAATCCCAGCTACTCAGGAGGCTGAGGTCTTAGGATCATGACTTGAAGCCAGCCCAGGCAGGAAGGCCCATGAGACTCTTATATCCAATTAAGTACTAAAGCAGTTGGAAGTAGGGCTGGGAAGGTGGCTCAGTGGTAGAGCGCTTGCCTTGCATGCATGAGGCCCTGGGTTTGATTCCTCAGCACCACATACGCAGGAAAAGCCGGAAGTGGCGCAGTGGCTCATGTGATAGAGTGCTAGCCTTGAGCTGAAGAGCTGAGGGACAGCGCCCAGGCCCAGAGTTCAGGCCCCACAACTGACCAAAAAAAAAAAGAAGTTGGAAGTAGAGCTGTAGCCCAAGTGTCAGAGCACTAGCCTTGAGATTGCTGTGTGCAGTACACAACCAGCTCCTCAGTGTCTTCTTGGGCGTTCCCAACACTGAGAATATGTGGGTGCTGTAACCCTGTGAGTGGTTTGAAAGTAGACAGGTTTCTCCTCCCAAAAGGATAAAACGCTGGTCATGACCTTGAATCAAGAAAACATGAAGCTGGGCACCAGTGGCTCACATCTGTAATTTTAACTACTCAGGAGGATGAGATCTGAGTGGAGTTTCAAAGCTAGCCTGGGCAGAACAGTCCTCAAGATTCCATCTCCATTTCACTAACAAAATGGAGGCATGACTCAAGAGGTAGAGTGTCATCTAAAAAGCTGTAGCTAGGATCATAGGCTTGAGCCATCACACCCAACAGCAAGTAAGCATGCAGAGAGACAGAGAGAGGGAGGGAGGGAGGGAGGGAGAGAGGGAGGGAGGGAGGGAGGGAGAAGGAATATGTGAGGTCCAGAGTTCATTTCCAGAACTGCATTGTAAAAACCAACCAATAAAACAAATAAAAGTAACCAAGAAGAGGTGGAGATGTGGCTCAAGTGTCAGAGCACCAACCTTGCATGAAAAACCTAAGCAAAAGCATGAGGCCTTCAGTTTAAATCTGAGAATCAGTGCATACATGCGTGTGTGTGTATGTGTGTGTGTGTGTATGTGTGTGTGCGCGTGCAAGCGCGCACGTGTAACATGTCCAAGGAAAAAAAGAAAGAAAAGAAAACATGAGCCATCATACCCTCAGCCAAACAAAGTCCAAAGTCTGGGGATGTAGCCCTTGGATTGAAGTAGAGCACATAATTAAGCATCCATGGCATCCTGGATTCATTGCCTAGCACCAAACAAGTAAATAAGTAAATGTCTGTGATCATAGCTCAAAATCTCCACAGGTTGCTGCAAGCCACTTCCATTAACAACTTTACTTCTTCATTTATTAAAGACATCAGGTATTTCTTGTGTTTAGCCAAAAAGGCGGAGACAACCTTGGCCCATCTGAGCATCCTCCAAACACAGACCCACAGTGTGTGTGAAGGTAGAGTGTGTGATAGCATTTTCCTTCTCTAAATGAGAAGGCAACACATTTTCAAAGTGATCAAAGCTATGCCTTACTGGCATCATTCTTTTTCTTTTTTTAGTATTGGGGTTTGAACTCAGGGCTTTGTGCTTGCTAGTCAGACACTCTGAACCTGAGCCATGCCCCTTAACCCTTTTTTGTTGTTTTAATTATTGTTCATACAGGCTTGTATGTTTGCCTGGACCAGCCTAGACCAAGATTCTTCTACCTATGGTCTCCTGGGTAACTGGCACTGCAGGTGCATATTACTTTATATGAGATGGAGTCTAGCTAACTTTTTGCCCAGGCTGGCTTCTAACCTTGAACTTCCTGATCTCTACCTCTTGCATAGCTAGGACTACAGGCTTGAGCCACTGCACCTAATAACATCATTCATTTATTCATTCTTTCTTTTTTTGTATTGGTCCTAGTGGGGCTTGAACTTTGGGTCTTATACTTTTGCTCTGTCTTTTTTTTTTTTTTTTTGCTCATGGCTGGTGCTCTCCACTTGGGCCACACCTCTACCTCTGGCTTTTTTTTTTTTTTTTGGTTCGTAGTGGGGCCTGAACTCTGGGCCTGGGCGCTGTCCCTCAGCTCTTCAGCTCAAGGCTAGCACTCTACCACTTGAGCCACAGCGCCACTTCCAGCTTTTTTATTTTTTCTGCTTATGTGGGGCTGAGGAATCGAACCCAGGGCCTCATGCATGCAAGGCAAGTGCTCTACCACTGAGCCACCTTCCCAGCCCTACCTCTGGCTTTTTGGTGGTTGATTGTAGATAAGAGTCTGATGGACTTTCTTGCCTGGGCTGGCTTTAAACCATGATCCTCAAATCTCAGCCTCCGGAATAGCTAAAATTATGGGAGTGAGCTGTCAGCATCTGGCTGAAAAGTCTCCCTTTCTTCCGCCTTTTGCCAGTACTGGTGCTTGGACTCTGGGCTTGGGCACTATCCCTGAGCTGCTTTTGCTCAAGGTTAGTGCTCTACCACTTGAGCCATACATAGCACCACTTCCAGCCTTGTCTATGATTAATTGACAATAAGAGTCTCACAGACTTCCTGCCCAGGCTTGCTTCAAATCAAGATCCTAAGATCACAACCTCCTGAGTAGCTAGGATTACAGGTGTGAACCACTGGCACCCGGTGAAAAATTTTCTTTTAAAACCCCAAAATGTTCCAGGTACAGCACAAACAGGTAATCCTAGCTACTCAGGAGCTAAAGTTCCCCATGAGCAGGCTATCTGTATGATGGCCTCCTTTCAAAATACAACACAAGGGCAGGGGGTCTTTTCGTGCTGTGGTGGGTGATTAGCATGTTCCAGGCCCTTAGTCCAATCCTCAGCACCCCTAAAAATATACCAAGAGACTATTGAGTTACAGAGAACATAGCAGACTTCTTTAATATGTGGTTTTACTTTCTGCGGTTTTTATTACCCTATGGTCAGCAGTAGTCTGAAAATATTAAATGTAGAATTCCAGAAATAAACAATTTGTGACTTTTAAATTTACATATTGTTGTGCATGGCTGGATGAAATTCGGTGACATCTTGTTCTGTTCTGCCTCGGATGTGATCATCCCTCTGTCTAGTGTACCTACATTATATATGTCACCTACACAGTAGCCATTTTGGGTGTCAGGCCATTAGTCATGGTATCTTAGGGCATATGTAGCCCTTATTCTTCTACGAATAGTACCAAAGCACCAGTGAGCTGGCAATTCAAGTATGCCAAAGCAAGACAGGAAGTACTTTCTTTAAGTGAAAAGCTGAAAGTTCCTGTCAATAAGGAAAGAATCATATGATAAGGTTGTATGGTCTATGGTTAAAAAGAAATTCAATTTTTTTACATAAATGTGTATACATATTTATATATTTAATGTTTTGGACAGATCTGGAGTTTTTTTTTTGTCGGTTGTGGGGCTTGAACTCTGGGCCTGGGCGCTGTCCCTCAGCTCTTCAGCTCAAGTCTAGTGCTCTACCACTTGAGCTACAGCGCCACTTCCGGTTTTCTGGTGGTTATTGGAGATAGGAGTCTCACAGTCTCTCCTGCCCGGGCTGGCTTTGAACCGTGATCCTCAGATCTCAGCCTCCTGAGTAGGTAGGATTACAGGCGTGAGCCACCAGCGCCCGGCTCAGATCTGGAGTTTTAACTCAAGCATGCTGCTTACCACTTGAGCCATGCCTCTAGTCTACGCTATTATTACTTGATACTGGGATTGAACCCTGAGCTTTGAGTATGTCAAGCATGTACTCTACAACACTCAGCTCCAGAGGGATTTTTGGTGTGTGTACGTGCATGCACATGTGCAGGCAAGCATGTGTATGCAAGCCTGTACACAGGCCTGGGTGCTGTCCCTTAGCTTTTTAGCTTGATTGGCAATCTACCACAGCTCCACTTTGGGCTTTTTATTGCTGTTAATTGGAGACAAGAATCTGGTGGCTCATGCCTGTAATCCTAGCTACTCAGGAGGCTGAGATCTGAGGATCACAGTTCAAAGCCAGAATGAGCAGGAAAGGCCATGAGACTCTTAGCTCCAAAGAACAACTCAGAAAACCAGAAGTGGCGCTGTGGCTCAAGCAGTAGAGCGCTCACCTTGAGCTGAAGAGCTGAGGGACAGTGCCCAGGCCCAGAGTTCAGGCCCCATGACCAACAAAAAGAACAAAAAGAATAAAAAGAGTCTTATGGATTTACCTGCCTGGGATGGCTTTAAACAATGATCCTTAGATCTCAGTTTCCTGAATAGCTAGGATCACAGGTGTGAGCCATGGTGCCTTGTCCCAGAGTGATTTTTTTTCTGCATAATTGTGAAGAAGTGAAAAAAAACTAGTGCTAGGCCTTTAACTTTTTTTTCCTTTTTTCTAGTACTGAGATTTTAATTCAAGGCCTTGAGCTCCCTCAGCTTATTTACTTGGGTGGCACTCTACCACTTGCACAATGGCTCCAGCCTGGCTTTTTGATGGTTACTTTGGAAATGGAATCTAGCAGACTTTTCTTCCCAGGCTGGCCTTGAGCCTCAGCTCTTTAGTCTTAGCCTTCTGAGTAGGATTACAGGGATGAGCATGGGTGCCTGTGATAAAGCAAAATTGTAACACCTGGACCAGGTTCTTTGTCTCTGTGGTCTCAAAGAATGAGTCTACAGACACAGAGGGAGAAGTAAAATGGCAAAGACTTATTGAAGGAAACGGTAAGTTGAACTCCTGCTAGACATGAGGGGTCCAAAGGGAGGGCACCACCTGGGGTGCATTGTATAGAGGCTAATAAGGTGTCTCCAGGAGAGGGCTTTATAACTTTGGCAGCCTGTGGTCCATATGAGTTCTCTGATCCAATCAGAGGCTCCACATAGCCTGCAGGAGCTCTCCATAGGACTTTTAGCCCCACTGGCTCGAGGCCTGTTCCAGCACACACCTCCTCGGGGGTCTCTGGGGTCTCCTCAGTCTGTTGTTCCTGGGCAAGTCTTCCAGGGGTGATGGGCTATGACTTGATGCCCAGGGGCCTGCTTGGGCAATTGCTCAAAGCCATGGTAATATAATGTTTAGGGGGGTCTGCATATGAGACTGCTCAAGACCATGGCAAGGGGTACAAAACCTCTGTGGAAGTGTCCTTTGTCCTCATTACCTCATCAAGCTCTTTTTCTGCTCTCACTAGTTTTGCTACTACTGTACAGCAAAATCTAAAACTTAGGCCCTTGATAACGGATAGGTACTTAGTTAAGATGAAAAAAAGCCATTATATTTATGTACATATAAGATAAACAAGCTGAATATGGTGGTACACACTTGTAATCTTAGCATTTGGGAGGCTGAGGCAAGAGGATTGAGTTTGAAGTCAACTTGAGCTACATGTGCAACATCCTGTTTCATAAAACCAAACCAAGCTGGTGCTGGTGGGTCATGCCTATATAATCCTAGCTACTCAGGAGGCTGAGGTCTGTGGATTGCTTGTCCCAGGCAGGAAAGTGTGTAAGACTCTTATCTCCAATTAACCATGAAAAAGTCAGATGTAGAGCTGTGGTAGAAAGCTAGCTTTGAGCAAAAAAAGCCCAGGGACAGTGATCAGGCCCTGAGTTCAAGTCCCAAGACTGTCACTAAAACCACCCCCAAACTCAAAGCCCAAACACATCCAAATGAAACCAAGACATTAACATACTCAGTACTCTCCAGAGTTTCAGGCACTGGGGGAAGGGTGGTATTATAATATAACCCTCACAGATAAGTGGGTTGACCCTACATACACTTCCAGTAAAAGAATCAGCACCTAGGTTTATTTTCTCCACAGGTTCAGATCATAAGCATTCATCAAGTTCAAATAATCTAGATGAAGATTTGGAGAAAATATTTGGTAAGTTACTTTCTTCTGTGAAATCTTATTTGAAAAGTCAACTCCTTGTGGTTTGTTTCCTGCTGCTTTGAGGGGAAGGCAAGCACTTTGCCTTGTGGCTAATATTAGTTTCTGCAAGTATCAAAGCCCTGAGAAAATAAGCAACACATGAAAGACAAATATTGGGAGAATACCCTGCTTCACAAAAGGGGCCAGGGTAGGATTACCATCTGCATTGTGTCAGAACCCACTTCAGACCAGCTGCAAAACACCTGCCTGAACAATTCTGCTCATCAGAGATGGAGATGCCCCAAGGTTGAACTTTCAAGAATGCCAGTCCAAACTAAGGAAGACAGTCACCTAAATAGTTGCTAAAGGAGCCATTTTACTCTGCCCACAGTAATCAGGTTCAGAGGTACAAGATGCAAACTTTGCATCAGTTACTTATGTACTTATTTTTAAGCAATTTGGGTTTGAACTTAGAACCTCATGAATTATAGGCAAACATTCTATCAACTGAGCTATATCCTAGCTCTGCATCCATTAATGTGTGTGTGTGTGTGTGTGTGTGTGTGTGTGTGTGTGTGTGACTGTGTGTGTGTGTGTGTGACTGTGTGCTGGTCCTGGGTCTTAAAGTCAGGGCCTGGGCACTGTCTTTTAGCTTTTTCACACAATGCTGGTGCTTTACCAATAGCTTTGTTTGAAAAATATGCATAATACTATATATTATGTATTTTGTTTGGTGTCGGTCTTGTGGCTTGAACTCAGGGCTTCTTGCTATCCTTAAGCTTTTGTGCTCAAGGCTAGTGCTCTACCACTTGCGCCACAGCTTCACTTCAGCTTTTTGTAGATAGGAGTCTCAGGGACTTTCTTGCCCAGGCTGTCTTTGAACTGTGAATCTCGGATCTCTGCCTTCTGAGTAGCTGGGATTATAGGTGTTAGTCACTTGTGCCCAGCGATATCAATTAATTTTTAAAGTCTTCTGGGTCTCAAGTCTCAAGGCTGGGCCTTGAGACTTTAAGATTTGAGAAAAAATGAAGGGCCAAGATGTTAGCTTTAGCAGAGATCTTAGGCTGAAAACAAGTTAGAACTGAAGCTGTGTACTGAGGAAGCTGTTCAAATTCCAGTAAAATTACTCTGGTGCTTGTGATACAGGTCTAGAGTAGATATTGTGTCCACTTTTTGTCTGAGAGTTTCCTAGTGGCCAGACATGGTGGTTGACACCTGCAATCCCAGGTACCTGAGAGGAAGAGATTGGGGGGTTCTCAGTTTGAGGTTACCCTGGGCAAAAGATTATCAAGTCCCTATCTTAGCCATCTTAAATACAACAGGTGGTGTATACCTGTGATCTTAGCTATTAAGGAGACATTGGTAGGAGGCAAGCTCTGGGTACAAATTTGAGACCCTACCTAAAAATAATGAATGAAAAACTGGGAGAGAGCAAGAAATGAACTCTTTACTTGACTTATGTAATTGTAACTCTGCTGTATATCACCTTTATAATAGCAATAAAAATAAAAAATAATAAAAGCGAGAGGCTGAGGGTGTAACCTAAATGGTAGAGCATCTGCCTAGCAGGAATGAGGCCTTGAGTTTACACTGCAGTACCACAGGAAGAAAGGAAAGAAGAAAGGAAGGAAGACAGGCAGAAAGAAAGAAAGGAAGGAAGAAAGAAAGAAAGGAAGGAAGGAAGGAAGAAAGAAAAGGAGAAAAGGAAGGAAGGAAGAAAAGGAAAGGAAAGAAAACAAAAGAGAAGGGGGAATGGAGAGAAAGAAAGAAGAGAAAGAGGGAAGAAGGGAAGGAGAAACAAACAAGACAAGATCTCTGCTAACAGATAGTGCCTGACTTGCCTGCTTTTATTGCCCAACACCTGAAAGACCCCTGTTCCAGGAGCTGTCTGTGGCAGGAGCTCTGGGTTTGGTCCTCTTCTCCATGTGCTATCAAACTGGCCTCTGTCCACCTGCACTGACATCCTGATAGATGACTGACTGGCAGATGACATGCTGAATGAATGCATAGACACAGCCAGCTCCTGTAGCCTACCAGAGCTGCCCTCCAGTGTTACCATCTAGGAATCTGAGGATGGTCTTCTCCAGTGTGTGCACCCAGGCCCATGTGAGCAAGGGGAGTGAGGACCTTGGAGGCAAGCATGTGTCTTGGAGTTGAGAGGATGTTATCCTTCTTAAGCCGTGCCTGTGCCATGCCACTGTTGGCCTTGGCACTTGTGAGCCCCTTATGACTTTCCAGCTTCTCTCTTGCAGCAGTATTTCCAGGGACACATAGGTCAAGGCTTTTATCCAGGGGATATGGTGAGGAGGACCTGGTCACTGTGGTAGTTCATTCTTAGCATCAGCTGCAAGCTTTTTCTACTCAAAACATGGATCCCCTTGGAAATGAGTGAGTGGGATTTGCGATGATTGTTTTCTGTGTGGGTAGCAGGTTATGTTGGCTAGGTTTATGTAAGTAGATCACCTGACAGTTTATTTCTCAGAAGGTATCTCTGTCATTAAGTGAATGCATCTCCATTGTTGAGCTACAGGGGAGTATATTCCAAAATTTAAGAAATTAGTGAATGTTTTCTATAACAAAGTACATTCTGATCTTACAGAACCAGTTGACGCTCTCTGAGGACAGTGTTTGAGTTTGTTGGGGTCTAGGCAGTACTGCAATGGTCAGCGCAATGGTCAGGGTCAGGTCCCGGCTTGCTCTGGATCCTTCTCTTAATGGCTTGGGATGGGTACCACATACTGTTGCCAGTCAGCTACTGGCCCTCTATGGCTGCTTCAAGGACTTTCCTGATGTACGAGCATCGCTGATTTAGTATCCTTGAAAGGCTAGTTCTGTTAGGCCCTGGGAACCTATGCCCATAATGCTTGCTACTCAGGAGGTTGCGATCTGAGGATCAAGGTTAGAAGCCAGCTGGGGAGGAAAGTCTGTGAAATTCTTATGTGCAACTAAACACCAAAAAACTGGAAGTGGAGCTATGGCTCGAATGGTAGAGCACCAGCCTTGAGTGAAAAAGCTAAGGGGCAGCATTCAGACCCTGACTCCAAGTCCAGGACCAGGAGAGCAGGGGGAGCGGGGAGGGGGCAGGGAGAGTAGTTTCAGGTATGTTTCTGTCACTAGCTGACCTGCCAAAGCTGCTTGGGAGGCTGAGTTCCAAGTGTCAGTCAGGGAATTGATAGAGACACGCAGCATCTGTGGGCAGAGAGGACTTGGAATAGTAGATTCTATGATCAACTGGATCCACATCTTCCTTGAAGTCTATTCAGATAAAGGCCTCTGTTCTGGCTGTCTGAGTGCAGCTGTTTCTCTTTTTTTTCCCCTCTGCCCGGCCTTGTCTTTGCTGTTCTTTGTGGTTGTGTCAGTGTGTCTGGTCACACACTGACAGGGTGTCTGCCTGGCACATGTGTCTGGATGATCTGGGATGCATATCAGCCACCAGGTCTCCTTCCCCAGAGCCCCCCAGCACCTCACCCAGCTTCCATGCAGAGAGTGAGCTGAGAAAAGAGTGTGCTGTGCAAATGATACCCAGTGTCACTCCACTCCAGCTACTAGGGCATTATGATCTTTAGGAACTGGAGCTTGGTTCTCTATAGAGTGGCCAAGATAATCTCAATGAAGGGAATCCCCATGTTCCCTTAGTCACCATGCCGGGCAACAATGCACTTGTATGCAGTTACTGGAAAATCTGACTTGCAGTGGCTTAAACAATAAGCACTTTGTTTTTATTCCTCAGCAAACACGCCACGGAAGGCAACTGAACCTTTGGTGCAATTTGGGACAGTTTCTCTGAAATCATCAAGGCCTTTCCAGATGCTTGTATCTATTAGTCACAAGATGGCTTCTCTAGCTCCAGAAATTATAACTGCTCTCAATGCAAAAAAAAAGAAGAAATAGGGAAACACAGTAGTCTATTTTTCTGTCCAGAGGAACAACACTCTTCCTGGGTCTCAGGAGTCTACTGAGGACTTCTGTGTTTGTGTGGCCCTCCCCTAATTGCCAGAGAGAGAGAGAGTGGGAAGGAACTATCTTCATGTGGACTTGGCTTTCAAGGCCACATGGGTGAGAGAAACGGGATAGAACTGCTCAGAGGCTGTGGTGGATGCTCTATTTTTCTGTTCTATGTTAGTGACATCTTTGCCTTGTATGTCTATCTTCTTTCATATACACATATCCACTGGTGCAGGGTTCTAGTAAGTAGAGAACTAGCAGGGTTAACTAGCTAATCTGGGGATTATTGTTATAAGAAAGATGGTGATGAGACATTTTGCCTTCAGCATGAGAGTCACACTGGCACTGTATTAAATGTTTTATAGATATCATTATACTTAATTTCCACAAAAGTCCTCTGAGCTAAATAATAGCCTCCTCATCCTAATAGTGAGGAAGCCAAAGATCAAAGAGGTGAAGTCACTTGTTAAAGATCATGTTCCTGCAAGCAACAAAGTCAAAATTTGGGTCTAGGCCATTCTACCGAAAAAAACAGGTCTTTCCTAAGAGAAGCAATGAGATCTTATAGGAACAAATAATATGCATCTTGTAGAAACAAGAAAAAGGAGCTAGGCTCTGGTGGCTGATGCCTATAATCCTAGGTACCCAAGAGGCTGAGATCTGGGGATTGACATTAGAACCCAGAACAGGAAAGCCTGTGAGACTCTTATCCTCCAGTTAACCAACAAAAAACCAGAAGTGGAGGTATGGCTCAAGTAGTAGAGTGCCAGCCTTCTGTGAAAAATCTAAGGCGCAGCACTGAGGCCCTAAGTTCAAGCACTGGTACTAGCACCACACACACACACACACACACACACACACACACACACACACACACACTACAAATAAAAATAACAATGAAAAAAAGGTTTGTTTATATATAAGGACAGCTTGAGACAGTCTCAGAGGTGAGTCAGAATGCCATCAGGAAGAACCAGAAAAAATATGGCACTAGATAACATGAAATTTGGCATTGATTTTCTCACGGTACATCTCTGCTGGATAAAGTTACCTGCATAGACTGTCTAATGCAATCACAATTTTCAGTAATGGATTAGGCATTTAGAAATTTCCTTTGCAAAGACAGGGCATCTTAGAGCACAGCATTTCATTCTCATGGAGTTACCACACTTATTAACATATTCACAGAGTGCTTTAGGTTCTTAGAGGGTAAAGTATACCAGTCCTGTGTTTGCTGGTATTGACATGCCTTTGTTTGCTTCACTTGAGATGAGATTCTACTGCAGGTGTTTCCCAGTGATCCATATGACACATCAAAGTATGAAGCCAAAACAGCAGGCAGACTGATTACAAGGAGAGACACGAATGAAGGCAAGTATGTGTTGTTAGTCCTGGAAGGATCCATATTTCATAGGCCCATGCATTGTATTAAGTGTGTGATGGTTATCATTTTAGCATCCTGAAATTCAGCTAGTGGTGGAGCAATACCAGAATGACATGTGGAGCAAGGAACCATCTGAAATCCTTTTAATAAATTTCCATTAACTCTGGAGTCATGTGACTATCCCTGTATTTTGGGGTGATCCCTGATGTGTAGGGTCAGGTAGGTCCTGCCATTTTGGATGCTGATTAGAGAACCAGGCACCTGATTTGGAAGTGGCTTGTCATTTCTTATAACACAAACTTTATGCTGAGGAAAAACTTTTCCTCTCCTCAGTTCTTTATAGTCCACTGCATGTGAGGGTAGCAGTCCCTGGCCTGGGAAAGCAGAATCTCCCCACATTCCTCCTCATCACCCTCACCCTCACTTCAGCCTTTGTAAACTATTTGGCAACACTCCTTCAACACTCATATTCAAATACCAAAGCTAGAGGAAGCAAACTCACTAACTAAAACAACCTTACCTCCCATTTCTATTAGCCCCAAATGATATAAATAGCAGAGAAGCTGTTTAAATTATAAAGAAATTTGGAACATAGGGTATTACTTATCAGGATAAACCAGATGTGCTGTATTACAATTACAAGACCATCGGCAGAGCCATTTTATAACTAACCAGCTTGTCAATGCATTTCAGAAGCTATTTGTTGAAGACAAAGAAATGTATTTGGCTGCATAATCTTGCTAGCTTGCTCTGTGCTGTGTGTTATTATGTTCCTTTGGATAACACAATATGGAACTCATTTTTTAGCTAAGTGCTCCCAGAATTAAGAGGATCTATTCCAAATGATTTGCCAGTGTCTCGTTAATAGAAAATGGTGCCTTTGTCATTTATTTGATCAAAGCACTTGCATTTGATGTCATTTGGCATACTCTGTACAGACCCTTCTACCAGTTTTCTTGTAGAGTTAACAGTGCCATGTGCACAAATTATTCAGTGGCTATGCATGTGGCGGTAGGAAACCACATGAACATGAGCTTTGTGTTGGAAATGAGATGCTTACAGACCCTTCTTGGATGCTCTGTGACAATCAGAATAGGTGGCTTCAGGCCAACTGCATGATGCTTCACTTAACATTCCTTGCAGAAGAATAGGCTTTAAAAAGAACACAAGATGCAGATTCTTCACAAGATTTCATTCCAACTAAGGTTTATTTCCCTCCCATAGGTCACTTCCAGACGAACAGCTTAAACAATTCTGACTTTGCATCAAGTGCAGTTAAGCGAGAGGAACATTTGGCTAAAATATTTGGTAAGTCACCTCCTACCGTGAAACCTGAAGAGTCACCTGCTTGTCCTTTATTGTCTCCCAAGTCATCTGTTCCTGTTGCATTGAGGGGGGAGATAAACGCCTTGCTTCGGGGCTAAAATCAGATCCTGTAAGTTCTGGGAAATTAGGTGAAATGTAGGAAGATAAACATATTGAGGAGCATGGCCCTGCTCCTCAAAGGGAGTAGCAGTAGCAGAAGCAGCTAGCAGCAATAGAAGCAGCAGCATGCTGGGCCATCATCTAGGAATTCCCTGGGGGACAATTAAAATGAGACGTCCCATCCTGCCCACAGCAATCAGATCCTGTGGTGCGTGGGGGAGACTTTTGCACCAATAATTTTTAAAGCTCTCTGGGGATTCTTAGCTGTGCTTCATTGATCGAATCCCCAACTCTCATTTAGTGCTTGAGAAAAGCAAAGGTCCAGATGGAAGATGGTGGGGTGGGGACTCTCCAGGTCTCTGTCTCTTTACCAAAACAACAGTTGAACTGGCATCCACTATGGTAAACCATCATTCTGGAACATTGAAGAACTGGTGAAATACTGGCAGTGCCCAAGGAGAGCTGAATGAAAAGCCGAGTGTATTCCTGGTGAACTTCAGCATGTTATGTAGAAGTTACTATTTTCTACCCTCAAGCCCTGAAGCAGGCAACTTTGTTGGATAGAAGTCCATATCTCCTTTCCTTTGTTGAGGGAATTAAAAAAGATTCCCTACTTCCTTTTTGGAAATAGAACTAACAATTTAACTACTTTTGTATATATGTGTGTGTCTTGGTACTGGGGCTTGAACTCAAGGCCTTGTGTTCTCCCTTGATTTTTTTCCACTCAAGGCTGGTACTCTACTACTTGAGCCATGCCCCTAGTCCTGGTCTTGGTGATTTTTCTGTCCTGGTAGGCTTTCAAACCTCAATTCTTAGATCTTAGGCTCCTGAGTAGTAGGATTTCAGGTGTGAGTCACAAGCATCTGACATCTAAATAAGCTATTTTTGTTGTTGTTGGTTGTGGGGCCTGAACTCTGGGCGTGGGCTCTTCAGTTCAAGGCTAGCCCTCTACCACTTGAGCCACAGCGCCACTTCTGGCTTTTTCTGCTTATGTGGTGCTGAGGAATTGAACCCAGGGCCTCATGCATGCAAGGCAAGCACTTACCACTGAGCCACCTTCCCAGCCCCTAACAAACTATCTTTAAGAACAAAGAAAAGACTGTGTGGCCATATCTAAGCAGCACTCGCTGTGGCTGGGGCAGTGGCCAGGTAAACTACAGATGGCTGATTTTTAAAAATAGGATTGCCTGTCTACAACAAAAGCAATTTTAACCGATTTCATGCTCACATTGTGCACAACACTTTGAATTGATGCCTCTCTGTTTACCTGTCCATTTGGGAATACCCAACCAAGTAAATCATTGTGACAAAAACACTCTCCTGCACTACTTACATCAGCCATGGGACAAAAAGAATGCAGCCAAGAAGAGACTAGGAACAAATGGATGGGGAGTGGGGAGAGTTCAGTGCAACAGCCCAGACATGAATGAGGAGGACACACCTCTCTCCACGGGTGCCAGCTCCTCCATCACCCACCTGCCTACCTTCCCTGTGTAAGCACCTCCCTCACCCCCATTGGCTCCTACACCCTGTAGTCCACTCTATGTCTAACCTCACAGGAGCTAATGTATTTATTTTCCTTGAGTTTTTATTTATACTGTAATATGTATCAAGTGTTGGTTAAAGAGGATGTCAGACCCCAAGAATGTGATGCAGTAGATGCTTTGTGTGTGTGTGTGTGTGTGTGTGTGTGTGTGTGCACCAGTTTTGGAGCTTGAACTCAGGGCTTGGGTATTGTCCTTTAGCTTTTTCACTTGGCACTGGTGTTCTACCACTTGAGCCACAGCTCTAGTTCTGGACGTTTTGCTGTTTAATTGGAGATAAAAGTTTCATGGACTTTCCTGCCTGGGCTGGCTTTGAACTATGCTTCTCAGATCTTAGCTTCCTGAGTAGCTTGGACTATAGTCATGCGCCACCGGTACCTGGCCCTTCCTCATTCACTTTAAAAAGCCAGTATTTTCCTGATACTAAGCAGACAAACACTACAAGAAAACAACAAATGCATAACCTTTGTAAATAGATATCCAACCATCTACAACAAAATATTAGCACACTAGACCTTTTGGGATTTATTCTTGGAATAAACATACAAAAGTCTGTATGTGCAGTATACTATATTTAAAGAATGAAGAAAAACCCTATATGATTATCTTAACTGATGCAAAAGAAAGCCTGTGATTAAATTAATTTTTTTTTGCCAGTTCTGGGGCTTAAACTTTGGGCCTAGGCTCTGTCCCTGAGTTTTTTTTTTGCTCAAGACTAGTGTTCTACCACTTGAGTCACAGCACCACTTCCAGCTTTTTCTGAATAGTTTATTGGAGATAAGAGTCTTATTGACTTTCTTGCCCAGTCTGGCTTCAAACTGCAATCCTCAGATTTCAGCCTTCTGAGTAGTTAGGATTAAAGGTATGAGCCACCAGTGCCTGGCCTTACATTTCTTCATACCCTTCATGTTTTTTTGTTGTTTGTTTTTTGCCAGTCCTGGGGCTTGAATTCAGGGTTTGGGCACTGTCTCTGAGCTTCTTTTGCTCAAGGCTAGCACTCTACCACTTGAGCCACAGTGTCACATCTAGTTTTTTTCTGTGTATATGGTACGGAGGAATCAAAACCCAGGGCATCATGCATGCTAGGAAACACTCTAACACTAAGCCACATTCCCAGCCCCAGAATACCCTTCTTGCAGGTTTTTAATCATGAAACTCAGGATTGAAAAGAATTCTTACTTATTCATGGACTGCTAGATACCTAGCAAAATATATCAGTCTTGTGTTGCTGGCATTAACATGTCTTTGTTTGTTTCATTGAGATGAGATTCTACTGCAGGTGTTTCCCAAAGATCCACACCACATGGTACACAATGAAGCCAGAACAACAGGCAGACTGATTACAAAGGAAAACATGAATGAAGGCAAGTACATATTGTTGACAGAGGAAATGCCCATATTTCTTAGGCTGCATATTAAGTTTACAATGCTATCATTTTAGCATTCTGGAAGCCAGCTGGTGGTGGAGCAATACCAGATGGACATGTGGAGGAAAGAATTGTCTAACATCCTTTTTATAACCTTCCATTAGCTATAGGGTTAGATGATTGTAGGGTCAGGTGTATTTGGGGGTGATCTCCTGTGTGTAGAGTTAGGTGAGATAGGCCTGGGCTGATCAGGGGACAGGCACTTGATTTGCAAGTGGAGCTCATATTCCTGGGTCACATGAACCCTGAAGTAGCAGAATAATTTTTTCCCATGCAATATGTTTTATATTTCCATGGGCATGAAGTAGTTTGAGAGACCCATGAATCATTTATACCTTCATCCTTGAAAAGACAATAAGAACAACAGTGACTTGCCCTGGGAACACCCACAGAAATGACAACAATGGAGAAAAAAGCAACTTCATACCATCAAAAAAGAGGAACATTAGCTGAGCACAGGTGGTTCAACCCAGGAGGCTATGATATGAGGATTGTAGTTTGAACCTGGCCTGGGGAAGGAAAGTTTGTGAGACTCTTATCTCCAATTAAAAAAAAAAAAGATAAAAGTGGAACTGTGGCTCAAGTGGTAGAGGGCTAATCTTGAGCCCCTAAAAGCTCAGGGATAGTACCCAGGCCCTGAATTCAAGCCCCAGGACCAACACAAAACAAACAAAAATACTCCAAAACAAGAAACAGAATATTGAGAGAATTAAGATATCCAGATGGTAACAGGTGATTATGATGGAGTTATGTAATAGCAAGCTACTAAGAGTGAGAAACAGTCCTTGGTGGCAGCCCATTGGTATGTTGCACACAGATATGCATTCCCATGTCTTGATACATCTGCCCAAGCTCTGCTGCAATCAGCAGTCAGGTGCAATTTTATCATTATATTCAAAACTCATATTTCCACATTTAAGTGGGATTCTATGTTAGCATTTAAACTTAGCTACAAGCTCATGCCTGTACTCCTAGCTACTCAGGAGCCTGTGGTCTGAGGATTGTAGTTTGGAGCCAGTCCAAGCAGAAAAGTCCGTTGAGACTCATCTCTAATGAACCACCAAAAAGATGAAAGTGGTAGCATTTAAGCAAAAAAGCTCAGCCCTGATCAGGTTCAAGCCCTAGGAGCAGAAAAAAAAAATTAAAAAATGAAAGAAAGAGAATGAAAAAGAAACGGAATAGAAAAATGTAGGGGTCAAGATGCTTGTATTTATGTACTGACAAAAATCTTTCTCTTTTTCATGCATTTTATCAAAGAAATCAGTGTTGCCCAGCAGTCTCCAGAACCAGAATCTTTTCTTGACCCAATGGACAAAACGCAAAATGGTAAACACAAGCGGATAAACTTAGGATTGGGGTCAATTCATAATAGTTACTATTTTCCTCTTTCAAGTTCAGAACTAAGTTTGCAGCTGTGCTCATGGCGCCTCTGGCTGGTGGAGTCGCTCTCCTGTAGAGGATGCTTGGCCTGGCGCTGCGGGTGCTTCACCTCACATTAGGGAGCATGTCAAATCCCTGGTCAGGTTGAGGGAACTGTGATACCCTGTGAAAATCGGCTTCTGTAAAGTGAGCAGACCTATGTCTGGCCTTGGCAGGCAGGTTCATGCCAACGAGGACAGGGAAAGAACTGGCCCAGCAAGGGAATGCTGTTCCATGCAGTTACCAGGTCCCTTTTCCCCCTGAGTGTGGGGGGGTTGGGCTTGTGAGGGGCTGAACACATTCCTGAGGCGCCACCCAGAGGGATGCTGGTGGAATTGCAGCCTTCTGAGTTAGGGAAGGCTCATCTTACTTGACCTGATTTTGGTGAATGACAGAATGAGAAACTATCCCAGGAAGTATTTCTTCTTTTGTAAATTGTCATTGTTTGAGGGGGAAAAGACAGGTTCTTCCTAGGTACAGGCGCCGAGGTTCTCTGATCTGATTGTGCATCAGCTAGCATTAGTTCTGTAAGTGGAGCCTAGGAAGCTGCTTGTGGATTTTTGTTGTTGTTTTGTTTTTGTCAGTTGTGGGTCTGGGCGCTGTCCCTCAGCTCTTCAGCTCAAGGCGAGCGCTCTACCACTTGAGCTACAGCGCCACTTCCGGTTTTCTGGTGGTTAATTGGCTGGCTTTGAACTGTGATCCTCAGATCTCAGCCTCCTTAGTAGCTAGGATTACAGGCGTGAGCCACCGTCCCTGGGTGAGTCCTGAAGTCAGCCAGTGACTAGTTTCTGGCATTTGGAAACATTGACTTGGATGATTTTCAGGGATGAATTTATAACAGGATCCTTAACATGACAATTGTGGGAACTGGAGGCATAGCTCAAGTGGTAAAGCGCCAGCTGTTAGTGAAAAAACTGAGCAAACCTTGAGTTCAGATCCCAGTACCTGCCCCCACCCCAATCCATAGTTACATAAAATGACTATTGTGTGCTCTGCCTAGTGTTTTGTAATAGGAAGGCAACTGATTTCTGTACCTTAATTTTGTGTCCTCATCTTACTTGCTTCTAAGCTTGTGCTTATGTCATCTATAAACAGTGATGTTTGTTTTTCTTTTCATTATTATGCCTCTCACTGACTAACTCATATCTAACTACATTGCTAATATCTCCAGGACGAACTTGAGTAGTAGTGGAGATAGTTGCATACTGTCTGTATATCTCCCGTTTTGCTTTTTTATTTATCCATTGATGTATCAGTTTTGTTGCCTTTTCATTTTGTCATGGTGAATATGTTGATATATAAATACTGCTTTTTGTTCTGTGTGTGTGTGTGTGTGTGTGTATGTATGTGTGTGAGAGCGAGGTGGGTATGTAAGTACCAGCAGTAGGACTTGAACTCTGGGCTTGGGTGCTGTCTTTTAGCTTTTCACTCAAGGAATCAAGGCAGCACTCTACCACTTGAGCCACAGCTCCACTTCAGGCTTTTGTTGGTTAATTGAAGATAAGAGTCTCATGAACTTTTCTGTTTGAGCTGGCTTTGAATGGATATTCTCAGCTATCCTGAGAAGTACCTACCTAGCTGCTTTCAGTTCTTTTGTGCACATATATATTGGATATATATATATATATATACATATATGTATTCTATTTTTAAGTTTTTCGACAGCGGCCGTATGTTTCTATATTGGTTCAACACTTTACAGTTCCACCAGTAATAGAACAATTTTCCAATTTCTTCACACTCGTGCTAGCATGTTATTTTCTGTTACTATTTATTTATTTATTATATTTTTGTTGGTTGTGGGCATTGAACTCAGGGCCTAAGCACTGTCCCTTAGCTCTTTAGCTCAAGGCTAGCACTCTACCAGCTCCACTCCCCATTTTCTGGTGGTTAATTGGAGATAAGAGTCTCATGGACTTTCCTTTCCTAGGCTGGCTTTGAACCATGATTCTCAGATCTCAGCCTCCTGAGTAGCTAGGATTACAGGCGTGAGCCATCAGTGCCTGGCTTAGTTTTTTAAAATAGTGGTCATATTCATGTGTATGAGGTGTTATCTGATTGTAGTTTGCTTTGCAGTTTATTTTTTGTTGTTGTTCTTTTGGTCAGTCATGGGGTTTGAACTCAGGGCCTGGGTGCTGTTCCTGAGCTCTTTTATGTTCTAGGCCAGCACTCCACAATTTGAGCCACAGCACCACTTCAGGTTTTCTAGTGTTTAATTGGAGATAAGAGTCTCACAAACTTTCCTGCCTGGGCTAGCTCAGAACCATGATCCTTAGATCTCAGCCTCCTGAGTAGTTAGGATTATATGCATGAGACATTGGCATCCGGATCCATTTTCTTTTTCTTTCTTTTTTTTTTTTTTTTGGTTGATCGTGGGGCTTGAACGCTGGGCCTGGGCACTGTCCCTCAGCTCTTCAGCTCAAGGCCAGTACTCTACTGCTTGAGCCACAGTGCCACTTCTGGTTTTCTAGTGGTTTATTGGAGTTAAGAGTCTCACAGACTTTCCTGCCTGGTGATCCTCAGATCCAACCTCCTGAGTAGCTAGGATTACAGGCGTGAACCACTGGCACCCGGCTTAATACATTTTCTTAATAATTAGTGATCTGGAGGTTTTTTTGTCGGTCATGGGGCTTGAACTCTGGGCCTGGGCACTATCCCTCAGCTCTTCAGCTCAAGGCTAGCACTCTACCACTTGAGCCATGGCTTCCTCTACCTTTTTGGATGTAGTATATGCTTCATAAAATTTCAGGTAATTTGCATATATTCCTGGATGTATCCAGAGATCCCAGATTAATGTTCTATTCTTCCAAATTTTGCAGGAGACATCAACGAGAAAAAAGATGCTTTGGCGGAACATCAGAACTATAGTAAGTGACTCTGAGAACAGAAATCTTATTTCTATTCCAATATATATTTTTTTTTTTGTCTGTCGTGGGGCTTGAACTCTGGACCTGGGCACTGTCCCTCAGTTCTTCAGCTCAGGCTAGCGCTCTACCACTTGAGTCACAGCGCCACTTCCGGCTTTTTCGCTTATGTGGTGCTGAGGAATAGAACCCAGGGCCTCATGCATGCAAGGCAAGCGCTCTACCACTGAGCCACCTTCCCAGCCCCCCTGGAGTATTTTTTTAACTGTATTTTCCCCCCTGTTTTAATGGAAGGCCCATTTTATTTTATTTATTGTGAAAATATTGTACAGAGGGGTTACAATTACATGGGCAACAAAGAAACATAGGTCCCATGGTTTCCCTTATTTGCAATATCTAGTATATGTATGAGTCAAGCGGAAAAGGTCAGATAATGTGATGTCAGGAAA
>NW_012267263.1:3638374-3797703 GCF_000151885.1 Dipodomys ordii
TTTCTTTTTGCTTATGTGGTGCTGAGGAATCGAACCCAGGGCCTCATGCATGCAAGGCAAGCACTCTACCACTGAGCCACCTTCCCAGCCCCTGTCCCTGAGTTTTTGTGCTCAAGGATAGCACTCTCCCAAGTGAGCCATAGCCCCAATTCCAAGAAGAATCTCATGGACTTTCCTGCCCAGGCTAGCTTTGAACTATGATCCTCAGATCTCAGCCTCTTGAGTAACTAGCAGGCAGGAACCACTGACGCTTGGTTATGGCCTTGAACTCTTGACCCTCCTTTGCCTCTGCTTCCTGGAATTACAGACTTGTATCTAACACCAAGAAAAAGTTTACAAAAATTTACATTTTTATTAAGTTTAGTGTGCCTATTTTTTATTTTACTGTCTGTGCGTTTGCTATCATATCTAAGAAATCATTGCCAAATGGAATGTCACCAAGTCTTTGCCCTGTTTTTTTTTCTAACAGTTTTATAGTTTTAGGTCTTATATATAGGTTCTTGGTATGTATGTATGTATGTATTTATTATAGTACTTTGGATCATACCCAGGGCCTCATACATGCTGGGTGAGCATTCTACCACTTAGCTTTGACGGCTTCTGAGATCATACCTGTGTATAGTGTTAGATCAAGGTCTACCTTCAATTCATTTGCATGTTGCTATCCCATTTCCTAGAATCCTTTGTTGTTCCATTTGGACTTATGGTAGTCTAAATGGTTCCTGCAGGTGTCAGGTGTTGTGTGCCCAGGAGTGTTTATATAGTACCAGCATACCTCATCCCCTAAAGAATGTCCCTTAGGCCCTGCATAATACAATCTCATTGCTAATTGTATACGTATAATTAATAATATAGTTGGAGTGACAGTGCTTGCTATTTAGTTTGAATTTTTGTTTCTTAAAACTATCTATTTGATTACTTTTGAATAAATTTACTTCCCAACTTCTATTATGCCTCCAGGGAGAACCAAGACAAAACTTTCTTTTAACTCTAGTACTTATTTACAATCTCCCTCTTTTTCCCCCGCAGTGGTTTGAACTAAGGGTTTGTGCATGCTACACTTAGCTACATCCTACCTCTTCCTTTTATAAAAATGAACAGAATTTTCTAATTAAAGCCTTTTTTTCTCATTTCCTGAGCTGTCTGCTTCCCCTTTCATATTTACTAGTATCATTGTAGTCTACACATTGAAATGTCCAGGGGGCAAATCATAACACAATCTGATACAGTCACAGTTTGGTTCCCAGGGATGGGTAGTGACATAAAAAGGTTTTAATAAAACATTAGAAGTGAGTAAGTATGTGAATGAATGGTATACTTCTCTATAACAGTGATGATCACTATTATGGTAATAACACTGACATACAGAGCACTTATTGTTTTCTAGATGTTGGAGTTTTCAACTACATTATCTCATTTAATTCACACAGAAGTCCTATGTAGTTTTTCTTCTGTGTCTCTATTTTCTATGTGGAAACAGGTTAAGAAACCTGATGCAGCTCAGATGGCTAATAGGAGTCAGTGCTCATCTTTAAATGCAGGATGCCTTCTTGAGAGACACCACTTACATCAATGTTAAGGACACCCGGAGGAACTTGAAGGCAGACAGTTTTGCAGACATCACACACAGCAATAATCCTCAGATGCACCCCCTTAGATTTTCTAAGTAACCCAGTAACTTGGGGTCCCCAGGGTGGGACAATTTGGCTTCAGCTGTTCTAAGTTCTGCTGAGTGGATTCCACCTGGGTCAATGAAACTTTCCACTGGAGCTGGGTATCAGTGGCTCATGACTATAATTAGACCTCAGGAGGATGAGATCTGAGGATTGAGGGTGAGAGCCAGTCTGGGCAGACAAATCTGACAGATGTGTTTGTAAATAACCATCCAAAAACCCTCCAGAAGTGGAGGTGTGGCTCAAGTGATAGAGTGCCAGCCACGAAGGGAGACAGGAAACCAAGTGGGAACTCAAGGCCCTGAGTTCAAGCCCCTGAACCAGCAAAATAACATTACCACTGGAGCAATGGAAGGTAGTGTTTCCCTGTAAGTATTCACACTGTATGAAAGAATTTTCAAATGCAGAACCTACTGATAGCCCTTTTTGTACCCTATTGGGTTCATCTGCCCTAGAACAAGCATACAACCACCTCCTAGACCTTGTGTCAGGTCCCAACCTGTCATGTTGATAGATTTTTCTAGAATGTTTGCTTAGTATCAAAGATGACATCTCTAAAGCTATCCTTTAGCAATGAGCTTGCTTTATTTATTTATTTATTTATTTATATTGTGAAAATACTGTACAGAGGAGTTACAATTATATGGGCAAGATAATGAGTACATTTCTTATCAAGCATTGTAGCCTCCTCCTTTGTTGCCCCTTCCCATCCCTTCCCATCCTCCCCCCCAAACCTCCCCGCCCCCTCTTCCCCCGCTCCCCTGCACGAAAGTTGTAAAGTTCGTTTTCAACATAACGACTTGTACATCTTATTGTTGCAATGGGTCCACCTGTATCCCTATTTAAACGATTTGTTTTTCCCCTTCCCCTCCACAAATTATACCTACATCAAATACATTGAAAGCAGGGGTTATACTGTGGGGAAGGGACATACAAAGCAACAAAGAAATAATCTTATAAATGTGGAAATAATCTTATAAATGTGTTAGAAACAATCTCATGAAAGAAAAAAAAACCATTTGAATACATGTCTTAGGGTTCATTTCATGAGCTTTATTTTTTTAAAATAAGCTTTTTATTGTGAAAATACTGTACAATTACATGAGCAAGGTAATGAGTACATTTCTTATCAAGCATTGTTGCCTCCTCCTTTGTTTTTCCCCTACTATTCCACAACTACTGCACCCCCCCTGCCCCCAGCAACGAGCTTTATTCAGTTTTTTCCCTAACTTAATTCAGTGCAGGATCATTTTGTAAGTATAAACGGGGCTTGCTACCTTCTATTTCCCCAGATATCAAGGTCTCAGCTGTGTAGCAGTCAATCTAAACTTCATTTAAGGTCAATTTTTTTGCTTTTTTTTTGTGGGTTATGGAACTTGAACTCTGGGCCTGAGCTCTGTCCTTCAGCTCTTCAGCTCAAGGCTAGCATTCTACCACCTGAGCTACTGCGTTTCTTCTGGTTTTCTGGTGGTTTTTGGGAGATGAGTTTCATGGCCTTTCCTGCCTGCGCTGGCTTTGAGCCAAGATCCTCAGATCTCAGCCTCCTGAGTAGCTAGAATTTACAGGCATGAGCCACCGGCACCCGGCTGCTTTTTTTTTTTTTTTTTAAAGAAAGGCTAGTTGGGAGGGAAAAACTGGGAGAAAGTAGGGAAGGGGTGACATTGTCCAAGAAGAAATGTACTCTTTATAAGCCGCTTTATAATAACAATAACTGTAAAACGCTTTATAATAACAATAAAATACATTTTTAAAGAGAAAGGATAGTACTATAAGTTGGCCATGACATTCGTATGGACAATAACTAATGTTCAAAAATGGAAAACATGTATTGGGAAACTTCCTTTGGGATTAAAATATTAGAATAATGTGAACTTAATGTGTAGGTTAAAAAAGAGTCACATATCTGATTTTGTAGGCTCAATCTAATATTTTTGAAATCATCTAGTTATATATTTAACGATAGACATCTTGTAGAATGTAAATTGCTCAGAAATATTGTGACTTCTGTTATATCTACAACTCTTTCAGAGAGCTTGAAGTAGCAAGTTAAGTCCTTTCGTTCATGTAGACAGAACTGAATGTTTCATTGTTCAAGTATGTTCTATAGATTTCAATTCCTGTAGCGGTTTTAAAATATGACCCAAAATTCTTTGTTGCCTCTCCTTTGACAAGATGTGTATGGGCTGGACTTGGCAACTTGTTTTAATGAGCGGTGGTAAACTAATCTGTGAAGGGATGGTGGGCTACTCATAGATTAGATCATAAATGACATTGCTGTCTCTTGGATTGCTCACTCTGGTGAAAATCAGCTTCATGTTGAGAGAGCACTCCAGCAATCTAAAAGAACATGGGCCCTTGCGTAGAATCATGCCCTCCTGTCTGTAGCCAGCCAGCAAGTCAACTGTCCTATTAGTGAGCCATTTTGGAAGCTGATTTCTCACAGTTGGTTGACCTCCAGCTTTGGCTCATAAGAATGTTTACTTGGGTGGTTCTGCTTCAAACTCTCTTACGAGTTGCATCAAGAGTCTTCAGGATTTATTCTCTTACTTTTAAGATCTCACTGCATATTTCTCCTACTTGGTCATAGGCACTGTGCTGGAAGCTAAAAGGGAAATGACCATTTATTTATTTAGACAGAGTTGGAGATTAAATCCAGGGCTTCATGTCTACTACTGACCTACACCTCCAGCCCAAGATTTGTATGTGTGTGTCTGTATGTGTGTGTGTGTGCGTGTGTGTGTGTGTGTTTGTGTGCGTGTATGTGTGCCTGTACAGGGACTCACACTCAAGACCTTGCATTTTTACTTGGCTTTATTTTTTTTGCTGGTCCTGGGGCTTGAATTTAGGGATTAGGTGCTGTCCCTGAGCTTCTTTTTGTTTAACGCTAGTGCTCTACCTCTTGAGCCACATTGCCAATCCTGGCTTCTTCTGAGAAGTTTATTAGAGATAAGAGTCTCATGGACTTTTCTGTCCAAGATGGCTTTTAACCATGATCCTCAGATCTCAGCTTCCTGAGTAGCTAGGCTTACAAGCATGAGTCACTGGTGCCCGGCTAATTGGTGGCAGATTTTCTATCTCCATTAGTCCTGTTATTTAAAATATGGTGTGTGTGTGTGTATGTATGTGTGTGTGTGTGTGTGTGTGTGTGTGTAAGATTGGGATGATTGGCACATGGAAGTTGTTGTTGTTTTTTTTTTTTTCAGTCGTGAGGCTTGAACTCTGGGCTTGGGTACTGTCCCTGCACTCTTCAGCTCAAGGTGAGCGCTCTACCACTTGAGCTACAGTGCCACTTCCAGTTTTCTAGTGGTTTATTGGAGATAAGAGTCTCACGGACTTTCCTGCCCAGGCTGGCTTTGAACCAATATCCTCAGATCTCAGCCTCCTGAGTAGCTAGGATTATAGGCGTGAGCCACCGGCGCCTGGCTGGATGTTCTTTAGACCAATCTTTTTACTTTTACATATGTTCAATTTTGTATTTATAATTTTTTGACAGTCTAGGGCTTAAACTCAGGATCTCAGGGTCTTATGGTCTCATTCTCTTAGCTTTTTCGATCATGACTCCTACTTGAGCCATACTTCTGCTTCTGGGTTTTTTGTTTTTGTTTTGCTGGTTTATTGTAGATTAAAAGTCTGAAGGAAGTGGTGTGGTAGCTCAATTGGTAGAGTGCTAGCCTTGAGCCCAAAGAGGCTCATGGACAGCGCCCAGGCCATGAGTTAAAGCCCACAGCTGACCAAAGAAAATAAAAAACAGAAACAAAAAACCCTGCATTTCTCAGGCTGGAAATGTGGCTTAGTGTTAGAGTGCTTGCCTAGCATGCATGAAGCCCTGGGTTTGATTCCTCAGTACCACATAAACAGAAAAGCAAGTGCTAGCCTCGAGCACAAGAAGCCCAGGCCCTGAGTTCAAGCCCCAGGACTGGAAAAAAAAGTGATCCCCAAACCCTCAGCTGTTCATATTGACTCTAGAAGAAAAAATTTATAAAAATGAAATTAATCACAGGCCAATGGTTGGTTGTAGATGAGCATGGATGTGTTAGCTTTCTGTCACTATAATGAAATATCTGAGTTAATCAACATGAAGAGAAATGACTGATTTTTGGGCCACAGTTTTGGAGGTTCTAGTTCATGATTGATTGGCCCTGTTGTTTTGAGCCTGTGGTGCATCATGGTGATAATTTTGCTCACCTCTTGTCTGAGAAGTAAAAGAGAGAAGAGGAGGTTGGTGTTTCATAGTCCTCTTCAAGGGCATGCCCCCAATGATCTAAAGACCTCCCATTAGCCCTTGCTTCTTTTTTTTTAATTTTAATTTTTTGTGAACATACTGTACAGAGGGGTTACAATTACATGGGCAAGATAATGAGTACATTTCTTATCAAGCATTGCAGCCTCCTCCTTTGTTTACCCTTCACATCCCTTCCCAGCCTCCTCCCACCCCCTCCCCCCAATCCCCTCCCCCCCACCCCCGCACCAAAGTTGTAAAGTTCGTTTTTGACGTGACAACTTGTACTTCTCATAGTTGCATCGGGTCCACCTGTATCCTTAAACGACTTGTTTTTCCCCATCTCCTCCACAAATTATACCGACATCAAAGCCCTTGCTTCTTAAAGCTTTCAACACTCTTTTATCGAACCACTGTGGAGGCCAGGCCTTTAACGCAGGAACCTTTGGGAATTTTAGGATACAAACAATGGCAACATATCTTTTTGCTTTTTGTAGATTACATTTCAGAAGAAATAAGGGATAAGGAATTCTCTCTCTTCAACAGACATGCAGAAGATGAATTAACTACTCAAGCTGAAGAAATAATTCAAGAAACAGTTAGTCCAGGTAATAATACCTATAGCATGAACTAATAATCTAGGACAGATGATTGCAGACTATCTTGTACCTTTCATAGTATTTTATCCCAGGAGACATCAGCAAATCTTCAGTTTACATACAAAAACATTTTGGCTGCAGTTAAAACGATTAAGTAAGGTGTATGTGGCTCACTCCTTCCTGTAATCCTAGCTACTCGAAGACTGAGACTTGAGAATAGTGGTTTGAAGCCAGAACAGCAGGAAAACCTGCTTGACTTTCTTTTGGTCATTCATGGGGCTTGAACTCAGGGCCTGGGTGCTGTCCCTGAGCTCTTTTGCTCAAGGCTAGCACTCTACCACTTTGAGCCATAACTCAAAGTTATTGAGTGGTTTTTGAGTGATTAGTTGGAGATAAGAGTCTCATGGGGACTTTTTCAAACCACAATGCTTAGATCTCAGTCTCCTGAGTAGGTAGGGTTACAGGGATGAGCCACTGGTACCCAGCTTGTTTGACTCTTATTTCCAATTAACCAGCAAAAAGACAGAAGTGGAGCTGTGGCTCAATAATAGAGCATCAGCCTTGAGTAGAAAAGCTCAGGAGCAGTGTCTAGGCTCTGAGTTCAAGCCCCAGTGCTGGCACACATATACACACCAAATATGAATTAAATAAACTCTAAGGTTTGACTATTTTTTTAAAAAAGATGCTACTTTATATTGTTTCCACACAGACAAGGCTGTTTTCAATACCCAGAGATGTGTTTTACTAATCTCTTAGACATCTTTCAACTCAATCAGGTTGATACGATTAACCTGTACATATACTCCAGCAAGGAATGAAGCTGGTAGGGCAGAGAGGAGGGGCACCAGAGAAGAGTTGTTTTTGTTTTATTTATTGTTTGAGGGTGCTGGGGATAGAACTCAGATCTTTGTGCATGATCTCACCTCTACAAATTGTGATTTATTAAATCTCCTTCTCCTTCTCCTTTTTTTTTTTTGCCAGTCCTGGGGCTTGAACTCAGGGCCTTGGCACTGTCCCTGAGCCATTCTATGCTCAAGGCACTCTACCACTAAGCCACCTTTCCAGCCCCCCCCCCTTTATGTTTTTGTTGGTTGTGGGGCTTAATCTCTGAGCCTAGTTGCTGTCCCTTAGCTCTTCAGCTCAAGGCTAGCACTCTATCACTTGAGCCACAGCACCACTTCCAGTTTTCTGGTAGTTTATTGGAGATAAGAGTGTCACAGACTTTCCTGTCCAGGCTGGCTTTGAACCGTGATCCTCAGATCTCAGCCTCCTGAGTAGCTAGGATTACAGGTGTGAGCCACCAGTGCCCGGCTCCTCCCTCCCCCCCCACTTTTTTTGTATTGGTATTGGAGCTTGAACTCAGGTCTTAGATGCTATCCCTTTGTTCTCTGTGGTAGAGTGCCAGTACTACTTCCAGCTTTTTGATGGTTAATCGAAGACAAGAGTCTCACGGATTGTCCAGGCTGCTGCAAACTGTGATTCTCAGATCTCAGCTTCCTGAGTAGTTAGAATTACAGGGGCAAGCCACCAGCACTTGGTCTGAGCCTTCTTTTTGGCTGCTTTGTTGTTGGCCAGCCCAAACTTTTGGCATCTCACTTTACCTCTGGACAGCATACATATGGGTCTATCGCCCTAAGCAATGCCAGTCCTTCCTGCAGTTAGCAGTTAATAGGCTAGCTAGCCACCAGGTTGTCTTTACATTTGTGCCTGGTCATGGGTGACTGGGCAGGGATGTACATGGGGTCAGCCCTTAGTCTACTCTGCCCTGTGCCTTCTTATTTAGATATCCAATATAGGAGTCAGCCGTGTGGGCAACTGATGCGCTTCCTACAGAGGAATATCGTTATAGCCGCCATTGCAGTGGCCTGCATCCTAGCCATCATCGTGCTGTTGCTGCTCATGCTCTCTGCATACCTCAGAAGGAAACGCCCATTGTGAGTGGCTCTCTATACCCACTTCTCTTCCAAGAACACATGGGTATTTGGATCAAAGCTGCCCCCAGTGTTTCCTGTGGAGTCCAGATCCAGGAGGAGAGCAGGAATCACCACCTCCTTTTGTGCTTTGTCACCTGACATGCTCCTACCTGCCAGGACAATTGATTTGGGGCATTGCCTGGTGATTCTGATGCTCACCCAGGTTGGGGGATATCTGGCTTGGGCTAAGGTGGTTTCCTTAGGCCATTAATGGTTTGATCACATGCACCCCATATTGAGCGTTACTCAGGAGGAGGTGATAGACTTCTGGCTGGAAAATTGGAATATGGGTATAGAAAAGAAAGGCTGAATGCAGCAATAGGCGAGTGAGGAAAGATGAAAGCAGGGCTGAAATTCAGTTGTTCACCCTGGGGTCAATTGTGCTAGTTGTTAAAATATAGAAGGGAGGTAGCTCAACAGCCACTTCCTGGAACTTCCCAGGGACTGTAAAATCCCCTTGCTCTTATGCTTGGCATAGTAGGGCTTTAAGAGACAAGACTGCAATTGTGGCCACTTTGTTTCCCATGTCAAATATCCTGGACAACTAGGTTCCAGTGCTGAGACAAGAACCTTTAGCAGGCACTGGGAAACAGATAGTTTATAACATTAGGTTTAATTGCTTTCAAAATTATGAGACTCATTTTGCATCCCCAGAGGGAAGAACAGTCTTTCAGGCCTCTCAGGTTCTGCCCAACTCTGTGTTGGGCAGGGAAAAGGGGACAGAGGTATGTGAGGAGGGGTGGTGTCCATTTCCCACTTATATGTCTCCTTCTGGTTCTGAAGCTACAATATTTACATTTCTCCATAGGAATGCATTGCTGAGCTAGGCTCAAGTGGCTCATGCCTGCAATCCTAGCTACTCAGGAGGCTGAGATCTGAGGATTGCAGTTCAAAGCCAGCCCAGGCAGAAAAGTCAATGAGACTCTTATCTCCAATTAACCACCAAAAAGCCAGAAGTAGAGCTGTAGATCAAGTGGAAGAGTAGCAGCTTTGAGCAATAAAGCTCAGGAACAGTGCCCCAGTTCTGAGTTTAAGCCCCAGGACTGGTAAAAAAAAAAATGGCATTGCTCTGGACACCAGCCGTTTATGCCTAAAACTCTAATGACTCACGAGGCTGAGGTTTGAGAATAGGCTTCAAGGTCATCTTGGGCAGGAAAATTTATGAGACTCATCTCTAATTGACCAGCAAAAAGAAACTGTGGCTCAAGTGGAAGAGTGTTAGCCTTGAGCAGAAAAAGCTAAGGGATAGCACCTAGGTGCTGAGTCCAAGCCCTAGTATTAGCACAGACAGACAGACAGACAGACAGACAGACAGACACACACACACACACACACACACACACACACACACACATGTGCATGGTATTGCTTTTCCTAAATGCCAAGGCTCGTGCCACTGGTCACTCCTTCAGGCCCTACATCCAAGTTCTGATTCAAGAATGGAGACATTCTTGGATATGATAGAAATTAGAGACAGAGGATTTGAGTACTCTTGAAAATAAGCTTGGCCCATTTCACAACTCTGCTGGGCCCATTGTTTTCCCTTTACGTTCCTTCATGTACCAAAAGAAGGGTGGTGGTCGGCTGAGCACCGGTGGCTCACGCCTATAATCATAGCTACTCAGGAGGCTGAGATCTGAGGATCACGGTTCAAAGCCAGTCCAGGCAGGAAAGTCCGTGAGACTCTTATCTGTATGTCAACTCTTCCTGATGTAAGAGGACAGCTCTGATCCTTTGGAAATATCAGCCTCTATCACTGCCCAACACATATGTACTAGGAATTCCTGTATATAGAATGAACAGTGTCTTTTTTCTTGCTCTGTTTTAGGTGTCCTCCAGCAAACATGACATACAATATTTTTATAATGAATGGAAAGAGTTGGTGGCAAAAGTCTCAGGACAAGACTCTCAGAAAATTTAGGGGAAAAGTGAATAAGCTGAAGAACTGTTCCTGTGTCTAAGCCAGGTGAGGGATCAACCAGTCCTGGACTCACAGCTGAGATGGGAGCATATACTCAACCCAGACACTATGGAGAGGCCAATTCAATTTGTGGCTATGAAGTGTATGCTACAAAAACGTGTACCTTCTTTTCCCAATCTTGAATGGCCCAAGAAAAAACACTTTGCCAATGGATGCTTATGGTGGTATGGTATAGGGAACTTAGCACATTTACCCAAAGACAAACCTAACAAATAGGTTTATGCATTTAATAAAAGCACTGACTCATTTCTTAAGCCATTCACTGCACAGACGTTGATTGAACAATTGATATACAGACTATCAAAATATGAGGGAACGGGGCTGGGAAGGTGACTCAGTGGTAGAGTGCTTGCCTTGCATTCACGAGGCCCTGGGTTCGATTCCTCAGCACCACATAAGCAAAAAAAAAAAAAAAAAAAAAAAGCTGGAAGTGGTGCTGTAGCTCAAGTGGTAGAGCACTAGCCTTGAGCTGAAGAGCTGAGGGACAGCACCCAGGCCCAGAGTTCAGGCCCCACGACTGGACCCCCACCCCAAAATATGAGGGAACTAAAGATGAGTCAGACATGGTCTCTGCCCCATGGAAGACTACAGTATTGTGCTGGGATGTGATTCAATTGGCAAGTACTTGCCTAGTGAGGACTGAAGTCCTGAGCTCAAACCCTAGTACCACCAAAAGAGAAAAAAATCACAGTGTGGGGGTGGTGTGAGAGCATGACCTTACCAAATATCTTCTGTCTTTTTGAAGTCAAAATATATGAAAAATTTATTCAGAAACTAGGAAGAATTTTGAGAGCTCACCAACAGAGAGTATTTTCTGCTTAAAGGATCAGGAGGGTTTTATTTATTTTTTATTTGTCTGTACCAGAGCTTGAATACAGGACATTGACACCATCCCTGAGTTTGCATTGGTTTTTTGTTTCTTTTTCTTTTTCTGCTCATCTGGTGCTCTATAACTTGAGCCACACCTCTCCTTCTAGCTTTTTAGTGGTGAATTAGAGATAAGAGGCTCATGGACTTTCCTGTCCAGGATGGCTTGGAATCATGATCCTCAGATCTCAGCCTAGAATTATAGGTATGAGTAACCAGCACCCAGCTTTGGATCAGGAGAGTTTTAACAAGAAAAGTAACTGGGGTAATTGGAAATATAAGGAAGGGGACTTATTTATAAAGTTGTGAGCAGAGTGGAAAAGCACCCTGGAGCAAGCCAGAGTGAGAAGCTGTTACCCTTAAGGGTGAAGCAAAGACCACGGAGGGCTAGGGATTAACTCAGTAGTAGAGCACCTGCTTAGCATTGATGAGGCCCTGGCTTCAATCTCCAATGCTGAGAAAAGAAAGGAGAATAAATGGGAATCTCTAACATGCTATACACTTTGTGAGAGGAATGTGAGTGGATTGTAACAACCCAACATGAACAGACTAGGGGACTCCACACTCCAAACTCAGGGTCTTTCTGCCCTGCAATCTCCTCCAAGCTTCCCAACAGGAAGCTAGAAGGTAAGGGCATAAACTGGAATTCATCGGCAATTAGACAAGAGCAGGTCGGGAGGAGGGCAAACTGAAAATTCCTAACACAGCCATCACTTTGGTGTTATCTGTCCTTTTTAATGAATGAAAACTCCAAATTTCACGCCTCATCTCCCACAAGTGACAAAAAGAAAGTCCCAGGAGCCACATGCCATTGAAGAGTGACGTCAGCACAACCTGAAACTTAAAGCACTCACCACTGCATGGCTTTTCGTATAAGGAACTGGGAGAGGGAAGTCAGCCTGACAGCTGCTATGGTCCCTGATTTAGTGTTTCCTCTGCCTGCCCCATGTTGCTCTGTCTTCCAACACTTTGGCTACACAGGTTCATTTCCTGGGGGGAATGTTCCAGGCTCCCATGTCTTTATTTGTGAGGGGAGGGGAGCAGTCACTGCAGTTTTCTGATGACAAGGGATCCTTAGATATGATGCTCTTGTCCCCTCCTGAATCTCTGGTATCTAGATGAGGTCTTCCTGACTCTCCATAGACGTGTCAACCCAGCTTCCTCTAGAGGAGCAGGATCATTCGCTCCAGGGGATGCTGTAACCTCTTCCTTTGTCTGATACTTCACTACTTCAACATTACCACACTGGAGCTCTACCTTCAACATATGAACCTTTGTGGGGAGACACTCAAGTAATATCTAAATCAAAGCACTAAGCTCAGTGGTGTTGGTTACCAGGTATTGGGTAGATATGATAAGATCCTCTTATCTATTCCTGTGGCTTCAGTGTACATAGCAAATCCAAGGTAAATATTTTTGTGGAACAAATATTCTCACATTTTACACACACTGAGAACTCTTACGTTTTCCTTCCCAGTCCTTCTTGATTCCAGTCTTCCAATTCTGTTCTTTCCAAGTCCCTATCTGCTAGCCAGCCCAACAGTTACCATCCACAAATTAATGTAAAGCAGTGACACTCAATCTGGGGTAGTTGACAAATGTCCAGAGACATTCTTGGTTATCTCAATTTTGGTGGGGGAAAGACTTCTAGCTTTAGATGCTGTTATATATCTTATGATGCATAGGACAAGACTTCCCCAGAAAGGAATTAGGAATTATCCAGCTGAAAGAGTCAGTAGTCCTGAATCTGAGCCTTGGTGGAATGCCTGGACAGCTTCACTGTGATGCCTTATCACCATCACCCAAGGCTCCTTCTGATTGAGCCTGCCATATAAGCTGTCCACTTCTAGCTGGGGCCTGTAGAATCACTTGTAACCCAGACCTGAATATTTTCCTCTTCTGCTAACTGACCAGAAGAACAATGTCAATTCAGTGAAACCATAGGAGCAGGCACTAGGGATCTAAGCCACCTGCTGACATTGGATGGTTTGGCCTTTGGGACTCCTAAGCTTGTTCCAACATATAGTCATGTGCAGGGACCAGTCTGAGAAATGCATCATTCGCTGACTTCATTGTTGATGACCATTAAGGAGAGTACTTACACAAGTTGCATCTGACTTCACTAGTTGATGTAATCTTTGGAAACCACCATTGTATATTTCAGTCCATTGTGTCATGATGCTGTGTGCATGTGACTGTGTATCACTTCTAGTTACTGTGAAATATAATTTAGTGGACCAGATAATAGTCAGTTTGGGTTGTTTGGGCAGTTTGGGCACGCTAGTCACTTGTCCTATGGTCTAGTGTTCAATATCTCCCAAAACTCAATCATAAGCCAGGAGCTGCTTTGCAAATAAAGAAACGATGCTTTCAGAACCCAGGTGCCGACTCTGGATCCATGCAGATGTTCTCTTAACAGGGTTTGCTGGAGGCTTCATACGGCTTCTTTCTCCTATCTGGCCAGCCACACTGAAGTGTGGAACATGTGGACAAAGTGTATGGCTAGAGGCGATGGAGAAATGGGAGCATTTCAGAGTGGCTGAGGCTCAAGGCAAGAGGCCTTTCTCTGATGCTTTGATCTTGAGGGCACGTAGGATTGGTCTAGGCCTAAGCCACTTGTCGGGAATAGGGAATCACTTGGGGGTGGGATGGCAGTGTGAGGCAGACCCAAGCTGGGCAGTGGGCCCTGATGGTTGCTGTCAGCACACTTATAGTGCCATGGGAACAGCTGATGGAACTGTAGATGTGTGTGTGTGTGTGTGTGTGTGTGTGTGTGTGTGTCTGTGTGTATTGGTACTGGGCCTTGAACTCGATACCTGGACACACTTTCTTAGCTTTTTGCTCAAGACTAGCACTCTACCACTTGAGTCATGCCTCCACTTTCAGCTTTATGGTGGTTGGAGATAAGTCTCATGGACTCTCCTCCCCAGGCTGGCTTCTAAGCCTCTTGAGTTGTGAGGACTACAGGTGTAAGCCACTAGCATTTGGCACTGTGAATTTATTATGCATATATGGGGCTTTGGAGTGTAGCAGGGAAACAGTGGTCAGGAGGCTCAGAACTAGTCCAGCCAGGGCTTGGAGGACTCATGGATCATTCCAGTCCCTATGGAAAAGGAATGAAGACAAGATGACCCCAGAAACCTCTGTGTAGTTCTTTGCCAAGTTACCCAATCCCCAGAAAACCCATTTCTACCAAGTCTAGCCTTTGTGTTCAAAACTTCATCATTCATGATCTTGGACTGTGCTTCTGTTGTAGCCACATGTGGCCTGATGTGTCAGACAGAGGCCGGCCTTCCCAGCTCCCATTCAGAGGCTCAGAGAGGTAAGAATCCTAGCCTGGATTCTGATCTTGTTCTCAAGCATCCTCTGCCCACTTACGGTATTTGTGCATCTCTCCTGCTGGCCCTAGAATGGTTCAGGCCACTTCCTGTCTCTCCCATGTTTCCTGCTTGGTAGTTTCTTGTGGGGAGTTCTGAATCCCAAAGCCCTCATCCTGATGGCTGTGTCTTCCTCCCAACATGTATTCACACCAACCTAAACTCACCTCAGAGGCTTAAAACACACAGAAAACCTGGCCATACCACCCCATCTTCCCCCAAGCACAAATAGGCAGAGATACACACACACTGCTCCCCCAATGCCCAGATACTCATTCACACACACACACACAAAGGTGTGTTTTGTTGTCACACACAGGAACACCTATTGTCACAATACGCACACCTGGACAGTCTGAGTCATCATGGTCCCCAGCCCAACCATGAGACAGTCACACAAGGCGAAATCCCAGCGTGTCACTACCCTATACCCCGTGGAAGGAGACTCAAAAGGGCTCTCCCTAAAGAGCCACCGTGGTTACAAAAAACCAGACTATGCTTTGCTAGAAGCCCTGGCTATCATGTCCAGTCTGCCCAGGCCAGCGGGAGGGAGTGAGGAAGGGAAGGAAGGAGGGAGGGAGAGAGCCAGAGCCACTTGGGAATGGAGTGAGGGAGACTGAGAGGTGAAGGAATGAGGTAAGGGGAAAGGGTAGGGGAGGGGAGGAAACAGAGGGAAGAAGGTGGAAGAGAGATGACAGGAGAAAATACAAAGTTGGGGCATGGGATATGTATGGGGCAGGGGAAGATGAGTGGGAAAGGTAAATAAATAGGATGAGAGGAAAATGGAGGAGGAGGGAATTGGTGGGGTTGATGAGGTGTTGGTGGTGCAGTTGGATTGGGGGTGAAGCATATAGGGGTTAAGGGATGAGGTCAGAGTGATAGCCACTAGCCATGAGTGATTGGAACCTAAAATGGAGGGTGAGATTACAAAGAGAAATATAATTAAGGCTTGCTGACTGTCAGGTGGCCTCAGCCCTGGATACCAGACCAAGGGATCTGAATTTCTCACAGGGCTCTCAATAATACTCAAACCCCTAAGGTTATGCTGCTGTACTCACCTTGGAGACAACTTGCTTTCAGGCTATTGAAAGTGTATTTGGAACAGGTGCTTAAACTATTGCTGCTACAAATTAAAGCTGGAGAAAAGCCTGGCCTCTCTGCCTTGATTGTGGGTTTGTCATTGTTCTGAGTCTTTCTCTCCAGTCACTTTGCAATCTCCTTGAGTTCCAGGAAAGACAGGACTGGTGGATAACATCTTTATGACACCTGACTAAAACTTCCCCTTAGGAACTGCAGAGCCTTTCAGGACAGATCACCTCCAATGGGATAATTACCCATAATAATCAGGCTGCACTTTGAAGCCACAGATCATCTCATAGAAACCAGATTGCTCCCCTCAGGTGATGACTGTGATGACAACTTTCCCAGAACCTAGAAAAAACAGAACTGAGATGATGACCAGCCACTCCTGTAACCAGGCCTCCTAAAGCACATATGGAGCATTCGATGTTCCCTGTGCCTAATTCTTCCTCTGCTTAAACCTAAGGCTTATGTCTGTATCCTGAACATGGCTGAAGATAAACTTAAGTGCCATCTCCCTGTGGCAATGTGCCACATCATCACCTTTCTCTCTGCCATATTTCTTTCCTAATAAGCTTTCTGATCACTTTCACTGTATTTGCATCTTGCCTGAATTATTCTCTGGCTGATAACTGATCAGATACAAGGATGGAGGTTGATTAGCTGTAGAGTTTCCCCGCAACAGGAGAAGAATGGGAAGTATACAGTGTGGTTAATTGGATTTATGAGTCTCACAGACTTTGCTTCCTGGTCTGGTTTCAAACCACAGTCCTCAGATCTCAGCCTCCTCAATAGGTAGAATTACAGGTGTGAGCCACCAGCAGCCTGGGTTTGGAGTAACCCTTTAGTGGAGGCCCTGTGTGCCAGGCACAGTGCCCTAGTGGGCAAGTATGCCCTAACATGTTACAATCCTGGAGCCCATTGCTGGGGCTACCCTTGTGATGTAAGCATAATCCTTCCATGTCACACACAAAGAAACAAGCTACAGAGGGAAGGGTAAACATTCTATGAAAGCACAGCCCCCTCCTCCAGCCTCTGAGAGTTTGGCCAGGGCAGGTGGCAAATGGAGTGGGACAACCCCACTGGATGTCATCCCACGTGGGAGCTCCAGGGAGCTGGGCCCAGTTGGTCTCTGGAACTGGTCTTGCCTTGGCCTGCTCTGAGCCTCAGCTTCCTCATCTTAACAGAGGAGCAATAATTTACTCCTTTTACAGGGTGGTTCGGTGATTCTGTGAGCAGCACACATTTATTGAGTGTTTGCTGCATGCCAGGCACTGTACTGTGTTGAGTGTTGGAGACACTGGAGGAAGTATGGAACAGCTTCTTGTTAGCAGGTTATTGGGGGTCCGAGCTTGGAACGAGAGGTGTATAGGTGCATGCAGCAGGCATATCATACATACTGGATTCTCCTGTAAGCTCTTAATAGGCTGCGTACACACTATCATTGTACTCTCATTCCAACCTCTTAGGCCCCATTCCTAAGAGGCCGATCATCCTCCTGTTGGCTCCTACCCCTATGTTGGATTCCATTTGGTGACCTTGAGCCTCTGCTTTTGTTCCTGCCCTTACCAGTGGTGGTCTACTCAGAGCTGTCTTGTCAGTTTGACATCTACATTGTGGGAGGTCCAGCCCTTGCTTGGTGAGGGTGGCCTGTTGGAAAGCACTGGGGATTTGAATCACACCGTGGGGAAGCTCTGTGTTCCCTCTGAGCGTGCTCCTCCACTCACAGATGCAATTTTTTTTCTTTTTGTCTGTTGTTGGGCTTGAACTCTGGGCCTGGGCACTGTCGCTCAGCTCTTCAGCTCAGGGCGAGCACTCTACCACTTGAGCCACAGTGCCACTTGCAGGTGCAAAAATTCAAGCCTCAGTTTCCATGTCTATAAAACAGTGCTAGCCTATCTAGTGGGGCTGTTGTGGACATTAAACACACCTTTGCTGGGACTAGCACCCAGTAGTGCTCAATACAAAATAAATTAATTTTAGCTGCTAAGATTATTCTGCAAGATGTTGGCTCTTTGTCTAGTATCCTGTATCCTTATTCCTGACCTGGCCCTAGGCTCCTCTCACAGCCATCCAGCCATTGGCTTCAGGGATTAGTTGAAGGAGGGATGGACATGTGACCCATTCAGCCAATAAGCTGTGTTGGGGCTTTCTTTTTTCTTTTTTTTTTTTAAGGTTTAATGTACATTTATTCTTAACACATGGAACATATAGTATAAATATTTCATACTGAATAAATGATATCCATTAAGTCAAAAAAGGAAAAAAAGGAGGAATTTACATCAAGTTTGAGCTACATTGTTGAAATACAAATATGCAGATTTTATCACTGAAAAAAATCTCAATTGTTTCCTCATCAAGACTTTCAACTGACCCTAGAACGTTTTCACACCTCAATTAGAAAGAAAAACGAAACAAAACAAAAATCTAGAAGAAACCAACTATCAGTTGGTTAACTGCTTAGACATCAAGGACTTTTTACAGAGATCTGTACAGCATCACACCAAGAAGGGCAATGTCTGGCAAGAGATTAAATAGCTGTGTGTCACTTTGTGCAGGTCACCAACTTGAGAACTCATCGTACTATGGTGGGGCTTTTTTATGGGAATACTGAGAAAGGTTCTTACAACTTGCATGGGATTTGAAGCTGAGTCCCTGTCTTGGAGCCTGAGGAGAAAATCTGATGGAGAAAGAAGTCACTATTTGAGCTCAGAGTAGCTGTTCCTGAAGCTCATATCTAGAATTTTCATCCATTCTTGCAATATTCATTGGACACTATCATATGCCAGGTGCCATTTCAATTGCTAGGGACAGAGCTGGGAAGAAGACAGTTCCCGCTTCCCAGACAACACAATCCTCCTACTTCAGGCCTTTGTAGTTGCTCTTCACTATCTGGACTGTTCCTCCCACCCAAACCTACTTGTTTCTCTTCTGTACCTCCTTCAATTTTTTGGGCGGGGGGAGGGACTGGTACTGAGGCTTGAACTCAGGGCTTGGGCATTGTTCCTTAGCTTTTTTTTTTTTTCACTCAAGGCTGATGATTTCCACATAAGCCATAGTTGCACATCTGGCTCTTTGGTGGTTAATTGGAGAGAAGAGTGTCAGGGACTTTCCTGCCCAGGCTGGCTTATAACCATGATCCTCAGATCTCAGCCTCCTGAGTAGCTAGAATGACTGGCATGGGCTAATGGCACTCTGTTCTCCTTCATGCCTTGACTCACAAGGAAGTCCTTCCTGTTCCAAATGACATGTCCACAGAACTCACCTTTCATTTCCTGTTTATTTTTCTTCTCTTGCAAATACCTGCAATGATGTATGATGAACTCTGTGCCCACACTACACTGTCAGTGCAGCAGAGGATTTTCATATGTGGTGCTCACGGCAGTCCCTAGTATCTACTATAGGGCCAGTGCTAATTAGTAGACATCTCTGAGGTGATAGCAGTGAAATGGCAGTTTGAAGGTTACAGAAAGAGCCAGGTATTGGAGCCTCCTCCCCAGTCTACCTGCTTTAAATCAGCTTGGGTAACCAGGGCTTGAACTCAGGGCCTCATGCTCTTACTTAGCTTTTTTTTTTTTTTTTTTTTTTGCTCATAGCTGGCATTGTATCATTTGAATTATGCCTCCAGTTTGCATTTTTCTGGTTAATTAGAGATAGAGTCTCAAGGACTTTTATGCCTAGGCTGGCTTTGAACCGCAAGCCTCAGATCTCAACTTTCTGAGGAGCTAGGATTACAGGTATAAGCCACTGGTGCTCAGTTTCCACCCTGGGTTAAATTTTGTTTTAGGCGGTACTGGGGTTTGAACTCAGGTTTGCACCTGCTAGGCAGGCATTCCATGTCCTTTTTTGCTTATTAAAGCAATTAGGGTCTTGATTTTTTGGGGTGGAGGGGGCCTGAGTTGGCTTGGACTGAGATCCTCCTATTTATACTTCCCATGTGGCTGGGATGACAGCTGTGTCCTCTCGCACAGCTTTATATTAGTTGAGAGGAAGTTTCTAGAGCCTTTCTTTCCTGAGCTGGCCTTCCAAACTCAGCCTCCTGAGTAGCCATGATTAACAGGTATGAGCCACCGTGCCTGGCCAGCTTGGCTTGATTTCTTTTTTTTTTTTTTTTTGAAGGAGGGTGATAGTCACTTTCAATTTTAGGAATTAAGAACTTGCTGAGTTGTACTGCAGTACTCTAGAGCTGCCCCTGGAGGGCACTAGGAACTCCGTGGTTGCCTGTGGAGGTGCAGTTCTAGCACACTGCAGAACTTAGGAAAATAGAGGGATGATGATGGTGATGATGATGGCGGCAACCTCATGAGGTAGGTACTGTTGTCATTCCCCCATTTCCCAACTGAGGAAGCAAAGGCACAGAGAATCCAAGCTACTTACACAAGGTCCCTCATATGGCAAAACCAGAACACAGCGGGAAAGCCCACCTAGAGGGAAGGCAGCAAAGTTTCTCAGGGTAGGAGGTTATCCAGTAGGGCCCTTGGTGGAGGAGGATTTCATCTCCACTGATGGCGTCATTCATCTGAGGTGGGACACTCCTTTGGAAGGCCAGAGCCTCCTCCCCTAGTCTACTTACTAGATGTGTCAACTCCTTCCCTCCCCTTTCTCCCCCCCCCTCCATGTTTTTGTTGTTGTTGTTGGTTGTAGGGCTTGGACTCAGGGCCCAGGCACTGCCCTCAAGGCTAGCGCTCTACCACTTTGAGCCATAGTGCCACTTCTGGTTTTCTGGTGATTAGTTGGAGATAAGATAAGAGTATTACAGACTTTCTTGCCCAGGCTGGCTTCAAACTGCGATCCTCAGATCTCAGCCTCCTGAGTAGTTAGGATTATAGATGTGAGCCATTGGTACTTGGCCAGACCCACCATTATGGTAGGAGCTAAGCTTGGCCCACTCAACTTCAGAAGACCTGGACACAGAGACCCACATTTGCCCAGTCTGAGGATTGAGAAAGCTTCCTAGAGGAAGCTACATTTAGCTGGAGACCTAGGAAAGGACCAGCAGTCTAGCAGTTGAAGAGAGTTCAGTTAAGGTCGTAGTGTGTACAAAGACCTGGAGGTGTGAAGGTGTGCCAGCAATTTCTTCCAAGGTTCTTTTATTTACGTCATTTACCTGAACTCATCAGTGCAAGTGCACATCAACTCTCCCAGCCCAGTTTCCATCCGTTGGCCCCTTCCTCTGAGCATTTAAAGATGCATCTACCTCCTCCCACGAGGGTGGAACGGATGACCTTATCTCATCTCAGTATCTGCCTATGATCTCAATAAGGATACATTCTTCGCTTCTTTTTCACATTTCCAGTTTCAGGATGTGTCCTCTGAGACAGGAAGGGGCCAGTGGTTGCTGAGGCTGGGAATCCCCTGCTCAGGGGACCTTAGACACTGAGAGGCCCTGCCCACCCAGATATATCCCATCCCGCACGTCCCAAATGCTGCCACCCCTTCTTGGCTGTATGCAGCCTGCTCAGCAACAACATCCTGGGAATCCACCCTCATCTCCAAGTTATTCTGCAACCAACGTTTTCTCCCAAGTCCACCAGTGCATGGGCTATGAGGACAATCCTGCGTGGCAACTTGGCATCTGCTATTTGCTGCTTACCCTCTCTGGAAGAACTGGGTTATTAATTAAGTGATTGCAACATTGTTTGGCACTTACTACTACTACTACTACTACTACTACTATTAATACTGTTGTGGTCTACTACTACTACTACTACTACTACTATTAATACTGTTGTGGTAGTTGATGTAATATTTATTTATTTATTTTTGTGCTGATCCTAGGGCTTGAATTCAGTGCCTGAGCACTATCCCTGAGCTTCTGTGCTCAAGGCTAGAGCTCTACCACTTAAGCCATAGCTCCACTTTCAGCTTTTTTGGGGGTGTGGTTAATTGTAGATAGGAATCTCATGGACTTTCCTGCCTGGGCTGACTTTGAACCTTGATCCTCAGATCTCAGCTTCCTGAGTAGCTAAGGATTATAGGCATGCGCCACTGGCATCTGCCTATGTATTTCAGTCTACTAGATATTATTCTCTCATCCCCAATAAAGTGTACCTTATATTCAGAGAGGTCTTTATGCACCCCAGGTTGTACAATGCCTATAGAGAAAGGATAGCTAGAGACAAAAATAGTCTCCCAAGATTGGGGCAGAAGAACAGAGCCCTAGTCTAGAGCCCCATTCTGAATGGGGAGGGGGACTTAAGCAGTAATATCTAGCAGAGACCTGGGGAGGAAGTCCCTGGGGAAGGAGCTGTCCTTGGAAGGCAATTGGGCAGTCAGGTCCACTTTCCCTGTGGACCGCAGGACTCAGGGCAGACAGGTTCTTAGAGGGCCTCCACAGTGGCCTGTTTGTGAGGTTTTACAGGTGGGCAAGCTGCTAAGACTTCCCAAAGTGTCCAAGAGACAAGGAAACAGTGGGGAAGAAAGGCCCCTGGAGGCCTTTAGCACTAAAGGCCTGGATATGAGGTGGGTGGGCAAATACAAGGGAAGGGAGAGGAGGAGGAGGAAGAAGCTGTGGCCAGAGCAGGATGTGGTGAGAGGCCAGGAGTGGGGTCAATTTGGGTGGGACAGGACTGGATTGTGTGAGAACTGGGGGATGTGGTCTCCCTGTCTTTGCATCTGGACTCCGACTCCTTGTAGAGCCCTTCCCTGATTCCTAGTCTATGAGGGGGCTCCTCTGAGTACACAGCATCCAGCTCTCATCTATGTGTGGATTCAGCTCTCTCCCCCTACTCTCTCATTTGAGGGCATTTGAGGACAGAGACAGGGTGTCACTGCTGTCTCTCTGCCTGGCACAAAAAGGAGCTCAGAAGTTTTAAGTTTTGGCCTTGTTCAGTGGGTTTCTCCTCCATTTAGCTTTTTTTTTGTGGTGGGGTCAGTCATGGGTCCTGAACTCTGGGCCTGAGTGCTGTCTCTCAGCTCTTCAGCTCAAGGCTAGCGCTCTACCACTTGAGCCACAGCGCCACTTCTAGCTTTTTCTGCTTGTATGGTGCTGAGGAATTGAACCCAGGGTCTCATGAATGCAAGGCAAGCACTCTACCACTTACCACTCTACCAGCCCCTCCATTTAGCTTTTAACCTGCCTGTGAAACAAATAAATCACCCCTCTGGGGGTTCAGCCAGGGGCAGTCCCTAGTCCAAACCCCCTTGGGGGAAAAGTGGGATGAGAGTGTCTTCCAGTTTTCATGGGACCTGGGGGTCTCCTTCCATCCTGCTGCCTCCCCCCGACTTCAGCACATCTAGGCTCCCTTTTCTCTGCTGCTCAGATTTGGGGGCGACTGTTCATTTTACCCCCCCAGCCTGCAGTAAGCCTTTCCATTATGGCCCCTCTCCACACGCGGCTGAGGCAGATATTACATGGCACTGGAAATGTCCTCTGCCCTCCCCAGAGCCTGTGGCGTGTGATTTTCCTTGAACACAGCACTTTGTGACTTTGCCATACACTTCAAATGCAACCCTTCTTTCCTGTCTTCACATCAAAGAAATGCATTGAGTTGTACATTAGTCTGCTGGTGAGAGAGCCCCCCCACAGCAGGCCTTCCGGCCAGGCCTGTCCTGCTTGGACCTTAGTGTTGCCACTGGGCCAGTCAGATGAGTGGCCACCACTGGGTTCAGACCATATCCTGTCACCGCAGCCACCCAAAGGGGTTCTGGAGCACGATCCCCTCCCCCAGGTGTGAACCTTGGCAGGAAGTGACTTTTTTACACTTGCCGTGTGTGTAAGAAGGGCAGGGCATCTGCAGTGGCTCTTAAACTGGGGCTCCGGCAGCCAGGAAACCCATGTTTACTAAGTGGGCCTCAATTCTTTTCCTAGAGTAGGCCCGTGTTGGTGTTAGGGACCAGAGAGCCTTGCAGGGGCCCTGCGCCATCTGCCATCTGCACATCTTCAGGTAAGTCAAGCCCAGATGGGGCAGCACTTGGCTAATAGCCCTGGGGTGGCCTGTCTTTGGAGGACAGAGGGTCGGACATGAGTCAGGAAGCTGCTGGGAAGGACAGAAGGGCCACACACAGAGCTGTAGCCATGATGGAAGTAGCAGGTCACTTCCTAGAAGGTCAACAGCACAGTAGTGTCTAGGGGATGCAGAAATGTCTGCTTAGTCCCTGGCTCCTGCTGAGCCGTGTTAGAACCAGATCTTTGGCTCCAGGAAGCAGAGAAACCTCTGGAGAAAGCAAATGTGTACTCTAGGTCCTGTGAATGCTAGGGTAGCTCAACAGAGCTGTTAATTTGAACAGTGCAGTGCTGATGAGGAGACCCAGGGCATTCTCAAGTCTCTTGTAGGCAAGCCCATGTAGCCTACAATCTGGGAGGACTCAGAGAGGTGAAGGAACCAACTACTTGATTTCTTCTTGATCACGCTGTGTCCTTGGCAAGTTTCTTGGTTGGTCAGAGCCTTGATTTGTGCTTGATCTATTAAAAGCCTTGATCTGTTAAATGCAGATACAAATATGAGCACTGAGTAAGTGCTGAGGTAGAGGCTGAGAGAGGTGTCTCTGACAGGGAAGAGTCTTGGCAGGGAGAAACAGAGGCTTATTGGTGAGTAACTCAAAAGCTTCATCTCTCTTGTCTTGGCTAGGCCAGTGAGCACGTAGTAGGGGCTCACAGGATGAAGAAGGTCTTTAGATGCCACCTGGAAGTCTTTCTGGACTAATTTACAGCTTCCTTTTCCTCTCCCCCTTTCTTCTTTTATTTATTTATTTATTTATTTATATTGTAAAGATACTATACAGAGGGTTACAGTTACATGAGTAAGGTAATGAGTATACTTCCTATTGAGCATTGTTACCCCCTCCATTGTTTCCCCCCTACCATGCCTTCCCTCCCTACCTTCCCCGAGGTTCTTTTTTTTTTTTATTGTGATTAAGTGATTACATAATTTCCCGAATTTCACAGTATTGTGGAATAATGATGCTCATTTAAAGTCACAAGTTCATTCTAACTTTCCTGGAGCAAATTGTCTATAACAGTCTATAACATATAACGGTGTACACATGTTATACACCATACATGTGATCAGCAGCATGGGGATATTTAGTAGTGGTTCGACCAGATGAGTGGGAGTTCTTTGCTTCCTAAGTCCTGTTAGTTTTGTCGTATCACCTAACATTTTGGATTTAGCATCCACTTATCAGGGAGACAATGTACCGTTTGTCTCTTTGCTCTTGGCTTACCTCGCTCAACATGATTCCTTCTAGCTCCATCCATTTCCCTGCAAATGCCATTATTTTGTCATTTCTAATGGCTGCATAATATTCCATTGTGTATAGATACCACAATTTTTGGATCCATTCATCTGTGGTGGGGCATCTGGGTTGTTTCCATATCCTAGCTATTACGAACAGTGCTGCAATAAACATGGAGGTGCACGTGTCCTTGTATATTGGTTCCTGTTGTTCAGGGTAGATGCCTAGAAGTGGTATGACTGGGTCGTAAGAACCCTCCAGACTGCTTTCCATCCTCTCCCCCTTTCTACCAGCCTCACCCATGTAAGCCCTGCCAGGGCCGCTGGGTGGAGGGACAGCTGGCATGCTGTTAAAGTCTACATTCTAGAACCAGGGAGCTGGATTTGAGTTCTGGCTCTGCCACTTGCCAGCTGTGTGACCATGCACACCTCTCTGTGCCTCGGGTTCTGGACCTATACATCCTTCCTACTCACCCTTGGCTGGTCTTTCTTGAGGATTAGTGAGAAGATAAATAGGACACCTGGCCCATAGCAGGTGCTGTATTAGTTTTTGCTATGATTTTAATGATTATCACTCATTCTCAGGCTCTGAACTCCAATTTCTAGAAACTCTCCAGTGGGCTGCAATACCCAGACCCCTACTGATCACTCTAACCACTCTATGCTGACCACCTTCTGGCCTAGTACAAGGAACAGAGGGGAAAGGAAGTGTTTCTGATCTGGAGCCAGTTTTTCTCCCCAGATCCCAGGGCCTCTGGTAGTGCCTGGAGATATTCTTAGTCTTTATTTGGGGCTGTGACTAATGTTCAGTAGACAGAGGCCAGGTGTGCTGCTGAATACCTTACAATATCCAAGGAAGCCCTGTCCTCTTGCTCACTCTACCTTTCCTTCTCTCTTTTTTATTGTCCTGGAGCCTCAGATTCAGAGGGGGAAAGTTCCTTGCTGGTGTCATATAGCTCTTAGGACCCAGGTAGTAGAGGTTGGGGAAGGGGTTGGCCTTGCTCTGTGGGGTGGAGAGACACTTTGGGGGTGATGAATTTGAGGACCTGCTCCCGACCCCTCAATAGCCCAGGTCCTGACAGTCTAGGCCCTGATAGTCAACGACAGCTTAAAGTGCTGCTGCTATACCTTGGCCAATCTAGGGCATGGAGCCGTGAAACCCCTGAGAATTCAGCTCAGAGCTGTGTGAGTACTGGTGCTTGAATTCAGGACCTCTCACTCTTGCTGGGCTTTTTCATTGAAAGCTAGTATTCTACCATTTGAGCCCCACTTCTGGCTTTTTGCTAGCTAATGGGAGATAAGGGATAAGGCTTTCACAGTCTGTTTTGTGAACTGGCTTCAAACTATGGTTCTCATGGTAAGCACTGATTTGAGGCTTTTGATGCTCAAAGTATGTTCTGTGGAACCGTCGACCTTCAGGTCTGCTACCCATGGGAGTTAAAGTCATATAAGCAGAGCCCTCTGAAATGTTCCCCCAGCATTTGAAGCATATTTGACAATTTGGTCCTGTCTCACTTTGAAGTCTGTTTGGGATCAGGTCTGTCTGGGACAGGCATGAGTAACATCGCTATTCCCCAGAGGACATTTGAATGGTGGAACTTCACGCGGGTCTGTCCTGCTAATGATCTTAGGCTTCTGCCATCTCCACTAGCCAGAGTTGTCAGAACAAGCCTAGGGATCCATGGCCATGTTTGGAGCCATCCAGCAAGCTATTGATTCTGGCAAAGACAAACGATGATGTAGGAGCAGTGAGCTTAAGAAGAGGTGGCCATGGTTATGTCCAGGGGATGAACAGGTTAATAACGGTGGGTTGGAGTAAGTAAAGGCCCCTGATCCAAGTGCTGTCTGGTGTCTCAATTATGACAGGTTATACATCCCCCAGGAAGGCCAGAGGCTGCAGGTCTCTGGTCCCTGAGTCATGGATCACTCTGGGAAGCTGCAGATAGGCCCAGCTCTTCTGAGATCAGCAGCTCCAGGAAGGCCTGGCCTACAGAGGGGTGGAGGTGGCCTGATGATCTGCTTGTGTCTTACCCCTAGCCCTTTGTTTTCTGCCTCCTCTGTTTATCACTGCCATTCTCCATGTGGCTGGCCATGGGGTCCCTGTGTTTTACTAACGAGGATAGTGCAGAAAGGCTAGGGAGGGAGATTGATGCAGAAGCAGGGCTGGCTGACTCCTGTACTGCCTGCCTGGCAGGACAGTGGTTGTTAGTACTGTTATCATTAGGGTTGTCATGCACAGTGGGACAGGGAAGGTAAAACTGAGGTACACAGGATAAGCTTTCTCTGGGTTGCCTTCACCCTGGAAGGTCAGCCTCCCCCCAGCTCCTCTTCTGCCCTAATTCACTTCTGTCTACCCAGGCTGCACCTGTGGCCACTGTGGGGTGGAACTTCGTAAACTGCAGCTTCCTGCCACAGCTTCCTGGCCCAGACACCAACCTCACCACCCACCCCTCCCCACAGGCCTCAGATAAGCCCCCTACCCTGATGCCTTGCTTGGTACTCAGTGGGGGGCAGCTTCAGGGTCTTCTAAGACGGGCTGGCTGGACTTGGGAAGATGGAGGAGGGAGAGGAAGAAATACTAAATGGGGAAGCACTCTGGATAAGAGTTTGGAAGGAAGGCAACAGGCACAGCCTGATAAACAGAGGGCTGAGGATTTTAGATCCAATGAATTAAGCAAGTGAGAGCCACAGTAGGTTCTTGAGGAAGGGAGGCCTTGGGGAAGAATCATCTAGAAGCGCCTGGCAGATCCCACAGCTTACGTAGCTCAAGTGGAAATTGACTGGGGTTCAGCTGACCACAGATACCATGTGAACTAGTTCTAGATCTCAAGTTGTATTCATAGAAACAGTGGGTGGAGATCAAAGTGGCGGTAGTTAATGCTTCCAGTGCAAATCTATCTCAGGATGGAGCTGGGGGTGGCAGCATTTATAGCCACAGACAGAATAACCAAGTAAGAGGATCTGGGAGTGGAAGCAAAGGAAGGAGAGTCAGCAGGAAGGAATGGAGTTGGGGGAGCCAGAGCAGGGTATTTGCTAAGGACCAGAGAGATCTTCGAGGCCTAAGCAGGAGGGGAAGATCATTGGATCTATTATTGGTGGACCCAGCTTCAAGGAGGGTGATATCGGTGCTGGGGAGCAGGTGGGGAGGGGGCAGAGCAGTTTTAAGGCGGGATCAGAGGTAGGGTGGGAGACAGACTGAACTTTTCCTCCTTTAGTTATTTATTTTGGTTCTGGTGCTTGAAATCAGGGCTTGAGCACTGTCCCTGAGCTTCTTTGATCAACACTAGCACTCTACTACTTGAGCCACAGCTCCATTTCTGTGCTTTCTTTTCTTTTCTTTTCTTTTCTTTTTTTCTGTCAGTCAAGGGGCTTGAACTCTGGGCCTGGGTGCTGTCCCTCAGCTCTTCAGCTCAAGGCGAGTGTGCTACCACTTGAGCCACAGCGCCACTTCCTGGAACAGATTCTTAAAAAAAAACCTTTTTTTGGAAGACTTTTCCTTTCTTCATTTTTATTTATTTTGTTGGTACTAGAGTTGAACTCAGGGCTCTATGTTTGCTCGTTTTCTTCTTTTGCTGGTTTGGCACTCTACCACTCGAGTGACATCTACAGCATTTTTTTTTTTTTTTGGTTGGTCATGGGGTTTAACTCTGGGCCTGGGCGCTGTCCCTCAGCTCTTCAGCTCAAGGCCAGCGTTCTACCACTTGAGCCACAGTACCATTTCCAGTTTTCTGGTAGTTAATTGGAGATAAGAATCTCATGGACTTTCCTGCCTGGGCTGGCTTTGAACCTTGATCCTTAGATCTCAGCCCCCTGAGTAGCTAGGATTAAGGCATGAGCCACTGGTGCCCGGCTGTACATTTTTGCTGGTTAATTTGGGAATTTCATAGACTTTTCTGCCTGGGCTTATAATTCTCCAGGTCTTAGCTTCCTGAGTAGCTAAGATTATAGGCCTGAGCCATGGGGTGCCTAGCTATTTTATTTTCCAGGTTGGCCATGAATTCCTGGATCCTCTTGTCTCAGCCTCCTGAGTACTGGGATTATAGGTGTACACAACCACAACCCTCAAGCCTGGGCCCATGCAACACCAGCACCAGAGACATCTAGTCAGCAGCCTCCAGTGCCCTGACTCAGACTTGGCCTGATTCTCATTCCAGGATTTTCCTCTGGCCCCAGCACCCATCTCTGTGGGCCCCTGGACATCAGGGCAAAAGGCACCTTTCCTCACCCACAAAACCTTTTGATACATTCTCTACTTACCTTTTTTTTTTTTTTTTCTGTAGTGGGGCTTGAACTCTGGTCCTGGGCGCTGTCCCTGAGCTCTTCAGCTCAAAGACACAGCTCTACCACTTGGGCCACAGTGCCACTGAGATCCTCGGATCTCAGCCTCCTGAGTAGCTAGGATTACAGGTGTGGGCCACCAGCACCCGGCCTCTATTTACATTGGCACTACTGAGAAGACATCTTGCAAACATAGTTTATGTCCTGGTGGCCTTGATGGGCCTAACTTAGAGAGACAATAGGTCATTGTTATAAGGAGCTGGTTTTCTTCTCCAGTATTATACAAAAAACTTGCAAGTGTACAGAAAATGAAAAGAAAAGTACCCCTGTTATATACAGAATTGTACCCTAGCTCCTACACTATGTGCAATACTTATCACAGAAGATAAACATTATTCACAGATTCTACATCTTCAAATTCATGCACTTGCTAACTAACATTTATTTGTAATCCTCCAACTAGTATATTGGTTTTTGGTCATCTGCAGACGCATTCACAAAGGAAAAACATTTGAGTCACTGATGTACACATCCCCACTGAGGTTAAATAATGTGGGGCTCTGGCTTTTTTTCATATCTCATTCTGTAATTAAATGAATTTTTTAAGTTATTAGGGAATCAAACTCGAAGCTGTGCACATGCTAGGCAAACATTCTACCAAATATGTATTTTTTAAACCACCAATCTGGAGCAACATTTCTGGAAATTTTGTACTTTTTGCTGGTGAATAAAATATCCTAAGTCCTGGCTGCTGGTGGTTCACATCTGTAATCTTAGCTACTCAGAAGGCTGAGATCTGAGGATCACAGTACAAAGCCAGATCAGGCAGTAAAGTCCATGAGCTTCCTATCTCCCATTAATCAACAAAAAGTAGAAGAGGAGGCATGGCTCAAGTGGTAGAGCACTAGCTTTGAGCAAAAAAGCTAAGGGACAGTATCCAAGCCCCACTGGTACACCTACACACACACACACACACACACACACACACACACACACATCCCCAAGTATAGTGCTAAGCTGTGCCTAATGAAACAGACATGGGTCAGAGAGGCAGTATTAATAAACCAACAATTATATGTTGCCAAAGTTTTCTTTTTTCCTTTTAGTCCTGAGGATCAAGTCCAGAGTTTCGTGCATGCCAATCAAGGGCTCTACCACTGAGCTACATCCCCAGGCCTAACAATGTATAACATAAAGTGACATAAAACCCACATAAAATAGTTACATTTTGATCACTTGGTGAAAATGTGATCAGAGTAGTGCAGGAACCCAAATCCGTATTTCCTCTAGAAGCAATGGTTCAGTATTTGGCTAACTCAGTGTTTACAGTGATTTTACAGTTATTGTGAATCCTAAGAATTGAGTGAGGGAGGGTGAGGCATGGTGGCTCATGTCTGTAATCTCAACTATTTTGGAGGCAGAGGTTGAGAGGACAGTAGTTTGATGCCAGTGTGGACAAAAGTTGGCAAGATTCCATTTCAACAAAAGAAGCTGGCCCAGAGTTCAAGCCCCACACCGACAAAAAAAAAAAAAAAAGAAGAAGAAACTGGCCATTGTGGCAGCTGTACTGGACAATTTAAGTAGAAGGTCCTATTTCAAAAATAACAAAAGCAAAAGGGCTAAGGGTATGGCTTGAGTTGCATCATCTCACTCACACACACACAAATTGAAACATTTATACAACTATCTACTACCTATTATCCATCCATATCTCTTGATCCTTCCATTTGTAATCGTTATATTTTAGATGCCTTTTGAAGTCAATTTCAGTCATCAGAATGCATCACAGCCTACACTTACAAGCATTATTTTATGGTGCTTTATTGGAGGGATTATAACAGGCCCCTGTGTGATCCAATCTCCATCAAAGATAAAGGACATCACCATCACTCCAGAAAGTTTAAGGAAGACCATTTTATTTTCCTTATTTTCCAGATTCATTGTTCTTTTTTCTTTTCTTTCTCTTCTCCTTTTCTTTCCTCCTCCCTTAATTCCAGATATCACTCATTTACTTGCTATTTTGACAGAACTGGATTTTGAACACAGGGCCTTTCACTTGTTAGGCAATTACTCTACCATTTGCCTGATTGATAAAGATCTTTGTGGTCTCTGCTTCCTGAGTAGCTGGGGCTACCAAACGTGACTACCAGACTACTTGCATAGGCTTCATTTTAACGGTGGTATCGGGGTTCCTGGTGGAGTTAAACCCTAATATATCAAACGAATCCCCTATTGATGGATATTCAGACTAGCTCATGCTCTGTTAAGGAGGGTACAGGGCAAGGCAAGCGGCAACTATAAGGCTGAGCAAGGTAGCTCTCATGAACAAAGATTGTTGGGCCTCGGGTCCCTTTGCTCGTGCTGTTCCTCTGCTTTATGTTCCCCCACTCCATGGGGGGGCTTTTTAAAAAGCTGGATCCATCTTCTGATCTTGGCTCAAATATACCTCCTCCGAGAAGGTGACCTCCATCTCTCCTGAACTAACATTCTTTCTCCTTTGGAATCACGATCTTAACTGTTCTGTTTGTTTTGTCCCACTACCCCTGCATCTCTCCCTGCCCCCCGCCCCTCCCCTTTAAAGTATCATCTTCAGGAGCGCAGGGAGGGACCCAGTGTGCCCAGAGAGTCAATCCTCAGCACCGGGTGTGAAACAGTAAAGCATTCAACACGCATTTAGGAAATGGCAGAGAGCAGTTGAGGTATCTGCAGCAGGCCGCTGAAGTCAGAGGTGGATCTGGAACTCGCGGTCTGTGTCCAGCTATGTCCAGCAAGCCGTGGCTCCTCTCCACGCGGACAGAGCAGGCTCTCGGCCGCTGGACGGGCTCAGGAAGGGCAGGGAGGGCCCTGATGCGCATCCCGCCCCTCCGCACCCACAGGGCCTGCGCGGGCGGCGATGCCGGACCCCGCGGGACACTTGCCCTTCTTCTACGGCTGCATCTCGCGCGCCGAGGCCGAGGAGCACCTGAAGCTGGCGGGCATGGCCGACGGGCTCTTCCTGCTGCGCCAGTGCCTGCGCTCGCTGGGCGGCTACGTGCTGTCGCTGGTGCACGACGTGCGCTTCCACCACTTCTCCATCGAGCGCCAGCTCAACGGGACCTACGCCATCGCGGGCGGGAAGGCTCACTGCGGCCCCGCCGAGCTCTGCGAGTTCTACTCGCACGACCCAGACGGCCTTCCCTGCAAACTGCGCAAGCCGTGCAATCGGCCGGCGGGCCTCGAGCCGCAGACCGGCGTCTTCGACTGTCTGCGCGACGCCATGGTGCGGGACTACGTGCGCCAGACATGGAAGCTGGAGGTGAGAGCGTGGGCTGGGGGCGGGGCCTGCGGTCGGAGGGGCGGGACAGGGGCGGGGCCTGCGGTCTGAGGGGCGGGCCAGGAGCGGGGTCTGGGGCTGAGGGGGCGGGACGGGGGCGGGGCCTGGGGCTGAGGGGCGGACACGGGGCGGGGCCTGGGGGCTGAGGGGCAGGCCCAGGAAGGAGGCCTGGGGGCTGTGGGGCGGATACTGGGGCGGGGCCTAAAGCATTTGGACATAACTTGAAGGCGTGGCCTGGAGCCTATGAAGTGGGCCCTGGGGCGGGGCCTTGAGCCTTCGGGCCGGACTTAGGGGCCTCATTGAGGGACAGACCGCGGTGGGGCCAGTGGTCTCTGGGCCGGATTCAGGGACGGATCCTGTGGGGTGGGCCAAGGGTGGGGCCGGCAGCGTGGACCCAGGGGCAGGGCCAGGCAGGGCTTGTGGGGGATTTTTTTTTCTCTTTCTGCCTGCAGAATGCGGTAAGGTGTGAGATTTGGAAGTAAGAGGATGAGGTTGATGGCGGGACATAGGAGGGGTTTGTGAGAAACAGGCTCTGTGGTGGCCCTCCACAGTGTGCCATAGCCTGAGCTATGGTGCACAACTGTGCCAGACTAGAAGGGCTCTCGGCCTGGGCGGGTCCAAAATCTCTGACTGGGGACCCAATCAGAGAGGGCTGTCTATGAGGAGTGTTGGCAGAGTAGCTTGAGTAGCCAGGGGGCAGTGGGTTTTAGTCCTCTAGAGCCTGCACTACGCTAGACCATCCAACTACCGCATCTGATCTTCAAGCTGGAGATGTGCTTGAGGGAGCCATGGTGCCTCTTGGAGAGGGTGTAAGCTGCCCTCCACGGTCTAGAGGCTGCATGGAAGAGTGTGACTGAGAGTAGCCTTACTGGATGGGGCAGTCAGGAGAGTCCAGGAGATGGACCTGTGAGGGCTCCTGGGGCTCTGTATTTGGCCACACTTAAATCCTCCTTTACCCTCCTTTTCCAGGGTGATGCCCTAGAGCAGGCCATCATCAGTCAGGCCCCGCAGGTGGAGAAGCTCATTGCCACCACGGCCCATGAGCGGATGCCCTGGTACCACAGCAGCCTGACGCGGGAGGAAGCCGAGCGCAAGCTCTATTCTGGAGCGCAAACAGACGGCAAGTTCCTGTATGTGGGACCTGTGGTTCCTGGGTGTAAGGCCGGGGCTTATTGGCTGGGATCCTGGGTGGGTAGGTGATCAGACCTGAGTCTGATCGTGATAGGATGGGGGGGCTTGAGGGTGTGCCTGTGTGGACACATGTAAAGGGACTCCTAGCAAAACTTCCAGGTCCAACGGGTTGAACCCAACTTTTGCCACCTATCAGCTGTGACCCTTGGGCAGGTAGTCAAATTTCTGCCTGTCTCAGATTCTGTTCATTCATTAGATAGCTGCTGGGTATCAGACACTTGAGGATGTGGCCTAAATCAAATAAACATAAGTGTCCTGGTGAATGACAGGTAGAACAAAAAAAAACAAAGGCCTCTCATAAAACCCAACTAATAAGGTCTAGCTAGATATGTATGCTTGGAAATCCTGTGTGTGTTGTTTGGGTGGCCAGAGAAGCTTTTCACAAAAAGGCAACTCTAGCACAAAGAACTGGAGATGAGAAGGGAGTTGTGGAAGCATTGAGGTAGCTCAGTGGTGGAGCTCTTGCTTAGCACACAGAGGCCTTGGGTTAATCACCAGCACCAAACCACAAAACCAAACATCCTAGAAGAGAGATGGCAGCTTTGAGGTGGAAAGTGCTTCTGGCGAACAGGATGGCAAGTGCAAAGTTCAGAAGGTAGACATTTACCTGACATTTTGAAGGAACATGGAGGAGGCCAATGGTCTGGAGCACTTGGAGCAGTGTGGGAGGAGGTTGATGCAAAAGGTAATTCTGGCTCTGTGTGTGTGTGTGTGTGTGTGTGTATGTGTGCTTAAAGTCAGGGCCTGGGCAATGACTCTTACCTTTTTTAAAAATAGGAAATCACTTGATTTTATTAATATTTAAGAACATTAAAACAAAGGAATTATGAACAATGTTACATTAGTATTTAAATATAACCTAAAACATTAGAAAGTAACATTATAAAATATAAAATGAAAAATGAGCTGGTGGCTAACACTTGTAATCCTAGCTACTTATGAGGCTGAGTCTGAGGATTGTGGTTCAAAGCCTGCCTAAGCAGGAAAGTCTGTGGAACTCTTATCTCCAATTAACCACCAGAAAACCAGAAGTGGAGCTGTGGCTCAAATTGATAGAGCACTAGCCTTGAGCAAAAAGAACTCAGGGACAGCACCCAGACCCTGTGTTCAAGTGCCAGAACTGACAAAACAAAACCAATAAGATCTTCATTAGCATGAATAACAGTGCTTGTCTGTTGATAAATTCATTTCAGTCTGGAACACAGAAAGATAATGCTACTTACATATCTGCTACACCATTGAACCTGCTTCTTCTTTCAATTTTAACTGGGTTACGATTGAAAACTCTAGTTCACACAAACTGGTTGTGAGTGATAGAAACAGAAAGATACTCTTCTACAAAGCAAAAGAAAGTCTTTCTTTAAGTCAAAAATGCTGACAAACTTTAAGGTGTCATAATCATTCTTAAATGTATAAATACAAGTAAGTTGCTATAATTCATTATCTTTATCAGAGTTAACTCTGTTACTGATTCAGAGTCTTGAAAAGCAAATTAATATGGTAACCAATTTCATGTTCCTCTAATATACCCAATTTCTCTTCTAGAAAAAAGTGAGCTGGGTGCCGGTGGCTTACACCTGTAATCCTAGCTACTCAGGGAGTTGAGATCTGGTTCAAAGCCAGCCTGGGCACAAAAGTCTGTGAGACTCTTATCTCCAAACCACCAGAAAACCGGAAGTGGTGCTGTGGCTCAAATGGTAGAGCTCTAGCCTTGAGCTGAAGAGCTGAGAGACAGCGCCCAGGCCCAGAATTCAAGCTCCATGACCGACCAAAAAAAAAAAAAAAAAAGGTTAAATGATTAAAGTTTGAAACAGTGAAGTGAGATGCAGTAATATATCTGGTTTCATTTCTTTCAAAACTCTTCATTAATAACAATCTCGTCAATATGTTGTAAAAAAAACTGTAGAAACATGTAGTGTCTTGGACAATTACTTTTTTTTTTTTTGGTGCCAGTCCTGGAGCTTGAACTCAGACATGGTGCTGTCCCTGAACTTTTTTACTCCAGGCTAGCATTCTACACTTGAGCTACAGCTCCACTTCCGGCTTTTGGTTAACTAATTGGAGGTAAGAGTTTCCTGGACTTTCCTGTTGGGGCTGGCTTTGAAACATGATCCTTAGATCTCAGCCTCTGAAGTAGCTAGAATTATAGGCATGAGCCACTGGCATCCTGCTAAGACAATTACTTTTAAGTCTTGCTTGCTACAGCATCTTCTGGAATGCTTGGATCTCTTCAACATGTTGGAATGCATCACAGATTTTTCTGCTGAACTTTTAAATTCAGTTAACAAAATTCCAAACATATTGGTTACATATGCCAATTTCATGACTCAAGTACTCATTACTTCATCACTCATCTTCAAAAATGTTTGCAAGATAAGATTTTCCCCCTTAAGATTATGAACCTCATTTGTGCATTCATAAACCCAATTAGTATTTTCCCTTGAGAACCAATGACTTTGGTGTGATAGAGTAAATGGGTCTGACTGATTCCAATTTTTGAACAGTATGTTTCAAGAAGCTAGTTAAAAGTGAGCTCCCTTTAATAAGATTAGTGACCTTTACTGCAGTTTCACATAGTTCTATAAGATCCTGTGGAAGGTCTCTGGATTTCAAGCTTCAGTGATTCTATGTGGCACCATTATTAGTCACTGGTAGCTTTTATTTTCGATCACTCTGCTTTTGCTTCCCAGTTAGGCTTGCTGTACCATCACTTTTAATGCCTTTACCATGTCTCCACTTTCATTTGTAATGATCAACAATTATGCACCTTTCTAATTCTGTAAAAATATCTAGTCCACTTAAACGTTAGGTTAAATTAAGAACCATAAAAAATCCTCCATAAAATGAGCTCATCACTCATATCTGATTTGTTGGCATTGTTTTTGTTCTTCTTTCCTCTCTAGCCTTCATGGCTCAGTTTCCTAACAGTGTTAAGTGTATTTTCTGGCTGCTCCTCTTTGAGACAGGAGTCTACCATGAGTCTCTGGCCTTTAAATAAAGATTCCAAGATTCAACCTCTTAAAATATGGCTTCTCTGTTTTCTCATCTTACAACAATATAAAATAAGTGTTGTGCAAATTCATCAAGTTGAATTACAAATTCTATACCAGACTGCCACCAACTAAAAAGCAGTGTTTCTGAAGGCTCTGCAGCAGCAGGTGTAGTTTTTAATTTATTGGCCAACTTATCAAACATTGTGCACACCATAGCCAAACATTCTGGAGTAAGTTTCCAGTATCTGTGGGGGATAATTTTTTTTCTTTTGCTACAGATAAATTCCACATTAAATATTTCTCACTAAAAGTAGAAAAACAACTAAGAAACTGTGTTTCTTAGAAACTGTGCTAATACCTTTTGTTAGAAGTCTCTACCGAATAAAGCACACTACACACACATCCAGGGAAGGAAAAGGTTTGATGTCAGAAAAACTGCTTTTATCCTGGGTAATTATAGGGGAGTGAACCTGTAGGAATGAAGTAGGAAGTAAATCTGTAGGAATGGGGAAATGGGAGTCTGTATTGTGTATGGGAAATGGATGGTAACAGGGAGTGAGTGGGAAATTGATTGTGAGGGGGTTGGTGTTATTTGTTAGGCCAGCTCAGGGTGACTGAGATGCAGGCAGCCTGGTGGAACCTGAGCAATTGTAATGCTGGCCACCACAGGATGACTCCCAGAGCCAACAACATTTCTTTTCTTTTCTTTTTAAAAAAATATTCAAGATGCTTACCAGTAAGTTCAGCTTGCTGCTGAGTTTCTAACTACCTTTTGAACTATGGAGGTTTTAAGATTTCGTTGTCAGAACATTATTACAAATAACACACTGAGGTCTGTCATTTTTCAAAGGGGTTTTCACATTTGATAAAACCATATTTGGGGCTGGGAATGTGGCTTAGTGGTAGAGTGCTTGCCTAGGATGCATGAAGCCCTGGGTTCAATTTCTCAGTACCACATACGCAGAAAAAGCCAGAAGTGGCTCTGTGACTCAAGTGGTAGAGTGCTGCTAGCCTTGAGCAAAAGAAGCCCAGGGATAGTGCCCAGGCCCTGAGTTCAAGCCCTAGGACTGGCAACAGAACAAAACAAAACATATTTTGAGTAATCTTCATATAATAGCTTATATTTTTTCCTTTTTGAAATGAGGCTCAAATGAAGTTGGAGTTGGAAGATTAGTGTCAATATGCTTCTCAATATTGTCAGATCCATTAGTTGAACTTGAACAGGTTTCTGCATGTTTCATTATTCCTTTCTTGTGTGTATATATGTGTCAGTCCTGGGGCCTGAACTCAGGGCCTGGGTACTATCCCTGAGCTTTTGTGTTCTGCCACTTAAGCCATAGCTTCACTCTGGCTTCTTGGTTATTAATTGGAGATAAGAGTCTCTAGACTCTTATCTGCCCAGTCTGGCTTTGAACCACAATCCTCAGATCTCAGCCTCCTGAGTAGCTAGGATTACAGGTGTGAGCCACCAGCGCCCAGCCCCTAGTCCCTTTTCTTTTAATAAAGAAATGATCCAATTAAACAGTTTGTTCCAATCTGATTAAAATAATCTCTAACCCCCCAAACCATAGAGCCTCTATACTGTTATCAAAAATATACTCAGCATGTGTAACTGAATCTCAACTGAATGTCTCAAGACCTTACGTCTAGTTGTAAATCATAATATGAAAATAGAGTGCACCAACGTTTGCTATTATGAAAGTCAAATGACACCCACTAACAAATGATTGAAAACCCCTTCTTAGCCGGTATACACTACATTCATCATCTACTTTCCATCAGATACCTTTCTAGGATATTGAAGTTTACCTACATATTTCAAACAGAGGATCTATGCAAAGCATTTCGATATTTTATATTGCTTTTAAATAAAGTTCATTATGACTCACAGAATGGAATCAATGACTCACAAATGGGTCACATCCATACCGTGAAAAACACAAAGACAATATGACATGTTGTGTTATTAGCTTGAGCATGTCTGCTTGATGAGGAAAAAGTAGCTTGATCTGCTAGATTATTCTTGAGTTGTATAGAAACTTCTTCATGTGGGAGGAATACATCTTAGATTTTCTGCCCTCATACTTTTTGATGAGAAGACTGTTTAAAGAGTGGTAATTAATGGATGGGTTCAGTGAGGATCCAGTGAGGTTTTTTTTCCTATAACTAGGTCAACTATTCGGTTGGAGTTGATGATGTATTATTATTATTATTATTTTTGTCAGTTGTGGAGCCTGAACTCTGGGCCTGGGCACTGTCCCTCCTCTCTTCAGCTCAAGACTAGCACTCTACCACTTGAGCCACAGCACCACTTACGGCTTTTTCTGCTTATGTGGTGCTGAGGAATTGAACCCAGGGCCTCATGCATGCAAGGCAAGGATTCTACCACGGAGCCACCTTCCCAGCCCCACGTATTTTTATAGAGCTTTTTTGGAATACATTCTTAATCTCTAGTCTAGTCCCAGCAAGCATATTTCACACTTGGACCTGCAACTCAGTATACTTGCCATTTATGCATTGAACCTCTTCCAGTCTCACCCTAAATTCCCTCATCCAGCCAGAAGTGGCTCCCTTAGCTTTTCTGCTCAAGGCTAGCACTCTACTATTTGATCTATAGTTCCATGTCTGGCTTTCTATTGGTTACTGAAGATAAGAGTCCCATTGACTTTCCTCCCATGGCTAGCTTTGAACCAAGATACTCAGATCTCAGCCTCCTGAGTAGCTAGGATTACAGACGTGAGCCATTGGCACCTGGCAAGTGTGGATCTGGCTTTTATCATGGGTCAAGTACAAGCTTATTGAAGCAACTCCCTTTACCTGTGCTTCCAATGACATCAGCACCCACCCCAAGGATCTGTTAGAAGATTATACAAATTAATACATGTATAGCAACAGCACACTACCTGGCATGTACAAAACCACCTTACATGGTAGATCTTCCTGTATGTAGCAACTGTGTGTCTGTGCAGATGAGGCCTTGTGGCAAAAGAATCTCTAAAAACTCTAAAAAATTTCTTAAGAACTACTAGAGGAAAAAAAGTAAAGCAAACCAAAAGTGTTCTACCTAAGTTAGATTAGATTGCTATTAAAAACTATCAACAAAAACCCCAAAACAAAACAAAAAAATCTACTATGAATTTGAGAGCCCAGCTGGGGCTGTTGGTCTCTGATTTGCACCCAGGTTTGTGTGTGTGTGTGTGTGTGTGTGTGTGTGTGCGCGCGCGCGCACGCGCACGCACAAATGTTATCCAGATATCTACTCAAGTCACTCAATCCTTGAATTGCAGAAAATCTTGGTGCTTGCTTCTTTCCCGTGACCCCAGGAAGTTTGTGTTCTCCTCCAGGAAGTCTATGGGAACAATTCCCAAGGGCATCCTTCTCATGGGTGCAGTCTTGGCTAAAGTTATTCCAGATGGATCCTTATCGTTACCCACTGTCCTAGGGCTCTTCCTCTTCTGAGGCCAGCCCACTTGGAGGATGTGATCCCTTTCCTTGATTTCCCTCATCCAGGTGAGGTTCCCTTCCGCAGGCCATGCTGTTGGCTGTTCAAAAGCTCTTTTTTTCCCCACCCTATCTTACAGATTTAGGCTGTGAATTGAAGTGATTTTTTCTGAGGTTTCAGAGGGAGCTCTTGCATGCATATTACAAATTATGCTTTGAGGGGTAGAGCGCAGTGGTAGATGACTCGCCTAGAATGCACAATGCCCTGGGTTCAATCCCTAGCACAACAAAATCAAACCAAACTAACTAAACAACAACAAAAAGGCTCAACTCAACTTCCAAGATGGTATTTTTGTTTGTTTGTTTGCTTCAGAACCAAGGTTTGAACCCAGAGCCTTGTGCTTGCTCAGCAGGTGCTTGCCACTTTAGCCAAACAACCAGCCCTGATTTTTGCCAGTTATTTTGGGACTTTTCTGCATTGACTGGCTTTGAACCACAATCTTCTGGATCTCAGCCTCCAAAATAGCTAGGATTACAGATGTGAGCCACTGGTGTCTGGCAAGGATAGCTTTGGAACAACTAAAGTGGGGGTTGTTTTCTTCATGAGGAAGCCTTTGCATTTATATCAGTTAGTTTTGCTGCATAACAAACCATTCTGAGACTTACTGGCTCAAAACCACAGTTTTTTTTTTTACAGTTCTGTGAGTCAGCTGAGCAGTTTTGGTCCCTTCAGTTGGGTGGGCATTGAATCCAGTGGGATGGGCACAGTTATACATGTGGCTTTGGCTCAGTGTTGCCTTCATGGTCGGGGTGGTGATGGTGGTGGTGGTGGTGTTGGTGAACTGGTCAAAGTATGGTCTTGTCCAGGGGTGTTCACACAGTACTGGAGTTCTAGTACTGTGCAAGTTCCAGTATGCAAGTACTTCCTAAGCCTCTGAATATACAGTGTGACTGATGTCCTTTTGGCCAAAGCAAGTCCCATCACAAATGCAAAGCCACTGTGGGAAAGGGATTACCTTAGAAGAATGAAATCAGCTATATTTACACACATTTATCATAGGATTGGAACAGGGGGTCATATTGAAGGCATGGGCATCTCAAACTTGGTGAGAGTTTGGGGTTATCTTTCTTCCCTGCCTACCTCCCTCCCCTTTCCCCCCTCCTTCCCCCCTCTCTTCCCTCCTTTCCTCCTTCCATCCCTTCCTTCTTTCCTTCCTTCCTTTTTTCCTTCCTTCCTTCCTTCCTTCCTTCCTTCCTTCCTTCCTTCCTCCTTTCTTTCTTTTTGTGAGGGAGGGTTGGTGGTGGCTGGTACTGGGGCTTGAACTCAGGGCCCACTCTCCCTTAGCTATTTTGCTCAAGGCTAGTGCTCTACCACTTGAGCCACAGCTCTACTTAGGGTTTTTTTTGTAGTTAGTTGGAGATAATAGTCTCATGAACTTTTCTGTCTAAGCTGTCAAACCCCAAACCTCAGATAATCCCAGCCTCCTGATTAACTAGGGCTATAGGCTTGAACCACCAGTACCTGGCAGTACCCTCTTTTTTTCCCATTTAGACTATCAGCAAGAGGGCAGGGCTTGTATCTGGTGTGTCTAGAAGACTCTATCTTCTGGTACCATGAAGGTGTCTGGTCCAGGTGTTCTTCACCTGCCCAGGTGTGATGCTCACTAAGATTTTCCCAGCATTCCCTGGCACGGCTCACACTTTCTCATGTGTACATCACCCAGGTGCCTGAATGGCAGAGCTCTTTCCCAGTGGAAATTCCACCTGGAATTTCTGTGATTGCAGCCCCCTTTTCCTCCTTCTCTGCTTTTTCCTTCATAAATGTAAATTCATCTTTCTTTTGACTTTTTAGTCTGGGTTTCCTTCTTGGGTTCCTCTCAAATCCCCTGATACAGCTTTTATTCCCACAAGTCTGTCTTGGTTTTTCTTTCTTCTTCTCTCATTGCTTTCCTTCCTCCTTTTCTTCTACCTAACCATATTGTCTCTCAAATGGTTTAAAATATTTCTCATGGTTTCCTGGACCACCCTTTACTTTTTGTCAGTACTGGAATTTGAACTCAGAATCTCCTGACTAGTAAACAGGCACTCTGCCATTTGAACCACATCCCTAGCCCTTTCTGCCTTAATTTATTTCTCAGATAAGGTCTCTTTTTCCTGGGTTAGCCTTGAACTGCCACCCTCCTACAAGTGACTGGAACTAGATGCATATGCAGCCATATTGGATTTTCTTTTTTTTAGATAGTTTCATGAAGTTTTTGACTGGGCTAGCCTGGGATCCTCTTATCTCTACCTCCCAAGTAGCTGGGATTACACCTGTGGACCACCATATCTGTCAAGGCAGATTGGATTCTGAGTCTCTATACTGGCTTCAACAACAGTAGAGTCTCAGCTTTGATCTCTGTGTGTGTGTGTGTGTGTGTGTGTGTGTGTGTGTGTGTGTGTGTTTTAAATCTTTTATTTCTGGTTCAGTGTTGTTTGACAAACAATTTCATTGCCTGGAGGAACATTTTACAAACTATTTGCACAACACAACAGTTTAGGACAGGTTTTGAGTTAGCCAGTCAATCGAAATACAAGGAATCTCAGGAAAACCAGGACTAATAATGGCTTTGGGAATCAAACTGGCTTGAAGTCTAAGAGGCAAATGGGACCAGCAGATGGCAGGCGGTTGGGAGAAGGATCTGGGTGGTGTACAATGACTAAAGCTTGCAGTTGAACAGGGGCACTGTAAGGGACTCATTCATCAGTTATGAGGAGCCAGCCAGACTCCTGGCAAACTAGGCAGGGCAGGGCAGGTAGTAGATCTTCTCGTAGTACCTATAGTCAGTAACTACTTTGTCAGTATGCGACTAGTTGGGGACAGAAAGTCAAAGCAGTAGCGATAGAATCTCACATGGGAAAGGGTGAGGGCAAGAGAATAGTCCTGGTTGTCTACTTCCCAGATAAGAGTTCAAGATAAGGGTTCAGAAAGGCAGATACCACTTGGCCTAGAATTAATGCCAAAACTACCCTTACATTGATCCCATCTAAGTTGTTGATGAGCAAATGGAATTGTATGTAAGACTGTGTGCTGCAAATATTTGCTTTGTTTCTGTGTACTTGGTGGTGGCATTTTATGGTGCTGGTTAGTTCAATTTGAACAAGAACTTGACCCCTCAAAAGGTCATTCTAGAGCATCTTGCCAGTATTTCTTAACCCCTCTGGGTCGTGGAACTCCTGCTGAAGCTGAACTCCTTTTATACCTTCCCCAACCCTTAAGTTTCCATCCCTGTAACAAATACCGGAGACAAAGCAACTTAAAAAGAGAAAAGGTTTATTTTTGTTTGGTTCATGATCAGTTGGTCCTGTTGTTTCAGGCAACAGAGTTAGATGTCAATCATAGGTAGCTATTAGCATTTGAGTTAGAAATGGATTTGGATCCTGATTCCATCTGATACGAATTGTGAACCCTTTAGGTAAGAGATAAAATCTTTGTTGTTGTTGTTGTTGTTGGTCATGGGGCTTGAACGCTGGGCCTGGGCACTGTCCCTCAGCTCTTCAGCTCAAGGCTAGCACTCTCACATTTGAGCCACAGCGCCACTTCTGGCTTTTGGTATTTATGTGGTACTGAGGAATGGAACCCAGGGCCTCATGCATGCAAGGCAAGCACTCTACCACTGAGCCACTTTCCCAGCCCCAAGAGATACAATCTTTTGCAAGCTACAAAACAGGGTGATATTATTTCTATATGAGGAATGCTGTGAAGATTAAATGACAAATAGATGAAGAGTGTCCCGACCTGCAGGACTTCAACCAGGGCAATGAACCTAAGCGAGAAGGAATGAAGGGACAAGAGACACGAAGAATGACAGCAAGACAAGGATTCTGATCAAGCTGCCAATTTTTATTTTTCACACAAGGGTATTTATATGCTTGGAATAAGGAAGCTTTTTCATTGGCCGGAAGCAGCTGCAGGGTGCTTGCTTAGGGCAAGGTGAAAAGGTGGTCGTTACTTAGGGCAGGGTGAGAAGGTGAAACAGCCTCAAGATGTTCCAGTGAGATAGCTGGCTCCCAACAGAAGAGGTTAGAACCAATTAGTTGCTCTACTTGTTAATGTTGTCAGATACTATATGTTGTTGTTGTTGTTATTATTATTGTCAGGTCCTCTAGCTTGCTTGGCTTGGTTGATGCTCTAACATGTGACCTGTGTCTCCAGACTGACATTTTTTGTTGGCTATCTTGGAGATGGAGTCTTGCAGGTTTTTCTACTCAGGCTGTCCTCAAATTGTGATCCTCTGGATCTCAGCCTCCCAAGTAGCTAGGATTACAGGTGTGAGCCACCAGTGTCTGGCTTCTATATATTATTTTAAGAATAAAGACATAAGTCAATTTCTTTGCCCATGCCTCTTGCTGAAGGACAAGTTTAACCTGCAAGTACAGAGAACTACCAGTACCTAGTAGGCTTTTTACTTACTTATTGCAAATAAAGTCGGCTATGTGGCACTGGAATATAAGCAGTGACACTACCAATATTTCAGCCAGTGTGATATATTTCTGCTCTTTCATAAGTTTACATTTCTCCTTCCAAAGACAGTATTTGCCATATAACACACCACCCTAAATAGTGGCGTACAACAGTCATTTATTCCCTCTAGGCAATCTGAGCTGAGTTTAGCTGGGTGAGTCTTCTGGTTTCCTGAGTTCATTCATGAGTCATCAGCTGGGAGGGTGACTGGAGGGGCATGGTCCCAGATGGCTGCACTCACACATCATGCCATGCACGGACAGGCTGACACCCCTGGGTGTCCCATGTGGCATCTCCAGGTTAGCTTGGTAGGCACAGAATGGTCAGGAGCAGCAAGAGAGGACAGTAAGGGCTTGGTGCACAACTCTTTCTCAAGCCTCTGTGTGTGTGTGTCATGCTTGTAAATATCATAGGAGCTAAAGCAGGTCACTTGGTTAAGCTCTGATTTAGTACCTAGAGAAATAGATTTTTATCTATCAGAGAGAACAATTGGTGGTGGTGATGGTAGTGGTGGTGGTGGTGTGGTGTGTGGGTGTATGTACAAGTATTATCTATATACTTGGTGTTGAGTTTCTCTTGTTTGCTTAAAACTTAAAGGTGTGGCCCTTTGGAAGTATTTTTACTTTTAAGTGAACAAGTCTCTAGCAACTGTAACCTCCAGACTAGCCCACTAATCTAAATTATTAAAGTGATTTCCTTTGGTGGAACATTTGTGTTTCTTAGTTTGTGTTCAGCGTTCTCACTGCCACACCTTCCCTGATTTCTTGTCTCTTAAAGTATCCCCAAGACAGTTGTGGGATAGCCTGAGAACTGTGTCATCCTTCTTTGAATGACAGTTGTAGATACCCTGGGAACTTTGTTATCCTCATCACATTGTCTTTTGGGGAATAAGCCATCCAGGAAAGGACAGGATGGTCACAACCACCCCTCTGACTCTCACTCAGGCTCTACTGTGGTGATGTAGAGGATATTTTCCTGTTTTAATCTAAGGAAGGGCCTAATGGGCAGGTGTGCTCACAGTTGTCTGGTTTACCAAGTATCTAGGCACAGAGATGCATGGCCTGGTGGTATTTATTCAGCAATTGAACATGCATGGTGGGGCCTGCAAGTTTACATTTCTGAGGAGTCTCACTCATAGGTTACTTGATGTGGCCAACCACAGGTCAGCTGTTTATATCTCAGTGCAATCTCTGAGCTTGGGGATTGGCTGTCCTGTAAACCTTCTACATATACGTGAACCCTCCCCCTGCATGACCAGCTGTCCTTCCTTCGTTGGAAGTCGACATTAACATTTATGCCAATGGTTCAAAGAAAGCAGTTGTGGAAGATGCTGATTGGCTTCAACATGAGTTTCATGTGACAGTTCTAGTGAATGACACCCAGTTGGCCTGTGTGTGTGTGTGTGTGCGCGTACACACGCACACATGCATGCATGCACACTGAGTGACACTGAGTACTAAAAGGGCCCTCAAGCTGCTGTAGGGCTGACGCCCTCCCTCCCTGACAGGCTGAGGCCCCGGAAGGAGAAAGGCACATATGCACTGTCCATGGTCTACGGGAAAACTGTGTACCACTACCTTATCAGCCAGGACAAGGCTGGCAAGTACTGCATTCCTGAGGGGACCAAGTTTGACACTCTCTGGCAGGTAGGTGACCATGTACCTTGCTCTGGGGTGATGTTAGATCAGTATCAGGGAGACGAGGAGACCCACCTGACACCCTCTCCTCTCCATAGCTGGTGGAGTACCTGAAGCTGAAGGCCGATGGGCTCATCTACTGCTTGAAGGAGGTCTGCCCCAACTCCACTGCCAGCGCTGCAGGTGAGGGGGGCAGTCGGGGTGAGAGGGGTAGAGATGCAGGAGGCTAGGCCCCCATCTCACTGCCACTTCTGTGCTCTCAGGTGCCGCCGCTCCCACGCTCCCAGCCCACCCATCCACCTTCACCCAGGTACATCAGCAACACCTAGGGGCCAGGGTGTGGTGGTTGGCCCCTGGGGAGCTGGCATGGAGAATGACTGGGTTGCAATGGAGGGAAGAGGGGCTCCCAGAGTACAGCCCTCGGGAGTCTTTGGCAAGCATGGATCTCGTGGGGGGCCAGGGTCTCAGACTGGGTTCTGCTAACTTACTGACCCCATGACCTTCAGCCTCAAAGACGGGTGGATACCCTCAACTCAGATGGATACACCCCTGAGCCAGGTAAGCCAGCACAGGTGGAGGTTGGGTGGGGCTCATGTCTAGTCTCAGAGAGTGTGGGGAGGAGGAGGAGGCCAGGCCTGAAGCAGTGGATGTGCTTTGCCCCTGTGCCCACACATGCCTGTGTGTGTGGATATTCCAAGGTGTGCTGACATGTGATGGGGGAGGGGAAACACTGGCCCCAGAGCTTCCTTCCCTCCCACCCCTGCCCCGAGACACACAGCCTGTATGTATGACGTTCCTGGCAGATGAGAAAGAGGGCAGGTAGCTCATTCCCACAGTGAGACGGGTGGAGATGGGCAGACTCACTTCAGAGCCCACAATCTCAGGACACTGTGCTGCAGGTGCTCACATGTTTCTTGTATGTTCACAGAGACAGCCTTGTCTCCATGGTTACACAACCTCTTCAGCAACCTGGTACCTGCGCTGTGAGGTGCGGTTGCAGACAGGGACAGGCAGATGCAGTATGGGTGTACACCTCCCAGCCGGCCTCCTAATTAGGTCTGATGAACAGGGGACCCGCAGATGTGAAGGCAACTGTGTGTAGTATGAACACACACACGGACACACACTAACACCATGCTCATCCATATGTCTAGGCATGCTCTGGGGGATGGCATCCTTGTCTAGGGTGTGTCTGTCCCCCTGTCCATTCTCCTGATTTGGGAGTACCTGACTCTGTGTGTGTGTGTGTGTGTGTGTGTGTGTGTGTGTGCACGTGTGCCCAGCACGTCTAGCATCTCCAGAGAAGCCCCGGCCAATGCCCATGGACACAAGTGTGTATGAGAGCCCCTACAGCGACCCTGAGGAGCTCAAGGACAAGAAGCTCTTCCTGAAGCGCGAGAACCTTCTTGTGGCGGACATTGAACTTGGCTGTGGCAACTTTGGCTCCGTGCGCCAGGGCGTCTACCGCATGCGCAAGTACGGCTGTTCTTATGTGGGAGGAATGGGGGACGTGGTGTCTGTCTGTCTCATCAGTCTACTTAGAAAGCAGACTTTAGGGCATGCTGGAGGACTGTCTGGACAACTTAGGGACACTGGAGAGGGGGGTGGGGACGCAAACCTGGGCCAGCTGTAGCTGCAGCACAGGGGACCTGCACAGAGGGGTCCCTTGTCCTGTACTGACTATTGGATAGAGGAGGGTGTCACTTTGGCTGAGGGAGTGACTTTGGTGAGTCTCTCCAGTCATGGTGAGGGCGTGGCTATAAGCTGTCCTCAGTTGATGCTCCTGGCAGCTGGGAAAGTAAATGCCTTTGACTTGATGGGAGTGGCAAGCCAGAGCATCATCACCCAACTTAGGGGAGAAGCGAGAGGTGGGTTGGGGTGGGGTGGGGGTGCAGTGGGATATTCCAAGCTCACACTTCTCCTGCACTCACCTCCGGCATGGCTGGCTGTGCTCCGGGCAGGAAGCAGATTGATGTGGCCATCAAAGTGCTGAAGCAAAGCACAGAGAAGGCAGACAAGGACGAGATGATGCGTGAGGCACAGATCATGCACCAGCTGGACAACCCCTACATCGTGCGGCTCATTGGGGTGTGCAAGGCCGAGGCACTCATGTTGGTCATGGAGATGGCAGGGGGCGGGCCCCTGCACAAGTTCCTGATTGGAAAAAAGTGAGCATGGGTGGGCTGGGTCACCGGGGAGGGAAGGGCAGAGCCAAGATGCACATACTCACATGTGGGAACCATCTATACACTCATCTTCAAGAATGCTGCTACTCAAGGATTGGAGAACTGAGGATTGTGGTTTGAAGCCAACCTAGGCAGACACATGGACAAGACTCTTTAGTTTCATTAACCAGCAAAAAGTTGGAAGTGGGGGCATGGCTCAAGTGGTAGTACATCAGTCTTGAGCAAAAAGCCAAGCAAGAATGCCAGGCTGAGTTCAAGACCTAGTACTGGCACACACACACACACACACACACACACACACACACAGAGTATGCATGGATATCCAACCCTTACACCTTCCATATTCACATTCATGCTGCAAAGCAGAGATGCTGAGTACTCTGGTGGCAACAACAGGATCTACCACAGGGTTCTGGTGACAGTTAAAGATGTTGATGCTTATGAAGTACTTAGACAGCATTTGACCCTGCAGACCAGAGCTTCGTGAATGTCAGCTCTGTCCCTGCCACTTGGAGTCTCTGGGCCAAATCCATCATCCACAGGAAATGGCTAATAGTTGAGTGTAACATAAATCGGGGCAGAAAACTGCAGCCCGCAGTTTGCTTTTGCATCACATGATATAGATTTTTAAAGAGTTAAAGACCCTTTAAGAACAAAGACCACGTGACAGACATCATATGTGGCTGGCAAAGGCTGAACTGTTTACTTTCTGCCCTTTACCTAAGTTTGATCATTTCATTTGTGTTCCCAAACTCTTTCCCCACAGGCACAAGGTTACACTCACTGAGGAGTGTTTTGCTACTTCAAACTCTGTGCTGGGGGCAGATGCCTTTGCACTGTGTCCCCGTCATACATTTAGTCATAGATGGACAGCTATCTGTTGGGCAGGTTTTTGGTGTCAGGCACTTGGGTTATTAGTAAATGAAAGAGGCAGAGACCTTTACCCTATTTCCTGTCTGGAGAAGAGGCAATAGGAATACTTGTGATGTAACATTGAGCAAGCTAGGAGACAGATTTTGTAGCTAAAAAGCTGGGCAGGCCAAGGAGGCAGAACTGTCAGGATGAACATGGTGCTTGAGCAAACAAGGAGGCTTGCTGAGCCCCAATCTGGGGGAAGAGTGTTCCAGGCAGAGGGTACATCTTGTGCAAAGACCTGAGGTTGTGGGTAAAGCCTGGTGTGGTGGTGGAATGAGGAGAAGGGAGATGATGTGGGCTGAGAGATGATGGGGCAGATGGTGCCCGTGAGAGGTCTTGGTCTTTTACCTGGGGAAAGGTGGAAGCCCTGGGACCCAGGCTGGGAAATGGGGGAAGCGCTCCATTCAGACACAGGGAGGGCAAGCCTGTGGGATGGCTATGGAGAAGAGAGGCAGGAGGCAGGGTGGAGCCTAATGCTCCAGTCCAGAAGAGAATGAGGGTCCAGGTGACAGAAGTGGGAGGATCAGCCGGGCACTGGTGGCTCACACCTGTAATCCTAGCTACTTAGGAGGCTGAGATCTGAGGATCTCGGTTCAAAGCCAGCCCGGGCAGGAGAGACCATGAGACTCATCTCCAATAAACCACTCAGAAAACCGGAAGTGGCGCTGTAGCTCAAGTGGTAGAGCGCTCGCTTTGAGCTGAAGAGCTGAGGGACAGCGCCCAGGCCCAGAGTTCAAGCCCCATGACCGACAAAAAAAAAAAAAAAAAGAAGTGGGAGGATCATGGAGGTATTCTCAGGTACAGCTGCCAGGGTGAGGACAGATTCTTCGAAGGGTAGGGCTGTTGGAGATGGGGTGGGAGAGCTCTGTGTGAGTGTGTGTGTATCATACATGTATATACATTTGGAGACCTTCACTCAGGGCTCTGCTTTGGTTGTATTGGAAAAAAAATCCTGAATTTCCCAGGGGATACAGCAAGGTACAGGCAGAGAAATCAGCTTGAGGGTTCCAGCGTGTACTTATAGACTGGAGTCTCCAGACGGGACAAAAGCAAAGGTTTTGTGGGTTTTGCACATACCCGTGTCCTCATCCTCTTGCCTGGCATATAGCAGCTGCTCAGCAAATGTTTATTGAACCTGTGGTGAACTGGTGGTTCCTTGTCTGGGTTAGAGATGAAGGCTTTGGCCCTGGAACTTAAGCTGTCTTCTCCCTGCTGATGTCGCCTTCCCCTTCACTCAAGGGAGGAGATTCCAGTCAGCAACGTGGCTGAGCTGTTGCACCAGGTGTCCATGGGGATGAAGTATCTGGAAGAGAAGAACTTTGTGCACCGAGACCTGGCCGCCCGCAATGTGCTGCTGGTCAACCGGCATTATGCCAAGATCAGTGACTTCGGCCTCTCCAAGGCGCTGGGTGCTGATGACAGCTACTACACCGTGAGCCTGGGTGGCTGGGGCTGGTGGGTTGAGGGTCCCTGAACCCTGGCTTAGCAGTATCACCCCCTTCCCAGGCTCGTTCAGCAGGGAAGTGGCCTCTCAAGTGGTATGCACCCGAGTGCATCAACTTCCGCAAGTTCTCCAGCCGCAGCGATGTCTGGAGCTATGGGGTCACCATGTGGGAGGCTTTCTCCTACGGCCAGAAGCCCTACAAGGTAGGTATGGGCAGAGTTGGGCACACGGTGGGCTGGGGAGGGTGATCAGGATGTTGTCCCCCTAGTTACTCATACATGTCCTTGGCCTTGGCTTGAGCAGAAGATGAAAGGCCCAGAGGTCTTGGACTTCATCAAACAGGGCAAGCGGATGGAGTGCCCACCAGAGTGTCCACCAGAAATGTATGCACTCATGAGTGACTGCTGGATCTACAAGTGAGTGTGTGGGTGGGTGGGGCCCTAGCTTGACCAATCCCTGGGCCTGGGGCATGAAGGGGGTCTTGGGGTCCAATCAGCGTCACTGTCACTCCCCAATGTTATCCCACTCAAAGACCCTTATCCAGGTCACAGCCTTTCTAACACTTGCTATACTTAGTCCATCTGCATCTCTGCTCAGCTCTCTACCAGCCAACACTCAATGTGTGACAGACTCTGTGAAACTCTAGTCTATACTTACTCAACATCTAACACTAGTGCTCAGACATTGGGCAATTCTCTAGTGTCCAGCCGACTCTCAGCACCTAATTATTGAGAGAGACAAACAGTAAGACCCAAACACTCAGTATACTCAGCTCCTCCACCGATGTGCTCCCCAAATACCCCATCAGACAACACACCCAGATATTCTGTCACCTTACACTGTTTGTGCAGCAACAGCATTTCCACACTTGATGCTCCACCAGCCTGCGCTTAATGATGTGACCCTGAAACACTCAAGCAGAATGGATGACCCATCTCTCTCCAAAACATGCAATTCGGGCTCCATCAGAACATAACCAGCATGCCAAACCAATAACCAAGGGGGCCTGTGTGTGGCACCATAGCACATGTTCTAGAACTCTCCTTTCCCTCTTCTCTCCCTTGTCCTCTTTTGCACTGGTACTGGGGCTTGTACTAAGAGCCTTGTACTCTTGCTTAGCTTTTTCACTCAAGGCTGACTCTACTACTTGTGCCACACCTCCACTTCTGGTTTTCTGCTGGTTCATGGAAGATAAGAATCCCATAGACTTTTTTGCCTGGCTTCAACATTAGAACCTCAGATCTCAGCCTCCTGAGTAGCTAGGATTATAGTGTCAACCCCCAGTGCTTGGCTCCCATTATTTTTCTGAGCCCTGAAAGCCCACTGCAACCAAACCCTCTCCACACCTCTCTTCGCCTGAAGATGGGTTCTAGATCTGCCTCACTTCCTGCAGGTGGGAAGACCGCCCAGACTTCCTGACAGTGGAGCAGCGCATGCGGACCTATTACTACAGCATGGCGAGCAGGGCCGAGGATGCTCCACAGTGTGGACAGGGGGTGGAGGCTGCGTGTGCTTGAGTTCCAGCAACTCTGACCCTGTGAGCCCCATACTCAGCCTTTTCCTCTCTGCTTGCAGCTGGTCCTGGGAGTGACCATCTGGTTGAGGTCAGCTTGGCTTCTCCCTCCCTCCAGTGGGGATGTCGTAAGGGGCACCTGGAACCTAAAGCCCACACAGCCCCCTCCCACTTTCTACCTGGTCTCCAGACCTTTTAGGCTGGAGAGGACAGAAGGGGGGGCATGCTGGGAAGCCTGGTTTGGGACTGGTACCTACTGAGGGTCCTGGGCTGAGAGGGCATTGCTCACAAGGAGCCGAAGCCTAGAGTCTCCAATGAAGGTAGCTTCAATCGTGGGAATAAACTCTTTTCTCTCTCACTTGCATGCCTCCTCTTTTCCCAGGAGACCTGAGTCTGGAGGGGGTGGTCACTGGAAGACATGAAAGACCTGAGTGGTCCTTTCATGAGCCAGGCCTGGACACACCTCTAGGGAGATGGGGCTGCTCTTCTCACTTTCCCCCAACCCTAGGAGCATGTTTCTGTGAATGAGGTGCTGGGACAGAATGGGGAAACTGAGGCCAGGTGGGTATAGGCGGGGCTCAGAGCTGTGTACCCACCAGACCTCAGCTTTCCTGTCTGCTTTCCTGGCTTTCCTGTCTGCTTTCCTGGGGTGCAGAGGTGGGCATATCCTATCCGTGATGACTGTACATTGGGATCACCTGGACAGGTTTCAACAAATCCCACCTAGTCCCAGCCCCCAATCAAGTGCTACAGACACATATAAGTATGCTTTCAGGTCTCTAGATTGTCCTGTTACCGCTCCTACTCAACTGCTGCCCTCTCCCTGGGCCTAATTGGTCACAGTTGAGGTCTTTACCACCTGATGTCTCTGCCCCCTTGGGTTTCCCCAACAGGTGGAATGAAATGGAGGCATTTCTTTTCTTAGCTGTCATTGGCTTTCTCTCCAGCTCCCAGCCAATGCCTCATCCCGTTGATCTGAGTGATTGGCTCAGGGGAGGGCATGTCACTCACTCAGAGCCAATGAGAAGCAAGGAGATTTGCTGGGCATTCTGGGCAGGTGAACTTTCATTTTATTTATGGTGTGAACCCAGAAGCGCTGGAAAGCCTATGGTCATTTTATGAGACTACGGGAGAGTACCTGGGTCTGCAGCATCATTGTGTGGAGTGGGAACATGATGGCCAGGTAGGCAGCTGCCAAGAGGAGGTCTAGAGCTTTGGTGACATGTGAGTACATTGTCAAGCCACAAAACTCAATATGGGACAATACTATTAACGTCTCAAATATATCAGCCCCAGTTCTAATTTCCCATTTGCTGTTGAGTTTTAATAATTTCAATGTAAGTTTAAATTTCAATGTAAGTTTAAATTTAATGAACTTTGTATTTCCCCAGGAAGTTTCCCCAGTTCTACAGTCAATGTCAGACACTCGGCCACATGTGTAGCTGTTTTGAGGTTACTTTTGTAAAGGTTTGGGATAGTTTTTAAGGATCTTCAATCCCCACCAGATGGTACCCTCACCCCCCCTTCCCGCCCGACTGGATTCAAAATAGACAAGAGCATGATAATTGTAAAGGTAAATACATAGAACTCCAACTAGTTCAATTTCATTATTCTATGTGACTACTTGGAGATCTCTGGGTATAGACCTTGCCTATAATCCCAGGACTTGGGACTCTGAAGCTTGAAGATCATAGAGAAACCGAAACACCATTAAGGGCCCACTAGGTGTGGTGCTTCAAGCCTACAATCCTAACTACATGGGAAGGGATGATTGGGAGATTGTGGTTCAAGGCCAGCCGGAGCATAAAAGTTCATGAGGTTCCATCTCAACCAATTGTCTGGATATGGTGGTGTATACCTGTTAGCTCAGCTAGGGGAGAAGCACAGTGGGTGGGTGCAGTGGTAACTCTCATCTCCAGCAACTTAGGAAAGCACAAGTAGGCTCAAAGCCATGGCTGGTCTAGACATTAAGCTCTACCCTACTTCAAGAATAACCAAGGAAATAGGGCTGTAGGCTTGGCCAAATTAGTAGAGAACCTGCCTTACCTGTAAGCGCAAGGTCCTGAATCCAATCTCCAGTACCACAAGGAAAGGAAAAAGAAAAGAAAAAAAGGAAACCAAAACTAAAATGGTGCCTTAAGAATGATACTTTCTGGGCTGGGAAGGTGGGTCATTGGTAGAGCGCTTGCCTTGCATGCCTGAGGCCCTGGGTTCGATTCCTCAGCACCACATAAGCAAAAAGAAAAAAGCTGGAAGTGGTGCTGTGGCTCAAGTGGCAGAGTGCTAGCCTTGAGCTGAAGAGCTGAGGGACAGTGCCCAGGCCCAGAGTTCAGGCCCCACAACCAGACCCAAAAATAATAATAATAAAAAAGAATGATACTTTCCATTGGTTATCACTTCACCCATGACTTATATTATTGAATTTGAATAATGGTAAAACATCATTTCCTAGTTATTTTAAAACAGTAAGAAAATTACATCAGTGGCATGATTTAGGGGCTTCCCAAGTTGTACTATTTTCAAATGTTTAAGCTTTATTAATATTATCTTGTTACTGGACAATGATTTATGCTATTATCTAAAATATAGCAGAAAGTAAATATACTTTGACTTTTCTTTTCTGCTCAAGGCTGGCACTCTGCTACTCGTGCCACAGCTCCGCTTGACTTTCATTTCTTTTGTTGTCACTGCTATTATTTTTTTTTCATGTCATAATTTCTGCTGAAAGTAATATTTCGGTAGATAGGAGGTGTTAATAAAGTGATCCTGTCCGGGAGTCAAATACACTGGGACTCTTAGAACAAGTGAGAGTGCAGTTTCACAAAACTGCCATGAGGTGGCATTGTCTCCAAAGCTGAGGCCAGCTCAGCTCCTCATACCCGGCTTTCATCTATACTATTTCCAAGTCTCTAGCCTCTGCTCAGGTCTTTAGGACCCAGTATTGCGTCCTTCAGTAAAGGACTATTTGCAGATCTTTCTTACTAGCAATTCTGACCAAATCCCCAAATATCTACGTTGACTCTTGCCCTTTTGTGTTTACTATTGCTCCCGTCCAGAATGTTTTTCATCCACATTTTACTGATAACCACAGTTTGCTTACACATTCAGCCCTGATTTATCTGAGGGGGCATGTAGCTTAACCCCCTAGTGCCAGCCTCATTTTCTTTTGGTAGACTGGCTGGAAAGAGAATATAAATTCAGGTCAAGTCATCAGGGATCTGAGCAGGGGAGGATCCTGGGGTATAAAGAAAGAAAGGCTTCCTGCTTCCTCTGCCCTGTATTGGGAGTGAGTGGCTCTAGCTTTAGTCTAGCTCAAATCTCCTTCATAGATAACCAGTAACTAAACAGAAGGTCTTCCTGCTGTATACCTGTGTGCTCCTTGGTTGGGCTATTCCCAGATGACCTTTCTGATTCCTGGCAGATGCCAGTTTTCCAGAGGAGGGGGAGGTACAGCTCTGAAGAAGTCCTGAGCTGCCAACCAGAGGCTAGACGTCTCCTTCACAAAAGTTCTTGTGAGACCAGGTGGGGTGGTGGTGGTACAAGCTTGTAATCTCAGCTGCTCTAGAAGTAGAGATCAAGAGGATCACCCTTTGGGGCCAGTCCAGGCAAAAAGCTAGTGAGATACCATTTCAATAAATAAGCCAGATGTGGTGATGTGTGTGATTTCAGCCTTGCAGGAGGCATATGTTGGGGGATTGATGTCTGAGGCCACCTTGGGCTAAGACTGGAGAAAAATTACCAGAACAAAAAAGGCTGAGGGATTGGCTGCCGTGGTAGAGTACCTGCCTACCAAATGCAAAGTCTTGAATTCCATCCCCAGTAATCACCAAAAGCAGCAAGAAAGTGCTGGCAACCGGGGGCTGATATGACTCAGGTGAGGCTCTCTGGGATCCAGTAGTGGGAAGAACAGCCTTCAGGCAGGGGGGACCCAGCTGAACCCTTGGCATTTAGGAGGCTGGGGATCCTCAGGAGGCTGAGAATCCAGCCCCTTTCTCCCTTGGCCAGACTTTCTGCCCCACTGTCTCTTTCCCTCTCCAGTTTAGTCTCCTTTTTCTGGTCATTGTTGGTCTCTTTTAGCTTTCTCCCCTCTGTCTCTAGCTCTCTCTATCTGGGATCTCTGTCTCTGCAGCTCTCTGTGTCTCTCTCCTGGTCCTTGTCTGTTTCCTCTGTCTGCTGCCATCCCCATGTGTCATTCATCCTCACGCGTGGGTAGGAGAGAGCTGGCTTCTCAGATCTCAGTCTCCTCTCCCCTCCCTTCCAGAACTGCCCTGGGAGAGGACCAGGAGGCCAGGGCCAGGTACCCAGAGTGCCCCCTTCATGTGGAGCTGTGTGGTGCATCATTGAGCCCCAATCCTTGGGTGCTAGCTACCTCCTCATCCCCAGGCTCTGCTAGGGTCAGTGGGCACTGTCCAGCCATGCAATGCTGCCCACCAGCCTCAGCCTTCTGAACACATGTGGAAAGAGAGTCTCAGTTTCCTGCTCTTCCCTGAGGCTCCACCACTAAGGGTTTTATATGACTGTTCAAAGACTAGGACAACCCAGGACTGTGTGGTTGGGCTACAGACGGGCTGGAGCTGGTTACTGGAGGCCAACGCTGCAGAGGGGTCTGATTAGGACAGGTGGGTGGGTGAGGCTCTGGTTGGCCTGTGGGAGGTGTCTTGGGTGCGTGCAGTTCCTTGTCTGTAGTAGGCCCCTGTTGCTCAGGATGGTAGGATTTGGGGGTGCTGGAGGGTTCCAGTGTTAGGGTGGTAGAGTTGGTGTGTGGAGGCGTGTTGGTTCTGTCAGTTGGTGTTCTCAGGTATCTGGCTATTGTGTGCTAGTCTTGGCTGTTGGGTGTGTAGTGTTTTGGATGTGATTAGCAGTGAAACATCCTTTTGCCTGTTTCTTGTTCTGTGTGTGGATCTTCTTTGCATCTTCTGAATGATTTTGGTTTGAAGTCTGTTTTATCAGATATAAATATAGCTACTCCTACCTACTTTCAGGGTCCATTTGCTTGGTAGGATTTTTTTTTACCCTTTCACCCTAAGCCAATGCTTGTTTATGTCACTAAGGTGTTTCGTATGAGCCACAAATTGTCATGTCTTTATATATATATATATATATATATATGTTTTTTTATTGTAAAAATACTGTACAGAGTAAGGTAATGAGTACATTTCCTATTGAGCATTGTTACCTCCTCTTTGTTTTCCCCTACCATTCCTTCTCTCCCCACCTCCCTAATTCCTCCCCCCACAAAGTTGTAAAGTTTATTTTCAACATAGTGTCTTGTACATCTCATTGTTACAATGGGTCAACCTGTATCCTTGTTTCAGCACTTTCTTATTTCCATTCCCCTCCCCAAATTAGAAAAAAATATATACAGGATGCAGGGCACCAGAATCAAATACTTAACATCATCTTATATGATCACATGTACATAGCTTTTGACCTTTTCTGCTTGTCCTAGACATATACTAGTTATTGCAAATAAGGGAAACCATGGGACCTAATGTTCCTTTGGGCCTGGCTTATTTCACTTAATATAATTTTTTCCAAATCTTTCCATTTCCTAACAAATGGGGTGGTATCTTTCTGATGGAGGCATAGAATTCCTACACACACACACACACACACACACACACACACACACACACACACACCACATTTTCTTGATGCATTCATCTACTGAGGGGCATCTGGATTGGTTCCGTATCTTAGCTGTGGTAAATAATGCTGCGATAAACATAGTTGTGCTGGGAGCTTTAGTATAGCCTTGTTTGTTATCATTTGGGTAAATGCCCAAAAGTGGGATTGCTGGGTCATAGGGGAGCTTTATGTGGAGTCTTTTGAGGAACCTCCATACTGCTTTCCAAAGTGGTTGAACAGGTTTACACTCCCACCAACAATGCAGTAGATTTCCCTTTTGGCCATATCCCCGCCAGCATCTGTTGTTATTAGATTTCTTGATTATAGCCATTCTAACTGGGGTGAGGTGGAATCTCAATGTTGTTTTGATTTATATTTCTTTTATGGCTAGAGAAATTGAGCATTTCTTCATGTGTCTATTGGCCATTCTTATTTCCTCTTCAGAGAAGTCTCTCTTTTTAACTCTTTAGCCCACTTATTTATAGAGCAGTTGTTTCTTTGAGGATTTGTTGTTGGGGGATTTAATTTTTTGAATTCCAAGTATATTTTAGATATGAGACCCTTGTCCATTGTATGGCTAGTGAAGATCTTCTCCCAATCTGTGGGCTTTCTATTGATCTTGCTAGCTATGTCCTTTGCCATGCAGAAGCTCTGCAGTTTCATCCAATCCCATTTGTCTAACCTTTCTTTGATTTGTTGTGTTTAGGGTCTTTACTAAGAAAATTTTGGCCTGTGCCAAGGAGCCATAGACTTTCTCCTATTTCTTCCTGTAATGTTTTCAGGGTGTCCACTTTTACTTCGAGGTCTTTGATACATTTGGGGTTGATTCTGGTGTAGGGTGACAGGTGTCTTACTTTTTAATCCAACTTTCCATTCTTTTTTCTTTTTCTTTTTTTGTTACTGGGGTTTAAACTCAGAACCACATCTCCAGGCCTGATTTTTGTTTGTTATTTTGAGATAGGGTCTTGCTTCCTGCCTAGCATGTATCTGCTTATGTCAAGCTTCCTGGCAGCTAGAAAGCAGAGTAACACTACTGCATCTTGCTTTTCATTGAGAAGGGACTTCTTGTACTTTTCTCCATCCCAGTTGGCTTTGACCTATGATCCCAACAATCTTATTTTCCCAATTGCAAAGATTACAGGATGAGTCACTACTGTTCAGCTTATTCTATATATTTTCATTGGTGAATTGAGACCAGTAACGTTCAGTGTTATTATTGAAAAGTGTGTAGTCATTCTTGCCATTTTTGTTGTTTTTGTAATGTTTGGCTCTTTTCTATCTGGTTATCTGGTGGGATTTATTTTCTCCTTATTTCTGTAATTAGACTTATCTTCTTCTGTGTGTAAAATTTTTTTGAGTATCTTTTGCTGGTTTAGTGGCCACACATTGCTTTGGTCTTATTGATTATAGAAGGTTTTTCTTTGTTCTTCAGTTGTGAATGACAACTTTTTTTTTTATTGTGAAAATACTGTACGGAGGGGTTACAATTACATGGGCAAGATAATGAGTACATTTCTTATCAAACATTGTAGCCTCCTCCTTTGTTTCCCCTTCCTATCCCTTCCCATCCTCCCCCTGCCTCCCCACCCAATCCTCCCCGCTCCTCTCCCCCCCGCCCCCACCAAAGTTGTAAAGTTTGACATAATGACTTGTACATCTCATTGTTGCAATGGGTCCATCTGTATCCCTATTTAAACGATTTGTTTTTCCCCTTCCCCTCCACAAATTATACCGACATCAAATACAGTGAAAGCAGGGGTTATACTGTGGGGGAGGGACATACAAAGCAACAAAGAAATAATCTTATAAATGTGTTAGAAACAATCGCATGAAAGAAAAAAAACATTTGAATACATATCTTAGGGTTCATTTCCCTAACATCACCTTATCTGACCTTTTCTGCTTGACTCAGACATATACTAGATATTGCAAATAAGGGAAACCATGGAACCTATGTTTCTTTGGGCCTGGCTTACTTCACTTAATATAATTTTTTCTAAGTCTTTCCATTTTCTAACAAATGGGGCAATGTCATTCTTTCTGATGGAGGCATAGAATTCCATTGTGTATATATACCACATTTTCTTGATTCATTCATCTACTGAGGGGCATCTGGGTTGGTTCCATATCTTAGCTATAGTAAATAGTGCTGCAATAAACATAGTCGTGCTGGTAGCTTTAGTGTGGTCTTGTTTGTAAACATTTGAGGAACCTCCATACTACTTTCCAAAGTGGCTGAACAAGTTTACACTCCCACCAACAATGCAGTAAGGTTCCCTTCTGTCCACATCCCCTCCAGCATCTGTTGTTATTAGAGTTCTTGATTTTAGCCATTCTAATTGGGGTGAGGTGGTATCTCAATGTTGTTTTGATTTGCATTTCTTTTATGGCTAGGGAGGTTGAGCATTTCTTCATGTGTCTATTGGCCATCCTTCTTTCCTCTTCAGAGAAGTTTCTCTTTAAGTCTTTAGCCCACTTATTTATTGGGCAGTGAATGACAACTTTTCTTGACAGAGCATTCTGGGTTGATAGTTACCACCCTTTCTTTTAAGGTTTCTGTTGAGAAATCAGCTGTTACTCTGTTGGTTTTGCCAATATAGGTGACTTGTTGCTTCTCTCTTGTGGCTTTTAGTATTCTTTTGTTTGGTGCCATTAACACTTTAACTACGATGTGTCTTGGAGTCTGGGAGCCTCTTGGCTCACAGGCCACAGGCCACATTTGTGGGTCCATGCACATCTGAAGGAACCGTTCTGGCAAGCCACTTACAAGAGAAATGCTCGTCTGTCTTAACTGTCACTGTAAGATAGCCTTGTCCCTACTAGAAACGCAAAAATAAATCAACCTCAATGTTAGGAAGGCCATATTCCTGAAGCTGGCCTCCTCACCCAGCCCTGTTTCCCACTGCCAGCCTCAGTGTCCCATCTCAGAAGACCCTTCCAGAACTCAGAGCCTCTTCCTCCAGAACAGACACATGGCAGACATGAGAGTGAAATGTTGGGAAAGAGTTACGCTCTGTGTGGTCTTGGAACCATAGAAAGAAGTGGGAAGGGCCAATCCAAATGCTGTCAGCATTTGACAGAACTTTCTAGAGATTACAACTCACTGACAAACCCAGGCTGCGTTGAGAGCTGAGGAGTGTGAGCAGATGGGAGAAACTACTTTCCTCTGCTCTACATCAGGAGCCCAGACCGAGGCTCCCCTGACCTTTGTCCAGTGCCCTTGACCCCAAATTATTCCAGTTCCTCCCTCTGGCTCCAGAAGGCAGCTGTTGTCAGGGCCATTTCAACAGCTCTAGGTGGCCAGGGCTGTATCCTTGAGGACCACAATGTCCCAGGAAGCCCAGTGGAACTTCAGGTTCTACACACCTGCTCAGAGAAGCCTCCAGCAAACAAAAGCTTCAGAATGTATCACCAGGCTTAGTGACAGTACAGCCACCATGACTGCAGGCACCAGGAAGGCCCTGCAGGGGTGAAGCTGATAAGCGCTCAGAGTGCTATGCAGGTCCAGCCCCAGTGGTTCCCATGCAGCTCAGAACAAAGCCCAAATCATCCTAGGACCTACCATCTTTCATACTAGGCCCCATCTCCCCACATCTGCCCTTGCTATCAGCTGACCTCAGGATCTTTACACATGCTGTTCTCTCTGCCCAGAGCTCTCCCAACCCCTCTCCAGAAATCTGCAAGGCTAATGACTGATGTTACAAGACTTCTCTTCCGGCCCTCAGGGAGAAGTCTTGCATCTGCCAGGACCTATGACTAGAGCCTCTGCATACTCAGATCTCTCAGCCTAACGTGCAGGGGAAAGTCTCTGAGACACAATCACAATTCTGGGCTTGCAAGTACTTGGTAGATTCTAGCACAATACCAGTGAGAGACTTCAGAACCTCACTCTCACCAATAGATAGGTCGTCCAAACAAAAAATAAAGAGACCTCAGAACTGAATGATACTACAGATTGTACTTAACAGATATCTTTAGGATATTTCATTTAGGAGCTACCAGACATATTCTCAGCAGCTCACAGGACTTTCTCCAAAATAGATGATATTTTACAACATAAAGCAAGTCATTGCAAATACAGAAAAAAAAATGAAATAACTTCCTCTATTCCTCTATTTTTTTTGAAAGATCTAACTTATTGTATTTAATTTCTTGATTTCTTTTTTGGTGGTCCTAGGAATTAAAACCAGGACTTCATTTATACCAGGCAAGTACTCTACCACTTGAACAATGCCCAAAGCTAACTCCTAATACAATTAAACTAGAACTCTACAACAAAAGACACTACTGAAAGCATTCAAGCACATGGAGACTAAGCAGCACATTGTGGACTGACCCAGGAGTCATCAAAGAAATCACAACTTTTTGGATATAGCAAAGGTGATATTAAAAGTTTATACTACTACTAGAGCATCTACATAAAAGAGAAAATCACAAATTCACAGCATAACGATATACCACAAATTCCAAGGAAAACAAGAACAAGCCAAACCCAAAATTAGATGAAAGCAAATAACAAAGATTAGGGCAAAAATTAATAAAATGGATACCTTTAAAACTACACAAAAACCAGGTGTTGGTGGCTCATGCCTGTAATCCTAGCTACTCAGGAGGCTGAGATCTGAGGATTGCAGTTAAAAGCAAGCCCTGGCAGGAAAGGCCGTGAGACTCTTATCTCCAATAAACCACTCAGAAAACATGAAGCAGTGCTGTGGCTCAAGTGGTAGAGCGTTAGCCTTGAGCTGAAGAGCTTAGGGACAGTGCCCAGACCCAGAGTTAAAAAAAAATACAAAGCAAGCTGGGCACCAATGGCTCATAACTGTAATTTTAGCTACTCAGGAGAGGCTGAAATCTAAGTATAACAGTTTAAAGCCAGCCCAGGCAAGAAAGTCCATGAAACTCTTATCTCCAAGTAACCATCAGAAAGTTGTAAGTAGAGCCGTGACTCAAGTAGTGGAGCACTAGTCTTGATCAAAAAAATCTCATAGAGAGTGCAAAGGTCCTGAGTTCAAGCCCCAGACTGGCACACACACACACACACACACACACACACACACACACACACACACACAAAGAAAAGAAAAGAAAAGAAAAGAAACTATGCAAAACATCAGAAGACAAAAAGTTCTTCTTTGAAAAGATGAATTACATTAATAATCTCTTACCTGATCAAAACAAGGAGGAAAAAAAGACCCAAATTGATAAAATTTTAGACTAACATGGGATATTACAACAAAAACCAATAAAATCCCCAGGATCATGAGGGAATTGTTGAAATTCAAATCAACTAGAAAATCCAGAGAAAATGGATAAACTTCTTGATGTAGTTGAGCTACCAATATTAAACCAAAAGGACATGTGGCCACTTAGATAGATCTGTAACAAGCTATGAGATTGAAGCAATAATAATCTCTTAACACTGAAAACCCCAGAGCTGACAGACTTAGTTGAATTCTTTTTTTTTTTTATTTTTTGTGAACATACTGTACAGAGGGGTTACAATTACATGGGCAAGATAATGAGTACATTTCTTATCAAGCATTATAGTCTCCTCCTTTGTTTACCCTTCACATCCCCTCCCAGCCTTCCCTCCCCCCACTTAGCTGAATTCTATATGACCTTTAAAGAACTAACTTAAAAGTCCTCAAACTTTCCTATGAAGCAGAAAAAGAAGGAACACTACGAATGCCATTCTATGAAGCTAGCATTACACTCATTGCAAAACTGGACTATGACACAACAAAAGAGAGAATTATGAATGAATGTCCTTGATGAGCAAAGATTCTCAATATATTTGTAAGCCATTAATCCTATCACCTTATCCAGTTGCCTCACTCCAGGGATGCAAGGATGGTTCAACATATGTAAATCAATAAATATAATAGAGCACACAGAATCCACTGATGCAGAAAATCCTTCGATAAAATTCAACATCATTTTATCATAAAACTTCTGAAGAAACAAGGATTGAAAGAATTTTTTTTTTTGGTCGGTTGTGGGGCCTGAACTCTGGGCCTGGGCACTGTCCCTCAGCTCTTCAGCTCAAGGCTAGTACTCTACCACTTGAGCCACAGCACCACTTCTGGCTTTTTCTGCTTGTGTGGTGCTGAGGAATCGAACCCAGGGCCTCATGCATGCAAGGCAAGCACTCTACCACTGAGCCACCTTCCCACCCCAGAAGAATGTATCTTAACATAATATAGACTACATATGACAAATCTATGGCCAATATCATACTTAAATGAGGAAAAGGGAAATTATCTCTAAAGTCAGGAATGAGATAAATGTGTCCATATTCCCCATATTTATTCAGTGTAGTTATAATATTCCTAGCCAGAGCAATTAAAAAAGAGAGATCAGTAAAAAGGATTCAGCTAGGAAAGGAATAAGTCAAATTACTTTATTTGCAGATGGTATGATCCTATACTTAAAATGTGAAAGGCCTAACCTTCTAAGAACAAAATATGGGAAGACTTCCTAAGCTCATGAATTGGCATAATTAACACCATGAAATGGCCACACTAGCAAGACAAATTTATAAAATTAATGCACTACCTGTCAAAAGCTTCCTATATTTGATTTTTGGAAATGTAGCAGGCTATAAAAATCACACAAAATCAGGTGGGAGTCTTCCTCCAGAACGGACAGGTGGCTCAGAGCTCCCTGGCTTGCAATTATTCCTTGAGTTTTAAGTTCCTAGGTGCGGCTCAGTAGTAGCCTGCCTGCCTGCAGGCTACTTGCAACCTCATCACTGTGGCTGCTCCTGCAGCCTGAGCTCTTGACTCGCAGAAGCTAGGCGAGTTGCTGGGGATTTCCCTTAGACAACAGGACTGCACTCAACTCTAGTGTCTCAGTCCTGGAAAGGAAGTCCTATCTCAAGAAGGTGCCTCTTTGCCACTCTTAGAGACATGGAGGATGAAGAGTGGTCTTTCCTGATGGGGATGTCACACATTGGGAAATCTTCATATTGGGGTTTGAGGCTTGTGAGATGTGTATTTGTCTCTCAGCGAGGTTGGCCAGTCTGTCTCAGAGGTCATCTGGTTTACTTTGTTGTAGAGGCTTGGGCATCTCTTCCCACTAACAGAAGCTGTAAATTGTTTCTGAACAATTTACCATCCTCTTTTTAGTTGCTCCATCTCTCATCTGAGCATCTCAGTGCTCCTTTTCATTTGTTTCATATACAGAATCCAACAGAGGAAGTCTCTGCTGTCTTAGAAGAAATTAAATCATCATTACATCTGATTGATACATTATTTGTTTTGTTAATACAAAGTGACCTTCATTATCTCTTTGGCGAATTTTAAAATCACTTTCATATAATACAAATATATTGAATCCTGCTGGATTTCATATTCCATTTGCTGAGAACATCGATTTCCAAACTAACTTTCAGTCTCGGATGAGTTTTGCCACTGAATTTCTTGCAGACACAAAATAGTTGAATCTTGATTTTTAAAAATCCATTCATCTAGTGTGAATCTTTTCTTTGGAGAGCTAAGACCATTTACATTTAGGGTTAATATTGAAAAGAATTTTTCCCTTCTTCCTTTTAGAATTTTGCTGCTTTACTGACTTAATAATGTTTAAGTCCTCCTAATTCTTATTGTTCTAATGAAATTTACTCTTTACTGAATTCCTATTCTGATATACACCTTTCTTCTTTGTGTGGCATTTCTTTGAATATCTATTGTAATGTTGACTTAGTGGTCATGGATTGCTTTAGCTTAAGCTTATCCTGGTAACTTTGCTGGACTCAGTGATCTTGATTGGCAGTTAATTCAGAGCTTGAAATACTGATGTATGATCATGCTTTCTTGGCCTTCTGTAGCAGCCAAGAGGTCTACTGCTATTCTGATAAATTTACCTTTGTAAGTAACTTGGCGCTTTTCCCTTTCATGTTTCTTTATATTCTTGGCGTTTAAACTATGACACAGAAAGGTTCTTTGCTGGTCACATTTGCCTGGTATGTGGATGTCCAGTACTTTCTCTGGACTGGGAGAATTTTCTTGTATAAGTTTATTGAATAGGCTTTCTATGCCTTCCTTTAGTCTGTATCTTGGTTTCTTATTCTATACCACTGATGTGTTCTCTTGCTTTCCAGAGGTCTTGAATGTTGTGATAATCACTACCCTCTTATTGCTAGCTGAGTGTAGGAATTCCTCAGCTGTCTTCTATCCCTGTTATTCTTTCTTCTGCCAAGTCTAGCCTATTGGTAATGATTTTCATTACATTGTAAATTTTATTTACTGAATATTTTCATTTCTACTTTTGTTTGCTTCCCTCCCTCCCTCCCTCCCTCCCTCCCTCCCTTCCTTCCTTCCTTCTTGTGTGCTGTACTGGAGCTTGAACGCAGGGGCTTCTGTCCTCATTTGGCTTTTTCTGCTCAAGGCGATGCTCTACCACTTGAGCTACACTTCTACTTCCAGATTTTTGCTGGTTAACTGGAGATAAGAATTTCATATAGACTTTTCTGTTTGACCTGGCTCTGAACTGGCTTTGGCCTGAATAGCTAGAATTACAGACATAAGCCATCAGCACCTATCTTTATTTCTTGTTTGGGTTGCCATTGTGTGTGTGTGTGTGTGTGTGTGTGTGTGTGTGTTGTGGATCTTGAACTCAGAGCCTGAGCACTGTCCCTAAGCTCTTTCACTCAAGACTAGTGCTTTACCACTTTAAGCCAGAGCTCCACTTGCACTATTCTGGTGGTTAATTGGAGGTAAGAGTCTCACAGACTTGCATGCTCTGGCTAATCTTTAGATTCTGCCTCCTGAGTAATTAGGATTACAGACATGAACCACCAGCGCCTGATTAGGTTGCCAGATTTTTTTGTTGAAGTCCTAAATTTCATTCCTCATTTCTTTTCTTTTTGCTTGCTTCCTTCCTTCCTTCCTTCCTTCCTTCCTTCCTTCCTTCCTTCCTTCCTTCTTGTCGTTGTCGTCTTCTTCCTCTTCCTCTTCTTTGTCTTCTTCTTCGTCTTCTTCTTCCTCTTCTTTTTGTTGATTGTGGGTTTGAACTCTGGGCCTGGGTGCTGCCCCTGAGCTCTTCAGCTCAAGGCTAGTGCTCTATTATTTGAGCCACAGCTCCACTTCCTCCTCCTTTTTTTTCTTTTCTTTTGTTTTTTGTTGGTAGTGGGGCTTGAACTCTGGGCTTACATGCTGTCTCTCAGCTTTTCAGCTCAAGGCTAGCACTCTACCACTTTAGCCACAGCACCACTTCCTTCCTCCTTCTTTTCATTTATCTGCTTTCCTGAATCCTTTTGGAAGTCATTGATCATTTTCAACACTAGACTTTTGAAGTCTGTTGCTTTTTGGAAGTACTGAGGTTTGGGTTCAGAGCTTCAAGCTCTTTTGGCTAGCTCATTTGGCTGGGCTCTAACACTTGAGCCCAGACCTCCTTCTCAGCTTTTTGTTTTTTTTGCTAGTCATTTCAGAGATAAGAGTCTTGTGAACTTTTCTGCCCAGCTGACTTTGATCTTCCAGATTTCAGCACCCAGAGAATCTAGGATTACAGATGTCAGTCACCAGTGCCTGCCTCACTGACTTTTGATTTCTTTGTCTAGCTTTTAAGCATCTCAGTATCTTCGGCATTGGTAATTCAATAGCTATCTCCCGTTGCCTTGACTTCTCATATTTCTTGTTATTTGTATATTTGTTAGGATGGATAACTTTTTCAAGTTTATATTAGGATATTCTTAATGAACTGCCTTCTCTTGAGGGCTTACCCCCCAGTGCTTCTCAGGAGAGTTCAAAGTATTTTAACAGTAGCAACCCCAAAATAAATGAGATATAGAAAGAAAAATAGTAAAATCAATGAATGGAAACCACTATCTCACCAATAACCATACAAAATAGTGACAAAAATAATGTAGAATAAATCATGAAGTTATTAAGTAATAAAGGGAAGCAGAATAACTAAAACATGAAATAAATGAGTGGCAGGTAAAGGGGAAAAAGAAGCAACAAAGTAAACAAAAGAAAAAGAAAAAAAGTAAAAGCATGTGAGGAAAAGGAAAAGAGCAAGAGATGAAAAATCTTATAAAATAGAAAAATATGTAAGTAAATTGGATAAAGGTAAACACAAGTAATTGTATTAAAAATAAATAGGAGCTAGAAGCTATGCCTGTAATCCCAGGAGGCTGAGATCTGAGAACTGTGCTATGAAGCCAGCCCAAGGAGGAAAAGTATGGATTCTTTTTTTTTTTGGGTCCAGTCGTGGGGCCTGAACTCTGGGCCTGGGCGCTGTCCCTCAGCTCTTCAGCTCAAGGCTAGCGCTCTACCACTTGAGCCACAGCACCACTTCCGGCTTTTTTCTTTTTGCTTATGTGGTGCTGAGGAATCGAACCCAGGGCCTGAGGCATGCAAGGCAAGCGCTCTACCACTGAGCCACCTTCCCAGCCCACATTTCCAACTCAAAAATCCCATCCGAGTCACGGCACCATATGTAAGGTATATTAAGTAGGTAGATTTCATTAGGTAGCCAATGAAGAGAACACCACATGCTATTCAGGCAGGAAAAGTTTATTTACTGAACTGCTACCCCTGCCATGCATGGTGGAGAGGCATGGCTGAAAAGGAAGTGCTTTTCCTGTTTCTTGAGTTTATATAATATTTGTGCAGCTGGTGGAGCATTTTAATGAAATGGTCTTAGTAAGTAGCTTTCTCCTGAAGATGTTTCTTGGGGTTTTGGTTTGTCATGCAGTGTTGGGTTTGATTCTGGGCACACAGTATCTCCTCATGGTCTCTTTGACTGGGCATGGTGACTTGGGCAATGTATACTGTGGTGGAGGCCAGAGACACATTGTCTCTGTGTGGTGCAGGAGTTGAGACACTGCAGTTGGCACAGATGTGGTAAGGCAGCAGGCAGCAGTGCATGTGTGGTGCTCAGTGTGGGGCTAGTTCTCTGTGAAGCAAGGTGGTTTTCTCTGTTAGCTTTGCTACTTGCCAGCACCTTTGGCACTGACTCATCCCAGCAGTGATGGGAGATTGAAACACGTCCTACAATTGGTCAGTGGTATGTGCCCAGGCCCAGGCAAGGTGGCAGCAGGAACGGGAGAGGCCCTCTGGGGTGCTACCCTGTCTTAACAGCAGTGATTGGTTGGACAAGGTGTTTTGTGTGTGTGTGTGTGTGTGCATGTGTGTGCGTGCGTGTGCATGCGAACAGTGGGAACTGTTCAGGAGCCAAGACAGCAGTAGCCATGGTGCTCTGCTCTGCCGCCTCGGTGGACCTTGGCTTGGTCCTGGTCAGGGGCTCTCAGTGCAGTCTTCCTGGGTGAACAGGGATTGTAGTGATGGCTAGGGCTTTTCTCCTGACTCCTCCAGAGCTTATGCACTTGGAGTGAGACCAACCCTAGAGCTGGGCTAAGTTGTCCTGAGCATCCTCTTTGTGGGTCAGGGTGACAGCCAAAGCCAGAGGTACTTAACCCCCCTTGTCACCCCTGTGGTGGGACAGTAACAGGAACTGTGTTGTTCCCTCCCCATCCTCACTGAAAGAAGCACCAAACATGGCATGGAGGTGGGCAGGAGTGAGCCCTGCCTGCAGTGCTGGCACTGCCATGCTGTTGGTCCCGTATGGCAGCTTCCCCTCTGATCAAGGGCAGTGGGCACTCTGCTGGTGGCCTTGCAAAGCAGCAACTGCACAGGCCTATGGAGACCCAGAGATGGGAGTATGCAGGATTTCTGATCCCTAGAGCTGCCCAGACTCAGACAATGGCTCTCTTCTCAAGATGGCTCCTGGCTACAGAACCCTTGGGGGGTGGGGGAGACCCTTTCCAAATCTAAGCTACTGTGAAGATTTCAGCTCTTATCTCAATGGGCTTCAAGTCTGAGGACTGTGGGATGTTCCTGTAGCCAGCACTGCCAGTATCCCCACTGAGTTTGCTGGGGCTTCCACCTGTCTATAGATACTCCTCCTTCAACTGTAGAGCAGAGGTGGCAGATGTGGGAATCTCTGATGAATTGTCTCCTGCTAATCTCAGTGTCCTTCTAGTCAATAACCTCAAAGTGCAGCTATACACCTCAGTCTTTATGGAGTGTTGGGCACTTTTAGGTTGTCATTTTCTATTTTTTTGTATATTCATAATTCTAAAATTAATTCTTGATCTAGCACTGTAGTAGTGCTAACAGATTTTCAACATATTTTGTGCATGGTCAAACTTTCAGATTTCGCTGTTGGGTATGTTGCCCCTTAATTCCCACAAGTGATTTGGAAAACCTAGATAGCAGCAGGAACCCATGTTTGTACTTTTTCTCAAGTACACTGTAGTCCTCAACTCTGCTAAGGACTCTCTCATCATGGGATGAAATTAGAACTTAGGAAAAAAATTTGGCTGTCTCAAGCGATAGCATGATAGAGGATATCTGTCATACCCTACTGAAGTAGTGTGATGATGAAATACTGTCTTAATGAGGGTTTTTATGAAGGTTATAGGGTTATAAACCTTTATACCTTATTTGCTTTGGTGGAGATTCTCAAGCCTTAACTATATCTTGACTCTACAAATGTACATAGGAGACTGTGCCAACAAGATTGTGCAAGGTCAGTTATCAGCCCAGCTGTGCAACATAGCTCTGGGTGTATGTATGCTTCTATTGTCCCCTGAAGGGACAAATCATAGGTTGTTAAAATCACATGTCTGGTTCAAATGAATTTTAGTGGAAATTAGAGCAAAGGTCAGATTAAAAAAATCACACCATATGGTGATTCAACTAAAATAATCTCTCTTGACTTTCATTGGGGGTTGATTTCATATTGATGTTCAAACAGAACATTTATGTTCAGCGTATCCTCGTTAGTTAGCAAAGACTAGCTTTAAAATAGACCTGAAATATGAGAATGAAAACAGCAAGCTGGGGCAGGCAAGCCTCTGAGAGATTAACCCAAATAGATAGATGCATCATGGCTTGCTGACACTTGTCTGGTATCCAGGCAGACTAAAGATCTCATTTAGAGGAATTGTAGACTTAAAATTGGAAAATGCTTGACATACTTTGCGTTAAAAAGAAAAAAAAAAGCCTTACATTTGTCAACTTTTCTTCTGCAGCTTACAGACTTAGCTAAGTCTGCCCCGAGCTCTCGCTGCCAGACAGTTCATGCTGGCATCTCGATGTGGAACTCCACCTTTCCTGCCTGTCTGTGGCTCCTTCCCTTGGATTCACAGAGGCCGCTTCTATCTGGCCTGACTTTGGGGTAGAGCTCTGCCAGTTTAAGTTGCAGGGTAAATGGCTGCTTCCAAGTCTCCCAATCTCTATAAGCTCAATGCTTTCCTGGTTGACTCCCCCAATCCAGAACTGAAAGGGGCACCTCTAAGCACCCTCACTGTGGAGCTGCTCCTGGGTCTCAGGAGCCAGGTTCCCCAGATTCCTTTGACTCTTAGGTGTTCCTCTCACACACAACCTGCTTCTCCATGGCACAGTGTCTTCCTGTTGTCCTGGGATTTCCTTAAAGAGTTGGATATAGGCATTGATGAGCTGGACAGGCCTTGTCTTGAGAAGAGCAACTAGATCTGCAACCAGCTAGCCCCTGGGCTCTGAGTGGTTTATCAGCCAGGTAACACTTCCTCAGTCTCTCAGCGGAGACAACCAACATATCCCCATGTTTTAGCCAGATGCTCAACAAAAGTAAGTGTTCAAAAAACATGAACAACTTTTTAGTTTATTTTGGAGGCCTTTATGTTTGAGATAGTGGCAGAGGACAAAACTATCCCTAGAAACAGGCTTGAGGTCATTCTCTATCAAGGACCCTCAGTGGTTACCATGGGAATTTCATTATATCACAGGTTCCAGCCAAGACAAATCTAAACTGGTCTGTCAATGCCAGAGGGTAAGGCAATGATACCAGGGCTCATTGTGCTGTCAGAAGAATCTTGTGTATAAAAAAGCAAAACAAAACCATTCAAGGCTTTTGAAAAAAGCATCATTTATTTCAAAGTACAACACAAAGTTGTATTTTTAAGAAATACACATTCAATCTTGTATCAAGACTTGGCTATGTGCATTTCAGTTTATCTTTAAAATAAATTCAGGTATACAAATCTTACATACCTCAAGTACAAACAGCACAGAAAATGCATATGGTCTCAACTGAATGTTTTTACATTCATCCATTGTTCTTAAGTTGACTTACATTTCTGTAATCTGCTTTTAAGCCAAGACAGTCTTACTTTAAAAAAATACTCTATTTTCAGCACAAAGTCCTCATACATTTTTAAAATTAGATCTTGGCGCATAATATTGTGAAATTATTAAAAAACAAACTTGGTAATTTAGTAAAATTGTCACATGCCAGGACTTCTGAATCAATTCAACTTACTCCCTTAGCTGTAATGCCAAACTTGTGTTCATACAGTTTATAAAGAAAGCATGGGAGAAGACAAGTGGGGAGAACTGGGAAGCAGTTAACGTTTTCAGATGGACACTTCTCAGTGGTCTGTGGCTGAGTCGAGACTTCTCTACAAGCACAACAGCAAATCTCATAGTATCATAATTGCAAGAAAGATCTGAAAGAAGCGAGTGGAATAAGCCTGCCCTGCTGAAGTCTGTTTTGCAAAGATGAGGAGGGTGGGGAGTGGGAAGCAACAGCAGTAAGAGCCTTAAAAAGATGTCTCAAAAACTGGCATATCATGATCTAGATGAGGGGCCCTTACTTTTGTTTGTTTTTGCCTAATTTCAAGTTCAATTCTCATGAGGGAAGTGTGAATTAGACCAAGGGTCAGAGCTTCTTCTTCCAATTGTAGGGCTCCATATCCGCCAGGGGTTGTAGGTCTGTCCCAAGTCGTCGGATGGACTGGAAGTGGAAGGAGCATGGGTAGCGGGTGAGTTTTCTGTGCCCATGAGGCTGATGCCTGACAGTGTGTTTGCTGGAGTGGTGAAAGGAAGGGCACTGTTGAGGTTACTGGACCAGATTGAGCTGCTGAATGGAGTGGAGGACCACAAGCCACTGGTATTGCCAAGGATTGACTGTGACAAAACACAACACCCCAAACTGGGCATTAGAAGAGATAGGCAGGAAGCGAGTAAAGAGTATGTACACAAAATAAGGCTGCATCATATGTCTTTCATTTCACCTACTTTTTCTCTGGTACCAGTGTTTAAACTCAGGCTCACACTTGCTTGCTCATTTGGCACTCTACTACCAGAGCCATACCTCTAGCCTGTTTTTTTTTTTGCTGTATTATTTTGGAGATGGGAGTCTCTTAGACTTTTCTGGCTGGGCTAACCTCAAACGGGGATCCTCTGAATCTCAGTATCCTCAGTAGCTAGAATTATAGACATGGTGTCTGTCTTATTTTGCTGAAACCACATTTCATAATGCTACGCCAGAGTCTGAGCAGACAGTTGTAATCTTCCAAAGAAGGGCTGGCAAACGATGGCCTGGTTTTGAGAATTCATCTCTATGGGCACCAGTGAGTTACCTATGTTCTGGCTGTGCTATTTTTATACCTTGATGGTGGAGCTGAACAGGTGCTGTGGAAATAGGACAGTCTGCAAAGCTTCAAACACTGACTTCCTGACTCTTTTTGAAATCTATGAAAGTAAAATGTGTGAGGTAAAATAGCTCCAGTTAAATCCTACACATCTAATTTACTTTGCCTGACAACAACCAAATAATTACAGTGGGGTCATATTTTTCTGTTATAATATTGTGGAGACGAAACCAATCATTGTTTTTCTTGGTAAGACTTTTCTTGACTTTTTTTGGAGGATAATATTTACAGAAAAAAAGTAGAGAGTGTTACTTCTTAGAAACAAAATACATTCAACTTTCTAGTTTTCTTCTTTGTGGACAGTGAAGCCATGGTCAGTGCTCACCTGAGCCTCTGATGGCGCAACACCTCATGTTCTAGTACACAGGGTGGGAAGAGGCTGGAAAACACCCCTGTCTACTAGGTAAGAAGCCAGGGACACTTAGGAGATATAGACAAAGCAGTGGAGATCATGAAACTACTACCCACCCATTTCACAGTGTTTTTTTTGTTGTTCATTGACTGTCTGCAAAGGCCTAGGCCTTGGGTACTCACAGAGGCTGAGTGGGTTTGGGAGCTAGCAGTTGCTGGCCAGGAAGGGCTGGGATCTGTTGCTGGAGAGTCCCAAAGATATGAAGGGCCACTGTTAAACTCATTCCAGCTTCTCTGTGAGGCCTGATTGCAGGATCGAGATAAACCAAGCTTGCTGAAAACTTCTGAAAGTAAAGAGACAATCATTCAGTCTATATTTGATTTGGCTGTAATCACTAGAACTAGACAGGACTCAGTGACACACACCTCTCTGCTGCTCACTTGGAGCTACCACACACTCAGAACTCTGATCCATGGCACACAATCTGCATTCTTAACCCATATTCATCATTAGATGACTTCAAAATGCAAACATTCCTCAAAACTGACCTTGTAGCTAATGTAAAACCAACATAGAGTAACACCTAATTCTAGATAGCAAGAAAAAAAGAGGAGGCACCATGGCACATGTGAATCTTATGTTAGACCAGAGTCCCTCCTGGAAGCTCCTAAGTACATGCTGTGGAGAAGATTATCAACCAGCCTGCACCCTCAAAATGAGCCATCACAGGAAGGAGGGAGGAGGAGGAGAGGGAGCCTTCTATGTGGGTGGCAATGATGTGTATATAGCACACAGACATCCTTGAGGAACTGTATGTGGCAGGCTCTCGCAATCGCTCTAGGAAAGCAAGAAGAGAACCTGCTTCCATCACATCACATCACATCGACCTTTAAGTGTTTGACTGCAAGTGAAGGAAATGTACTTTAAATACATCTGCTCAAGGGGTGGCCATGCTTCCTCTTTTCTTTTTTTTTGGGTCTGGTCGTGGGGCCTGAACTCTGGGCCTGGGCGCTGTCCCTCAGTTCTTCAGCTCAAGGGTAGCGCTCTACCACTTGAGCCACAGCACCACTTCCGGCTTTTTCTTTTTGCTTATGTGGTGCTGAGGAATCGAACCCAGGGCCTCAGGCATGCAAGGCAAGTGCTCTACCACTGAGCTACCTTCCCAGCCCAGCCATGCTTCCTCTTATGTAGCTTGTTTCTTTCTTTCTTTTTGTTGGTCATGGGGCTTGAACTCTGGGCTTGGGCACTGTCCCTCAGCTCTTAACTCAAGGCGAGCGCTCTACCACTTGAGCCACAGCGCCACTTCTGGTTTTCTTGTGGTTTATTGGAGATAGGAGTCTCACAGTCTTTCCTGCCTGGGCTGGCTTTGAACCATGATTCTCAGATCTCAGCCTCCTGAATAGCTAGGACTACAGGCGTGAGCCACCAGCACCTGGCCTGTAGCTGGTTCCTCTTAACACATCAAACCACATCTCTCCTGCTCCTTCATGTTTGTCCACAAGCTTATTAAGTTATATATCTAGTGAAAAACACTCACCACCGGTAAGATTAAAAGAATTTCCAAAGGCCGAGAATGAATTGAGAGGGGTGAAATCAGGGCTGCTTGGATTGCTGACAGGACTCCATAAACCCGAGCTAAATGTTAAAGGAGGAATATGTAACACACAAAATGTAAAACCGTTAATTGGATCCATCATTCACAGCTTCATACACAGGAGTGCTGCTTCAAATGGAGACTGCTCAAATATGAGAAACAAAGATGAGGAGAACTGCAAAGTGGCTGCTACACTGTGAGGATTAGGTCATAGAACTAAGCTCCTGGCACCTTCCTACTTCCTACTCACTGAGAGCCTGGCTCAGAGCAAGTGTCTTATTTATGTTTACATCTTTTTTGTAATGGAAGGCTTATTAAAAAGAGATTTCAAATATACGCTCACCTGTTACTCGAGCAAGGTAAGCTGTGGCCCTTACACCTCTGACAGGCTTTGTTCTTGCTATTTGCCTCAAAAACCAACTGATATGACTGCTGATGTCACCAAGTCGCTGAGTGAAACAAGCTGGGCTAAGAAGCGACAAGGCTAGTAATTTGCTGTAAGTGGTCTGGAATATGCTTCAATTTCCTTCCTCTGAAACAGGCTTCAGTTTTCTACTTGTAAATCAGACCATAATAACAGATGAATGAACAGATTTTGATTCACCCATCTTCTGGGCTGAGGCAGGCCACAGGTGCCTCTTCCCTCACTCAGGAAAAGAAAACTGGTGCCTGTAGATGGGCTTCTGAGAGGCCAGTGACCACTCTCAAAAAGGCTTCCTTGTAAATGAGGAAAAATGCTGAAACCATGCTTCTACCTATGGGAAGAAGATGCTAACCCGACCCAGGGAATTTCTATTGGTTAAGAATGGCCTACTGTACCTGTCTGAGCCGTCACTGTCAAGAGGAATGTGTGAAATGCCAAGGCTGCTGGAAAAGTCTGTTTTGTTTGAAGAAAGTTTAGCAAAGCCATTCCCACCTGCAACAATGGAGTTGTGTTAGTGAAAAGCAAGCTGAGAGGAAATCCACTCACTGTGCTCGCCCAGGTCTCCAGACAGAAACACTCACCTGGGCTTTTGTCATAGCCAGCTGTGACTGCAGCAAAGGTCGGGTTGCCATTTTTACCTGGGAGTGAGGCTGCTTTTGTCAATTTGCTTTTGCTTCCGTTAGGCTGCTTTGTTTTTGGGTCACTTGGGGAAGAAGCAGAGAAAAGGGTGGAACTGAGGGTGAGTCTTGGGAATTGTGGGACCCTATAGTGGGAACCCTGTGTATGCTTTGCTAAGCTGGGTTCAGGTCTTGTGACAGCTCAGTGCACAACTGAGTCTCATGGAAAATGCCATGGGCTCAAGACTGCTTAATGAGGTGAAAAAGGGCTTTCCAGGAGGCCTATGAGAACAACCATGGAGGGATCACAGTAAGGGACTAGAAAGGAGGGCAATCACATTTTAGAGAAAAACACTAGGAAAGAAGTCACTGGGCAGAGAAACATGCTGTCAGAATGGGAGCTTACTGACAAGCATCACACATAGGTCAAATCTGTTTGGGGAAGGCCACTTCACTGTAGTGAGGATTGAAGGGTTCCTTTTCTTATCTCTTGGTGGCTCTGTGTATGGAATCCAAGCCCTTGCTCATGGAAGGCAGACACTCTACTGTTGATGTACACCTCTAGGTTAGTCTCTGTCTCTTTTGACAACTGTGGAAGACCCTAACACTAAGCCTGCCTACAGGATGTGACACATTGGTGCCTGCGTGATGCTGAGCTGCCACAAGGTGAGACCACACTCCATGAATGTTATGTGTTGGGCAGACACAAAATGGTGCTGTGCTCAATGACCATGGCTACTGTGTCCCCCACTGCCACTTGTCTGTGTGGTTAGACAGTTGCCAACCTATGTGCTCACTCCATGTAAGCAGGAACTTGTACAACACAGACGGTCTTTGCCTAGATCTTGGCCTTTAACCTCCTGAGACCAACAATCTGAAGGTTGATATAAAAAGGTGTTACATAAATCCATATTCCCCATTCATGGAGAACCTTTCTAGAGTTTCATTTAATGAGAACACAATTCTGGTAAGTTAAAAAATGTACTTCTCATTCTATGGTAATGGGAATGGGCAGATTAGTATAGGAACAGGGCCTCTGGAGCAGGAAGAACTGATCCCAGGTAGAGGGTTGAATAGCCAGAAAATGAGTGTGACAGAAGAGCCCTGTGGTTGTGAAACATCTCTGTGTCAGGGGGACATCAATCAGGTGGTAGAGCCTACCTGTTTGAGCTGTTGTTGACGATGCTGCTGTAGCTGCCCCGGGATGTGAACAGGCAAGGGGCAGCGGGGGAAGATGGAGAGGCAGGTGTTGGTGAGGTCTGGCGTTGTTTTAAGAAAATGTCTGCGTTGAGGGTTTGCAGAGAAAGTTTATAAAGACTGTCAGTAGCTGGAAGTGAAAATAAAAGGTCATATATTAATTAATATGTATTTTTTATAGTCTTCAAAAGAATTCAAGTGCTTCTGTATGAAAACAAAATGCTTATATGTTCTGTTTAATTGTTTTGAAGAGAAGGATATCTGTTGTCCCCTTCTGATAACCTTTCTTGTCCTCTCCACCTCAAGGTGAGCAGCTTTCTTCTGCCATTCCCTTCTATCATTATGAAAAAAAAAATCTGTCTTTGTATATACTTGGGGCTTCTAGGAAATCCCATGCCACCCAATAACAAATCCTCAAAGAAACAACTACTCCATTAATAAGTGGGCCAAAGAACTAAAAACTGAGAGAAAATAAGAATAGCCAATAGAAACATGAAGAAATGTTCAACATCTCTGGCCATAAAAGAAATGGAAATCAAAACAACATTGAGATATCACCTCACTCCAGTTAGAATGGCCATCATCAAAAAACCCAAATAATAACAGATGCTGGATGGGATATGTCCAAAGGTAATGCTACTGTACTGTTGGTGGGATTGCAAACTGGTTCAACCACTCTGGAAAGCAGTATGGAGGTTCCTAATAGAGTTCCCCTATGATCCAGCAATCCCACTCCTGGGATTTATCCAAATGATAAAAAACAAGGCCACATTAAAGCTACCAGCGCAACTATGTTCACTGCAGCATTATTTACTATAGCTAAGATACAGAACCAACTCAGATGACCCTTAGTAGATGAATGGATCAAGAAAATGGTGTGTGTGTGTATAAAATGGAAATCTATGCTTCCATCAGAAAGATGACATCACCCATTTGTAAGAAAATGGAAAGACTTGTAAAAAATCATATTAGGTAAAGCCAGACCCAAAGAAACATAGGCACTATGGTTTCCCTTATTTATAATAATTAGTATATGTCTAGGATAGTCCTAACAGAGGATTACAATAGTTCAATACCTATGTAGATGTGACCATATAAAATGATGCTAATTGAAATGAACTCCAAGATATGGAAATGAATTTTGTTTTTGTTTTTAATGTACTGTGTGAAGTTATTTTTTTCTTTCAGTTTACACTGTTGTCACTGTTTTTGATTTTGGTACCCTGTGTCTTATATATGTTTATCTGATTTGGGAAGGGAAGGGGAATAACAAAATGGTGAGACAAAGGACAAAGGGTGAACCAAAGCAACGGCGATACTCACAAGACACTATGTTGGAAATGAACTTCACAACATGGGGAGGGGATGTGGGATGGGGGAAGGAAAGTGGGAGAAAACAAGGGAGCAAGGGAGAAGGTGACAATGTTTGACAAGAATGTAACTGTAACCCCTCTGAATATCACCTATACAATAAAATTTTTTAAAAGTATGCAGAGCTAAAAAAAAATTGGTCAAGTTGAAAATGTTACCTTCTGTAACAGTGCTCCAAGTTGAAAGAGAAGACAGGGGAGGAGGAGGCCAAAAATTGCACAGGGAATATACAACTAGAGAATTTTTTTTGCTTCAAATATTATGATTCTTTTGCCTTTAGGGCTTTCTATTTACCTTTCCACTTTTTAAGTTATGGAAAACTTCCTTGGTATCTCATGTGGTACAGAGCCTCAAGGTAAGGGTCACTACTTGGGACAGTTAGATCTTTCATCAGACTGTAGCCCTATGACACCACTTCATCCTGGCTGGAACAGTCTTAAGTGGGACAACTTTCTGGGTTCAGCAGGATAAAAGATCAAGGGAGTAGTGAGAAGAAGGGGAGCAGATGAGGTAGGCATAAGGGCAAAGGTACAAAGACAGTGAACTGGATGACTCTTTGGGGCTTCCTCTGGCCATGGCTAGTCAATAAAGCCCGGCAGAGCTTTCAGTAAAGCTGGTGTAGAGCAAAAGCTAAAGGGCTGATTACAGGCTTGGGACCAGGCCAAATTGTTCCTTGACTAGAACAAGGATTAAAGAACTGTGCACAGTGGTTTTGGTGACAAGCTTTGCCCGGAGGCCCCTACAGCCTTGTTGGATAAGCAGAGAAGGATGCAAAGGCAGTCACAGCCCCCAGCTCCAAGAGCTGCTGCTCTAGACCCTTGCCTTCCACTTCCCATTTCTTCTCTTTATATGGCATGGAGATGAAACCCCATGGGATTAGACCCTGTTGTCTTTTCTTCTCCATCCCAAAGGAGCCACATTAAATGTGGCTCAGTGCCTCCTGGTGGCATCACTATCAGTCAGCTTCAATATCTGGAAGGCTGGCACCCCTCTCCCTGGTGCTCAGTTTCACAAACTAGTGGTATTTCACAGCAGAGCGTGCTTATCTGCCAGGCCTCGGAACAATCCTAAGACACTGGCTATGGGAAAATCTAACAGCCATGTTTATTGGGCACCTCACCACAGCATCCAGCTTCTTTGCCTTCATTAGCTTACTCAGGGCTTGTCATGTACACTTCATCTCAATTTCCCTTCACCTTAAATGATCTCATTGTTCAACCGGATTCTTTAGTCCTCTTCATTTCCCTTCAGTACAAATGGGCCAACTGCAAGTCCACTCTCACATGGGCAGACAGAGGTCCTAAGGTTAGGGTGACTACCCCTAAAAACTGATCTCTTCCATTTTAATCCAAAAGTTTCTAGAGGGTGAGGACTTCTACCTTATTTTAGTAGTCTGTGCTTATTGTCTTGATTTACCACAGGACACATCTGAGAAACAAAGTCAAGAAGATAGTAAGAGCAATCATAAAACTTTCATGTAGGTTGTTTCTGTAAAAGTTGTAAGGTTAATAGTAAACAACTTTTACAAAGCTAGTCACAGATAAAGAACTGCTGATTTATTATGCTTACAAAGCAGACAATTCTTGGGATGCCTAGACGGTACGGTTGGTATACCAGCAAAATGCCTCAAGAATCTTCTGCTGATCTCTGAGTAAACATTCTACCAGGGCTAATTTCAATTTCCAGTAGTGTATCTACTGGCCAAATGGTGTAAATATTGGCCCCTTTAGCTGCATCAGGTTGGTCCCAGCAGGCTACTGACAATGGATAACCCACACTGTAGTGTTCATGCCCAGAGTGGAGGTGGGCTGTAGGAGAGGGGAGTATGGTGATTTCTAAAACCTGTACTTACAACTGCCGGGCTTGTGAACTGGTACAGCATCCCACTCTGGTGGAGGAGAGTCTTTTTCACCCTCTGAACTACTGGTGTTGCCTAGTTCTTGACTGTTCGGAAGAAATTTTGCCAGGGCTGGTGGTCTGTTATCTATTAGCTTACTTGTACCTGCACAGAAATCAGGAAGAAGTTGTTAGAGTAATTCTCCCCCTTCAGGTCTGTTTCAATGAAACTTCCAATGATGATAAAATATAGATTTGCCTTATGACTAGTAACTGTTGACAACTTGCAACAATTATGAAAACAATGATTCAAGAATGTATCTATAAATAAAGTGACAATACCTTTTGTCTTCTGGGAATTTCGTGGTTTGGATCCACTTGTCAAAGCAGTTGGAAGAGGAATCTTGGTTGGGAGATTTCTACGTTGTTTACTTTCCAATGATGGAGTATATGATAGTTCTAAAGAACTGAAAGACAATCAATGATGGAAAATTCAAACTTGTTGTTTTGGAACAGATTGTAGAAATAATTAAAGTCATTTGAAACTGTGATTATCCTGAGGTAGGTATGACCCACTTATAGTCCCACAATCTTAACCTAGATACTTGGCACATGCAGATTTCCTCTTTGTGTTTCTGAATGCCAACAGTGTGTTGAGCTGCATTATCTGTTAACAGACTAGGAGTTAGAGTGCCTACTTCAGAAATGTGTACAAAGCTTGGGTCTGACTTGCTGTGTGGAACAGTAAGGGCTGCTATGGGTGAGTCTCTTCCTCTATCATACCACTTGTGGGACTTTTGAAGATATCACAGGTTCTACCAGTCAAAACCCTGAACACCTTTTCCCACAGAAACTCTTAAATGAGAGGGGACTATGTTCTGGACACTGCAGACAACTGACAGAACTTCTTGTCAGTCAAGGCAAAATGGTAGGCTGGATGGACCATTTTAAGTTTCCACAATCTGATAAAAAAAAAAAGACATTAAATCTTGGAGGGAGACAAGCAATTGCAGATAAAGAATCACTTAGGGCAATGAACTTAATAGCAGGCACACACAAAGCAGCACTACAAGCAGAGGAACTACCTGGATAGCAAAGCTGCTTCTGTGATGTCCACTAAGATCACCTCTTGGACTTGGGGAGCCCTGGGAGGAGCTACACCAATACACCCAACGAGGCTATTCCACAGAAGGTTGAGCACAGCTAAGGAAACTCAATGGACCCCCCTTGGAGCTTCAGTGATTGCCACTGAACCCAGGATGGCTGCAAAGCTGGCAGTACAGGGCGGAGTTGAGAGTTTGACAGTTTACTTTTCTTTACACATCTACAAAATTTGTGTACATGTTTTAAAGATGTAAATCTGGTATTTTCTACCTGTCCCTATGCTTCAAGTCCATTATGTACTTCATCTTCTTCCTTCCCTCATTCACCACAATGCTGCCCATTTGTGCTCTGTTCTGGGTCAGAGACAAACAGTGGTTCAAAATTCCCAAACCTAACAAAACAACCTCCACTCCACACAGACCAAGAAGGTAAATTCACAGAGTGTGATCTTATAAATAAGGACATTTTATTGTTGTTTTTTGGGTCAGTTCATGGGGCCTGAACTCTGGGCCTGGGCGCTGTCCCTCAGCTCTTCAGCTCAAGGCTAGTGCTCTACCACTTGAGCCACAGCGCCACTGCCGGCTTTTTTCTTTTTGCTTATGTGGTGCTGAGGAATCGAACCCAGGGCCTCAGGCATGCAAGGCAAGCGCTCTACCACTGAGCCACCTTCCCAGCCCAAATAAGGACATTTTAAAGACAGCTGTTTACAAACACTTTATAAGGTGTCAAAGGATATTTTTATCCTTTTGTTTCTTTACATTTCTAAAATTTCCATAATAGATAAGTGAGAGCTAATCTAAATTCAGAGGATTGTTAGCAAAAAAATAAGTAGAATTTATAAAAATGAATGGCAGGGGCTGGGAAGGTGGCTCAGTGGTAGAGTACCTGCCTTGCATGCATGAGGCCCTGGGTTCGATTCCTCAGCACCACATAAGCAAAAAGAAAAAAAAAAGCCAGAAGTGGCGCTGTGGCTCAAGGGGTAGAGCGCTAGCCTTGAGCTGAAGAGCTGAGGGACAGCGCCCAGTCTCAGAGTTCAGGTCCCACGACCAGACCCCCCTCAATCCCCCCCAAAAAGAATGAATGGCAGGAAATGGAAACAGGAGGTTTTTCTCTGTTTTAAAAAAAGAATTTTAGGTAGGAAAAAATTCAGAGTTTATTGGAAAGACCACGACTGCTACAGCATTATAAAATCTCTGTCCTCCTTCCACTCCAAAAGGGTTATTTTAAAACTTTGCTTTCTAAAAACAGCCAGAGGACACAGATACCCAATCTTGTTGGAGGCCATGTGGGTTGTGGGTTATTTTTAGGTAAGTTGTCTAAGTGTGGGGATGGGGATAGCTATTTATAAGAACTTAACTCTGCCACTGTAAAATAATTGCTTTTAAGAAAAAAGGTGGCAGACTATTTTATTTTTGTTGACTCATCTGTTTTTAAGAGAGATGATCCTCAGCCAAATCTTTATTAAGGCTTCTAAATAAAATGGGTAAGAGCCAAATTTCTTGAGATAATTCTTTCAAAGGAAAGAGAGAAAAGTGGTTCAGATGCCAGGTTTGATTCCTCATGTCTAGAAAAGACAAGAAGCAAGAGCGGAAAGATAGTCTTCCTGTGCTGATTGATGGATCTTGGGGAGGTAGAACAGGGTAACCATGACCTTTGAGCTGAACACTGCATGCAAACATTACCAGAGAGAGTACTGCCAATCTACATGCTAAACTTCCCTCTGTTTCCTGGAGATTACAGTTATGTAAACATGTGAGTGTTATGAGACTACGATGATCTTGTGGATAGCTGTGTCCTAAACAGGGATGTCCAACTGGTTTCTTTTGGTGCCTGAGATTTAATTCCTACTTCCTAGCATCCATGACTTAGAATAGTCACTTGGAGGGTTATAGGCCATTTCTGTAATATTAAAGCTGAAAAAAAAATTTGTTAGACCAGATTTCTGTCATTGGAACCCCATTCCTACTCCTAGGAGCTTACATTTTGGAGTCCATTTTTGGAAGTGTGGAAGGATAGTGCTGTGGAGATAGCACCTGAACCTTCCTTTGGCCTTTTTCTCTCTTACAAGGCTTCCTAAAAAAAGTGATGATACATGCCTTATGACATGTCTTTAAAGAATGTGTGCACCTTTCCTTCAGATACCTGGAATCATAATGGATGGGAAACTCGGGTATCACTAAAACGTGGGCTGGCCATGATTCTACCTGAGTGACAGTGAACCATATTTACTATTACAACTCAGTAAACACAGAGAATGGCTCTACTCTGAGAGGCAACTTTTCTTCTTTTTTATTTTTAAAGTTTTTATTTATCTAAGTGCATACTTGATATACTAATGAATTCTGGTTCTCAAAACTTTTATCTTTAAATTCAGAAACAAAAGATTAGTGAATTTAACAAGATTAAGGAGATTAAAAACAAGAGACTGCATATGGATTTTTCCAATTAAAAAAGACAATTTAACTTTTACAATAAAATTTACATAAAAAAGACAATTTAGAGGACCTTACTTGAACTGTTGCTTGGTAATGATTTATCTTGTAACTAACTAGATAATCAAGGACTGGGTGTAGCTGAAGGGGTTAGAGCACTTAACTAGCATGAGCTGTGCTCTAGGTTCTGTCCTAGCACTGAAAAAAAAATTACATTGCCTAACTACATATCAGGAGACTATGTATAAACTGTCACTTGCACAGACCACTCTCACCGCTGGTTAACATAGTGGACTCAAGTGAAGTTTTTTAGACTTTTCAAATTAAAATATGACAATATTTCCTCACTCATTTAAAAAAAGGAGAACAATATAAGCCAGTGGAAGAAGAATAGGGTTAGGAGAAACAAGTCCAGCCTCAGTCTCTGGTACTAAACTCAGGCATCAGGACTAGTAAATGGCCGAGATGGTGACTGTATCTCTAAGAGTTCTTAGAAACTTTTTTTTTTTGGTTGGTTGGTTGGTTGTTGGGCTTAAACTCAGGGCTTGGGTACCCATCTTCTGCCCAAGGCTAGTGCTCTATCCCTTTGAGCCATAGCTCCACTTTCAGTTTTTAAGTGGTTAATTGGAGATAGAAGTCTCATGGGGACTTTTCTGCCTGGGCTGGCTTTGAATCATGATCCTTAGCTTTCAGCCACCTGAGTAGCTAGGATAACAGATGTGAGCCACTGGCATGCAGCTAGAAGAATGGATTAAAAAAATTATGATTGTAAGACCCATAATGTAAATCAATTTATACAATATTTCTAATCATGTAAGAAGTTTTTCATAATTTGGATTTATTAGCATCATTTACTTTAAAATATCCCATAAATCATCTTTTTAGGTCTAGAAGAAAAAATCCCTCAACACTAGGTGTAGGATGCACTGAGATGCCTCAACATTAAAACTGATCAGTGTTTCATACTGGCTTCTCTCAGGAAAGATACAAGCATTGTCAATCTCCTTTTCAGAAGAGGTGGTCTCTTCTCCCTCCCCTCAAATGGTCAATTACTACTCTAGATGACATTCCTACAGAGCCAGGCTGTTTCAACAGAATGTGAGATTGTATAATTCAAATTAACAGTTTCCACAAAAGAGTATAATTTTCATCCACATGCCGTTTTCTAAGCTTCAGGTTAAGTAAAATTTTTCTGTTGTAATCACTAATTTCTTATTCTCTTTTGGGTATAAAGAACAGCACTGGCAACCCTTGTCTGAGGCCAACTGTACAATCCAGGGATAGAGAATAAGTCAATGGTGTTTCTCTCCAGTTAAGTAGTCTCAGAATTAGAGTAAGAACAGACCTTCCACAGATCTAAGATCCAAACTAACAGAAACAACTATGTCTTCCTTCTTAATTTATACCCAATCCCTTCGATATCCTGGATATCACTATCAATAGCTATCAGCTTCCATGCTGTTGAACATTTTTATAATCAACTAGGAAGGGAATTATCAATGAGCTTAAATGGAAATTGGTTTATTATGTAGGTGTTAACCAAAGGTTTAATGAAAGTATGACCTAACTTTAGTTAATAAGCCAGTTATTAACTGGGAAAGCCTTCTGCAGCAAGCCATCAAAATGGTGCTTGACTGAGTCCTCTGTCCTAAAGACTGACCCGAGTCATTTCACAGCAGAACTCTAATTGGGGAACATTTTAAAAGAATAAGCTCCCAAGTTTTATGACACAGAACTCTAGATTCCAAGTGCAGCGCTGGGTAAGTCAATAGATTAAGAGATTTTTTTGTTTTTGAAAAATCATACTCATACCTATATCTGGGGCACAAGTGTACTCATGGTGCACAAGCTCTCTGCTTGGAAACAAATCATACCTAAATTTCTACTACAGATAGCACACTTCACTCTCTATATTCCTGACATCAGAAGCACATGGTTGTTTTAATCAACCACAGCGAACACATTAGACATCAGGAAAACCCCAAGAGAAACTGGAGGCAGTGCCCAGCTTTGCCACGAAGCCTTACTTTTACAAAGCAATAAACCAGAACCAATACCAGTGTCTCCTTTTAAACATCTTATTTCTCTGCAATCATTTTTTTTCTCACCTGGATTTCACATCTGTCAGGATTTCTTTCTTAACATTTAACAGTTTTTTGCTTTTTTGCTTCACTTGTGATATTTCATTTTCATGTTTTTCAGGCATGGCTTGTTTTCCTTTTTGCTTTTCTATATCCTGCAAAAAAAAAGCATATACTTAATTGCTGGGAATGATTAGTAAAAATGTTGAAATTAGTCCCATTTCAAGATTCTGACACAAAACTTAAGATGTAACAGATATACAAGTCATATGCATAAAGAATCTTTTCCTGAAATCTGCTGTGTGGTTTTGTCTATTTTCTAGTCCTTTTTTTTTTAATGTCAGTCTTGGGGTTTGAACTCAGGGTATTTCACTTGCTGGCCTTGCTCAGTCAGCACTCTACAAATTGAGTGATGCCTCCAGTCAGCTTTTTTGCTGGTTATTTTGGAGATGGGAGTCCCTTTGGCTCTGAATCAAGATTCTTTGGATCTCATTACTAGAATTACAGGTGTGGGCCCATGACACTGAGGTCTAGCCATCTAAAATTATTATAGTTATGTTCCCATGAGGCTAAGGAGGTCACTTACATTTATACTCATATCCTATCCTGATGGGGTGGGTGGTGGTAATAGTGGCAGTTATTAGTAACATCTTATTTTTCAGTATTGAGGCAAAACCTTGCATTCATTTACAAGAAAAATCCATCAAGGACTACAATATAAAGTTAAACACTTCCAGCAATGTGCCTAATCCTGAGCACAAAACTCAGTCAAGAGAGCATTTAGCATATATTCTACTGCAATTGATAACAGAGTGTAGCTACTGTAATGCTAACTACCACTCCCTTCAAAAGGAGGGCCCAGATATTCATTCACTTATTCCACATACATTTACTGGCTACCCATTTGGTGCCAAGCAGTGGAATTACCAAGATGGGCTAATCTCTTCCCCCAAATGCTGTGAAGTCTAGCAGGAAGGAAGCATACATAATGATAGACACACTGGCCAGATGGAGCATAGAGAGGCTGTCTTGCCTGAAAAGCAATCCAAGCTTCATCTTAAAGTCATGCTATTCAATTGACCCACCAGCTGCTGTTTCCAATTCATAGCTAGAACCTGTACTACAAGTTTTTAGGCTAATCTGACCATGTTGTGGCATGAGTCACACAGGAGTTCAGAGGACTTGGCTCCTGAGCAGGGTGTGTATCTACTTAGGGAATGGTGATCTGACCTGAAGAGAGGCACGTGGGGTGGACTGCATACTAAAAACAACCTGGTTCTTTTCCAAAGTTGCTCAAGAAGAATGGGTTAACTGGGACACAAGCAAGGACATACTTAGCAAAGGGGGGCCAGCCATGGGTGTGAGGATCAAGCATGTGGTTAGCATGTGGTTATTAGCACCTACCCACCAGCTGTCTGGTCTCACAGTATGTGGTTAGTAAGATAACCTAGATTTAACAGGCCACACCACGTTAGTCTATTTAATAGTTAGGAATAAATAACCAGTGGTGGGGCTAATACCCTCTCCACCCATGTGTTCCTTTTTTGGGGGTGGGTACCGGGTTTAAACTCAGGGTCTCATGCTTCATAGGTAGACTGTCTAACATTTGAACTACACCCTCATCCTTTTTTCTCCCCCTAGATAGGATCTCAAGGTTGGCCTGGACCAGGATCTTCCCACTATGACTCCCATACAGGTAGGATCACAGATATGTGCCCCTATGCTCAGCTTATTGGTTGCTCATTAACTTTCCCCCTCCCCCCTACCCCGCCCCGCAATCTCTGCTTCCTGAGTAGTTGGGATTATATTAGTGCATCACCATGCCTGGCCCCTTTTGAGACTATTTAAGAAGTATTTTCTGAATCTTTGATCAGGTTAAGCACCAGACCTACCACTTAGGTGCACAATAGAGAACAGGGCTGAAAAGATGCACAAGAGATATTTACCTAGTTGGAAAGAAAACATACAATCTACACACCCAAGAACAGTCTCAAAGAAATAAAAGCACATAACCTCCGCTTGAGAGTGCTGAGGAGGAGTGATAGAACTCATGTGAGGGGCGGGGTGAGCAGGCATGGGTTCTCCAGAAGATGAGCTCTGAGACAGAGCAGATGACACGGAAAATGGGTTAGGACAAGGACAGGAACAACAGAGGCCAGAATGATACTGGGTTAGATGACATGTCAGTCAGACAAAGGGCACTAGAAGGTGACCAGTAAAGAGACTGGAAAGTTAGGCAGGGAGTGTGGAAAAGCCTGTGCTGGACATGCTTTCCAAATGCTATTCATATAGTGGAAATTGCTGAGACTTCATTCAAGATTAGTAGGCGTCCCGATTCTCTGGTCATTTGTTAGATGGATTAAAAAAACCATGTAAATTCAGCAATTGTAAGACCTGTAATATAGTAGGCAGACCACCACATCAACTGCAAGGAGATGCAAGGGGAAAGCAGTTGATGTGAACAGTAAGTTACACATACCCTTCAAGAAATTAATTCATCCAGATGACTATTGGGTATGCTTAAGTCATTTCTTAGGCCACTAGATTAAAACTGAGAAAGAGATCCTGGACTGTAATATTAAAGCTTGTATTGAGATAATTTCAAAAGTAGAATATATTCTTTTCAAAAATTAAAAACGTTAAAATTTTAATGTACTCTCACTTTTTTGCACACCAGTTGTAACTCACACTGCTGAACACATTCACAACCATAACATCACCCTCACTTTCTAATGCCTGCATGTAACAGGCATTTGCAATATTATTCCTGATGCTAATTCACCAACTATGAGTTGAGACTCAAAGTGGGTAAGATAGTATTCTCCATTGTGTTGCCAGGTCCTGGGCCTGGCCCCCGTTCAGGAGACAATTTATTATGCCATACTCTGGAAGAGCCACTGCTTCATCTGCCTGGAGCGAGGTGCTACCAGAGCCCTGCTTCTAGCATTGTGATGTAATGAAAATCGTACAATTCCTTCTCATGATTTCTCTCTCTCCCACTCTCCTCCTTCACTTAAGGCTAGTGTTCTATCATTTGAGTGAGATACAGCTCTACTTCCAGCTTTTTGGTGGCTGATTACAGATAAGAATTTCACAGACATTCCAGCCTGGGCTGGTATCAAACCACAATCCTCAGATCTCAGCCTCCTAAGTAGTTAAGATTTATAAGCATGAGCCTCTGGTGCTCTGCTTTTGATACTTAAAACAAAAAACATTCTGTGATGCATACAATTACTATTCCATAAATTCCCTAACTTTTTTTTTTTTTTTTTGGGTCTGGTCATGGGGCCTGAACTCTGGGCCTGGGCGCTGTCTCTCAGCTCTTCAGCTCAAGGCTAGCGCTCTACCACTTGAGCCACTGCGCCACTTCCGGCTTTTTTCTTTTTGCTTATGTGGTGCTGAGGAATTGAACCCAGGGCCTCAGGCATGCAAGGCAAGCGCTCTACCACTGAGCCACCTTCCCAGCCCCTCCCTAACTTTTAAGAAGCACCAATTATGAACTTTACTACCATGATTCTAAATGTTGTTCTCTAGGGGAAGTAAAATCAACCAGCTCCAAAACTGGGACAGGTTCTGCAGAGGATGACTTTTTAGTCATGCAAGCATACTAAGAATGAATTCTTGGAACATGTGGACTTGATATGTAAAATATTAATTTTATATTAAAACCAGGCCCCTTCAGATACATTCCTGTTCCCTGTGCAGTACTCTGTGAGCTCCCTCATACCTCCTTGAGAAGTGGTTCTGTGTCGGGGTTGGAGGTCTCTGTGGTGGTGGAGGAGCTGTCATCGTCAGCGAGGGAGTCCTTTAGCTCATCCTCCTGAGGCTTTCCCTTTCCTCTCTTCTCTTTGTCCTCTTGCTTCTTCGGTGGTTTAACCTTACGCTGAAGAGGTTTTCCTTTCCCTAGGGATAAAAATGGAAGTAAAAATCTTAATCTTTAAATACTTTAGAAAACAAAGGTATTATAAGTTTGTTTTTGAAAAAGGTTGGACTCTTCTCATTCTCTCCTTATTAATAAAGATTCCTTTCTTACTTATTTCTTCCTGATTTTAAGGTGTCCAAATTAGTTTTGAGATTGTGAGTAGATTTTTTTTTTTTTTTTTTTTGCTGGTCCTGGAGCAACTCAGGGTTTGGGTGCTGCTCCTGAGCTTCTTTTTGTTCAAGGCTAGTTCTCTACCACTTCTAGTATCCTACCACTTGAGTCACAGCTCCACTTCTGGCTTTCTGGTTAGTTAATAAGAGATAAGAGTCCTAGGGACTTTCCTGTCTGGGCTGGCCTCAAATTGCATTCCTCAGATCTCAGCCTCCTGTGTAGCTAGGATTATAGATGAGAGCCACTGGTGCACACTGAGTAGCTGTTTTTGTTGTTGTTATGGGGCTTGAACTCAGGGCCTGGGCCTCTTTGTGCTCAAGGCTAGTGCTCTGAACCACAGCACCACTTCTGGTTTCTGAGTGGTTGAGAGTCTCATGGGGACTTTTCTGTCTGGGCTGGCTTCAAACTGAGATCTTCAGATATCAGCCCCCCGAGTAGCTATGATTACAGGTGGGAGCCACTGGTGCCCAGCAAGTAGATTATTTTTAAAATTGAGGGCTGGGAAGGTGGCTCAGTGGCAGAGCGCTTGCCTTGCATGCATAAGGCCCTGGGTTCGATTCCCCAGCACCACATAAGCAAAAAGAAAAAAGCCAGAAGTGGTGCTGTGGCTCAAGTGGTAGAGCGCTAGCCTTGAGCTGAAGAGCTGAAGGACAGCGCCCAGGCCCAGAGTTCAGGCCCCACGACCGGACCCCCCCAAAAAAATAAAAAAAATTGAGATATATTTTATATACATGGAACATAACCTATCTTAAGTATATTACTGTTCGGTGACTTTGGATAAAGTTAGTAGACTTGACAAATAAGTGCCTCTGTCTCCACCTCTGGTGGAGCTTTGATAAGTCATGGCAGTGAAAACCAGAGAGCCTTGAGATGGAAGCCTAGAGGTGACACAGAATGAGCTTCCATGTGCATTACTTGGAGGGTGCTAAGAACCTCAGCCAGAGAGCCATAATAGCTGGTTCCAGCCCTGGCTTTCTGGGTAGCTGTATGATATTGATCTCTCAGGTATAAGACAGAGACAAACCCTCATAGGGTTGTATGGAACAACTACAAAAAGCCCTTAGTATAGCAGCTCGCACAGGAATAAATACTACGTAACGCTACACAGTGTATGGACAGAGTAAAACTGACTAGGAAAAGCCTAGTATTTTAGAAGATCTGGATACTACCAAGACAAATGATAACTATACCACAATATATTTCCAGACTATAGTCCATGTGCTGGAAATAAAATACTGAGCAGCGTAATGTTGGCCTCATGGAGGTGACCTGAGGACAAGATGGATATACAAAAATAAAAATCCTCTCATTTCAGAACCTCAGATTACACTTGCAGAACTTCTAGGCATGTGGACAGGTTACAGTGGCACTGGCCACCAAATGTTAACGCATTCTGTGCAGGTTACCATTTCTAAACACATCTTTAAAAGAAACAGTTTGATGATTTATCCAAAGGAATGCCACTATTAATTGGTACCAAAGACTCAAAATTTGGCATCTAGAACAGAAGTTCTGGCCTGTGTTGTGCTTTGGATGATTTGAGAGCTGACTATAAAAAATAGCAACAAAGAAGAATTTGCAGCACAGGTTGTGGCCCATTCAGTCTTAGACACTTACTACTTGACCCTTTACAGAAAAAGTTTACTGAGCTTTATCTCAAAAAAGAGTAAGTTAAGGCACTACCTGATTTTGGGAAATGTCATTTTATCACTTACTTCACACTGATGAATGAGGTATTAGATTGGAAAATGTAAGTGGGATGTTAAGTCTGGGACATTAGGGTTCTCCCTGTCAGAAGAGGGCAGCTAGTTGGTTTAGTTATCATAGCTCTTGTACTTCTAGGAGGGGGATTTTTGCTAAGTACCTTAAGATAGAGATTAGACCTTACCACTCTTTCTACTCTTGAATAGTGCTCAGGAGTGCCTGTCAAGCTGCACACCTCAGTTCTGTGTTGTCTTAACATTAAAACACACTAGAGGTGTGACCTATTGAGATTTGCTACCATAGTTAAAATGCTTATCCCATCTCAATTCTTTCTAAGTAACTTATCCCATCAATAAATAGATCATATTAGCTTTTTATGAGAGGCTTTTCTAGAATTAGTGATCTGGCCAATGAGTGTAAGATTACACTACAAATCTCTACCAATGGCTTTCTAATCCTATTTCAGCCTCTATGCTTACTAGAGCTTGAGGCTTACTCTAACTGGGAAACAAATTCTGATGTTACACTTTTGGTAAGATTGGATTGTTGTGCCTTCCCCTATTTTTCCTGCTAAGCACATAAAAATCTTTGGACATATACATAAACACTGAGTAGCCCAGAAAGATGAAGAGAAGGTAACAGACTAGAGAAGGGCACTTTTCTTTAGTCACAGATATCTACCCTCAAACAACAACAAAATACCCAACAAAAGCCAGCTGTCTTTAATGATTAGGCTGGGAAGGGGGCAATCCAGACAATCACTCTACTCCAGCCAAACATCACAGTAAACACTGTGGTCTCATTTCCAAGATGCCAGCCAAAGCTCTATGGGAAGAGGAGACTTCATCCTTGCAAAGTTATAAACAGCACCCCAAAAAACCCATCATGGAGGTGTCAGAGAGAGCTGAGAAGAGTCTTTTATTCCCAGTCAGTTTGGTAAAGAGCTCCTACTTTACCAGGCACTAAGGAGTGAGCCTTTTACTTCCCTTCCCTATTGAGATAGTGCCAGAGAAGACTGCATGCCTGAGAATTTGGACTTTCCCCAATGCCCACTGCCAGTGGAAATAACCTGGGAAGTCAGAACTTTCAACCCCATCTAGGAATTCTAACTTGGAAAGCAGGAAATCAGCTTTCCACCCGGCAAGTAATAAAGCCCATCCCTCTGTCCTTCCCCTGCTGGAGAGGTATCAGAAAAAGCTCACTAGCATGTTAATACCCCAAGAGTCTAGGTCTCAATCTAGTCATTCTTCGTAACACGAACCAGGAAGCTCTTAAAAGTAAACGACAGAATGTGGCTTAGTGGTAGAGTGTTTGTCTAGCATGCACAAGGCCCTGGGTTTGATTCCTCAGTACCATATAAACAGAAAAACCAGAAGCAGCACTGTGGCTCAAGTGGTAGAATGCTAGCCTTGAGCAAAAAAAAGCTCAGGGACAGTGCCTAGGCCCTGAATTCAAGCCCCCGGATTGGTTTAAAAAAAAGTAAATGACAAAATAACATCAATACCAAGACAACAAATACAATGGAATTATTTGATGAAGACACTCAGGCAACCATTCTAAGTGCTTCAGTAAGCAATTTTGAACATGCTTGAAATAAATGAAAGAATAGAAAGCCTCAGCAAAGAAGTTTATGAAATAAAAAAGACAGAAATTTTAGGTAAGCTATGAAGAAGATATTTCCCCAAAGATATTCAGATAGTAAAACAAAACAAAACACATGGAAATATGTTCAACATCATTAGCCATTAGGGAAATGCAAATTAAAACCACAAGATATAGTACTACAGACTTATCCAAATGGCTGAACATATAATGATGGCACCAAATGCTAGTGAAAATGCTAGATCACTCCTGCAGGACTGGTGGCAATGTAATATAGCGTTTTAAAAAACGAAACATGCAACTATAATATGACCCAATTAATTGAGTTCTGGGTATTTATCCCAGAGAAATCAAGTCCTATTTTTATATAAAAATCTATATACAAGTATTTATAGCATCCTTATACATATTAATGTGAACAATCCAAATATAAGCAAATGATTTAAAAAACTATACTCATTAATCAAGAGAAGAAAATGGATAAGTCTCCAGAGAATTATATTTAGTGAACAAAGTTAACTCAAAGGGGTAACATACGGGCTGGGAAGGTGGCTCAGTGGTAGAGCGCTTGCCTTGCATGCCTGAGGCCCTGGGTTCGATTCCTCAGCACCACATAAGCAAAAAGAAAAAATCTGGAAGTGGCGCTGTGGCTCAAGTGGTAGAGTGCTAGCCTTGAGCTGAAGAGCTGAGGGACAGCGCCCAGGCCCAGAGTTCAGGCCCCATGACTGGCCTCCTCCCCTCGCCCTGAAAAAAAAGGGTAACATACTGTTTGTCTGCATTTTTGAATTTTTTTTTTTTGAGGTACTGAGGGTTGAGCTCAGGGCCTTGTTTTTGCTAGGCAACATTCTTGAAATGACAAAACTTTACAGAAATGGAGAACAGATTAGTGTTAGGTGCTAAAGAGTAAGCTGGGTGGGGAAGGAAGTGGTTGTGACTAGACAAGGACCCATGAGACATCCTTGTGGTATAGGAAGTACTGTCTTGGCTGCATCACCACTATCCAGGTTGCAGTATCACAATATAATTTCACAACATGTTATCATTAAGGAAAAAATGAGTAAAATGGACACAGGATCTTGTATTATTATTTACAACTGTATATGAATCTACATCTCAAAATATGTTTAAAACAAATATCTATGCATGTATATGCACATGTGCACGTGTCTCATTTAACTTTAAAAGCAAAAAGAATGTATAAAGAATTATTGACTATAGTTTTAAAAACCTAAAACACACATTTCTTTCTTATGCAGATAATAGGTCCATTAGGCCTGAAAGCCACTCTTCCTAACTCCAACTTTCTTCTAAATATGCTATGCCCCAAACTGGAATATTTTCATCTTATATCTTGTCCAAGAAAGAAAAATAGCTGGCTTACAAAAGTCTACCTTACAAGAAGACATTGCTATACCTTATTTCATTCATTGAGAAAACAGACTATAACATAACTTATGGAACTGGACAACACTTTTCTGTCAAATCCTTAATCACAGATATACACTTTTAACATAATTTTATTTATTTGCTTATGCATGTATGCAAGCATGCATGCCAATAATGAGGCTTGAATTCAGCAACTCCTGTTCTTGTATTTTTCTGCTTAAGGCTGGTGCGCCACTACTTGAACCACACTTATACTGCAGGCTCTTGGCTGGTTAATTGGAGATAGGAGTTTCAATGGACTTTTCTGCTTGGGCTAGCTTCAAACCATGATCCTTAGATCTCAGCCTTCTGAATTGCTAGGATTACCAGAGTGAGCCACAATTGCCTGACTGCTAATATAAGTATTTTACATGATGTGCTACATTTGGTCAGTATACTGTAATTACAAATTCCATGTTCTTGGCATTTTGATACTTCCCATAATTTACCTTTAGGTATTTCCCACAATTTTACTTTATAACACACTATAAATAAGATTATTTCCTTCTGTTAAATTTCCAGATATGGACTTACTAGTTCAATGGATGTGGATATACTGTTTTACTTTTTTGGTTTTATGCTTCAAATTGTTTCTAGCAATCTGCAGATATGAATTTTTATTTAACACAACTAATAATTTTCTCGCTCTGAAGATCCTATGGTAACAATACCTTTAGAATCATAAAATTTTCATGTCTGAATTGAAAAGAGGAAGAGTCATTTGACATTAAATTCTAATCACCAACAATGAACCAGTATAAGCCCATGTACAAACAAAATGATAAGCCTGCTTATAGACACAATTACTATGATGAGCTAGACTAGACTTTGGCAAGCAGTTAGCCAGTGGTCTTGAGTAACATTCTTTCTTCCTATCTTCATGCCCTGATTCTGGGGAAGGGTGTCTCCAAAAAGTTGTACATAGCAAGTTGGAAAAACAAACCTAGGAATCTTCTGAAGTTCCACCTGATTATCTCAGAGCCTTTCCTGTCACCTGGCATGCCCAAATTTTACAAAGTCTGACAGGAAGTTTTGGATCTGGAAGGAAAACAAATGGCTTTACTTGAGCTCTTAATATAAACTTCTTTCTTCACCATTGTGCTAACAAGAGCAGCAAGGTATGGGGAAGTTAAGGTATGCTGGTACTTTAAGAAAAAGAATACTTACTGCCCACTCAGTTACTGTGGCAGGAAACCTGAGAAAGAGGCATATACTTCACACTGCTAGTATCTGGCAATCACTGGTCAAGGTGTGAATGGCTAATACTAATCAATCTCAACTTGGGGAAGGAATATATTTTGCATGGGCCAGGAAAGATGATGCAGCTAGCCTCATAATCAGGTGTACAGTTGCTGCCTTTATGCCTGACTGTTCTAAAAATAGAATGAAACTTTTTTCTGTGCTTTAAAATGTAAGTATATTTTTCCAAGTAATTAAATATTATATTCAAAATTCTTTATTGACAAAAACATTTATCTCCACCTGCACAGAATTTTGGGATTAGTGTAAATAAGAATGTAGTAAGTCAAGAGCTTTATTTGTGACTGAGGTTGTATGTTGGTGGCTCATGCCTGTAATTCCAACTTCTTAGGAGGCTGAGATGTGAGGATTTTGGTTCAAAACCAGAAAAGTCTGCAAGATTCCATTTTCAATTAATTAGCAAAAGGCAAGCTGGAGGAATGGCTCAAGTGACAGAGTGACAGCTGTGAGCAGGGAAATGGAGCAAGCATAAGGGTTGGAATTTAGTACCAGTACAGATACAAATAAAAAATAAATTGTGACAGAGGACTCTTCACTGTTTACAGTGACCTGACAGTATAGCTCAACTATGAACAGACTGATGCAGTACTTGCTCAGCGTCACTAAAAATATGGTGGGTACATCTAAGAAGAGCATCAATATATGAAGAGTTATGACAACGTTGCCATGTCAGGTTTTACAAAGGGCAAAACAAAATGTATATGTGAAGAGTATTCTCATGTTTACTTCAACATAGACATGATGTCAATTGAATTACTGAGTGTCCTCAAAGTCAAGGAGGAATCTAACACAAGTAAAGTCTATTTTCTCACATGATTTCCTATGTCTCTTTTCCTACATTGAAACCAGATAATAACATTTTCTTTTGGCCTTACCCCAAATTTGCAGCTCAACACAAGTAACTAACTTCCTTCTAGGTTTCTGTTGTAGTGGCATTAAACCCCCCCCCCAACAGAAAATCAAAACAAAAAAATAGATGAAACACCTCAATAATTTTGAACTATTATTCATTGTTTTACATATACTTAAATAATTTAAACTACCTGTTTTAAAAAGTAGGCAAGGTATGAACTATAAAAAGTATGTCATGCTTGTGTTTTGTCTCAACTAAGTAGTACATAAATGAATCTGTAATACCTAATCTGACAGAGCTATTTCATTTGTTTATTTTCCTACTTAAATCATTTCATTTTCTTTCTACCCTGAAGATTTAGCTGGGGGACTTTGTTACTAGCAAATGGTGTCTCTCAACATGTCTAGGCCTCAGAAGCTATAGATGCAGGTCAGGCAATTCACCATCACTTATGATACCTAGAAGGGACATCTCAGGAGAATATCTACAGAATCACCAACTGGCAGGAATTTGCTCTTCTTCCTCCTCTTTTGGCTGTGTGAAGGATCTAAATGGACCAACTGAGACCACTTCACAGACTCATAGGATCAGTACTACTCATTTCAATCTTTATGCTACACACCCCATTTTTGAAATGATACCTTTTTGTGAATATGATAAAATACACCTCAAAACATATATAAAGAAAACTTTTCAGGAGCTCTTTAAGCTTAAAAGTCAGTACTGCTCAGGCAGATACATACAGTCCAATAGAAGTTAGAAGAGTTTGTATGAAGTGAAACAATTTTTACTCCTATCCCAGGAAAGGAATTAATCATGTTTGCAAGGAGATTCATACCCTATTTTGTTCTCATTTCTCTTACATTGATTGAATACAAACATTCTTATGTATGTAGACAATTCTTGGCAGAAGAACTGATAAGGTAAACAGGACTGCGGGGAAAATGGCTGCATAACTAAAAGTTTATACCATCCAGAGTGCAATTATTTAATTATTATGCTCAATAAGAGCTCAGATTTTATTCTAGAAATTAAAAAAACAGCTCCCGGGGCTGGGAAGGTGGCTCAATGGTAGAGCACTTGCCTTGCATGCTCAAGGCCCTGGGTTCGATTCCTCAGCACCACATAAGCAAAAAGAAAAAAGCCGGAAGTGGCACTGTGGCTCAAGTGGTAGAGCGCTAGCTTTGAGCTGAAGAGCTGAGGGACAGTGCCCAGGCCCAGAGTTCAGGCCCCATGACCGGACCCAAAAAAAAACCAAAAAAAAAAACAGCTCCCGGCCCAAATAACTACTAGATGGAACAGTGGCCTGCCTTCCAAGAACTATCACATCACATGGAGATTATGGTAAACACATCCTCAGTTGTCTGGGTGGGGCCCAAGATTCTATATTCCTAACAAGTTCCCAAGTGGTATCACTACTACTGGTTCCTGTAGTAAGGTTTAAAAAGAGCCTATAGGCTGTGCCTTTCAGAGGTAGACTTTCATGAATGGGTAAGCCAGTGTACTTCCTGTTTCTAGATAGCAAGCTGTATGCAGAGGACTTTATTCCCAAAACTTAACACTAGCCCTTCTCTCTGCATTGAGTAAATCAGCTTACTTCAAGGACTGGTTATGTGCCTATGGGATTATACAGACAGCAGAGGATAGAACATGAAACAACAGTGAACAAACTTCACCAGCACTGAACAGAGCAGATACTATGCTTTTGGATGAAGGGGATTGAAGTATAGCTTTTGTCTACTTGTTTGACTGACAGGAAGCTGGGAAGGGAGAGGGATGACTGATCAGGTGTTTGTACATGGAACTTTGTACAATTAGGCTGGGTTGCACCCACACTAATCCTACATATTGGGCCTGGCTTCACTGCTGTAACCTGCAGATTTGTCCAGTCTCTGGGAAGAGACTGCACAGTCCCTTCAGGTAATAGGTCCTGTTCTATCCTGCTAATTTCATGTAGTCTGGCACATTCATCACTCTCTTGACAACAGGACATGGCATTTACACTCCCATGACTTTTGGCTGCCCCTGTCCAGTAGGAGTAATATCTTAATATAACTTTAGTTGTTACTATTCAGCCTGATGCTGCAGTGTATAATGCAGAAAAATAGTATACACATGAAGCAGTGCCACAGTGAACCTTAGCTGGCCCTCAGCTAAGGGGTTATTCTGTAAATACAGTCTCATGTCTCAGTGTACAGAATTTTTAGCTCTTTGGAATCTGACTATTCCAAAGCCTTGACTATTTTCTTTTTTTTGGGGGGGGAGGGGAAGGGGTAGGATGGGGCAGGGATTTTCTTTTTTGGTGCTAGAGTTCAGACTCAGGGCTATATAGTTCAAGGCTGGCCTCATGCTGCCTTATCCTCTTAAGTACTGGGAAAAATAGGCCTGTACCCACTTCTGGTCTCTTTCTGTTTTTTGATGATGGAACACAGTAGCATAATATTAAGGTAGAATCACAGACTGGAGCTTGGGTCCCTTATGCTCTGATACAAACTTCCTTTCTTAGATTGAGTTTTTCTCCTTGGAGAAAAGATATAACAGCAATACCAAACATTAGGGTTAGAAACATAGTATAGTCATGTCTAGAATGTTCTTATGGGTGGATCAACATCATTGTTCTCAGATGTACTGGCCTTTTGACTTTGTTCCTTTTTTTAAAAAAAAATTAAAAATACCATAATTCAGGACTCATTCCAGGGATGCAAAGCTGGTTCAACATAGCTAAGTCAATAAATATAATACATCAACAGAAGGCCAAGAACCACATGGTCATTTCAATAGATCAAAAAAAAAAAGCTTGGATAAAATCTGATACCCCTTGATGATAAAAGCTCTGGAGAAGCTAGGAATACATGAAACATTCCTTAATATAATAAAGCTGTGTATGACAAACCTACAGCCAATATTATGGTAAAAACTAAAACAATTCCCTTGCAAATCAGGAACAAGACAAAGATATCCACTTTTTCCACTCCTCTTCAATATAGTACTGGAATTGCTAAGCAAAGCAATAAGACAAGAGAAAAACATAAAGGGGATCCAAATAGGGAAGGAAGAAGTAAGACATCCCTTTTTGCAGATGACATGATCCTGTATTTAAAGGCCTCTATAGTCTCTACCCCCCAAGCTACTAGAGCTGATTCAAAACTTTGGTAAGGTAGCAGAGTATAAAATCCACCCACAAAATTCAGAAGCTCTTTAGTACTCCAACTGTGAGAAGACTGAGATTAAAATCAGGAAAAAGCAACTCCATTTGCAACAACCTCAAAAAAAAAAAGAACTTAGGAATTAACCAAAGATGTGAAACTCTGTAGTGAAAACTTAAAAAATTTAAAGAAGGAAATTGAATAAAACTTAAGGAAATGGAAAGTCCTTCCATGTTCCTGGATTGGGAGAATTAACACTGTGAAAATGGCAATACTGCTCAAAACAACGTAAAATTCAAAGCAATACCCAGGACAATCACAACATGATTCTTCAATGAGACAGAGAAAGCAATCTAAAAGTTCATATAGAACCAAAAAAGACCCCAGATAGCAAAAGCACTCAATAACAAGTAGAATAGTGCCCACAGCAATGAAAACAGCTTAATACTAGCACAAAACACGCCTGAAGACCAATGGAACAGAAGACCCAGCAATAAACCCACATACCTACAGCCATTTAATATTCAATATGGGATCAAAAAACATAGGCTGGAAGAAGCCTCTTGGTGCTGGCAAAACTGGATATCGACATGCAGAAAACTGAAACTAAATCCTTATATATCACCTCATACCAGCATCAATTCAAAATGGATCAAAGACTTCAAGGTAAGACCCAAAAGCATGAAGTTATTGTAGGAAAGAATAGGGAAAACATTAGGGCTCCTGGGCACAGGTAGAAACTTTCTGAGTAAAGATCCAGAAGCCCAGCAAATCAAAGAAAGATTTGATAAATGAGACTACAAAAAAAACTAAGAAGTTTCTGCATGGCAAAGGACATATCTAACAAGCTAAAAAATAGCCTACAGAATGGGAGAAGACTTGCCAGCTACACATCAGACGATGGCTTAAAATCCAGAATATACTGAGATCTTAAAAAATTAAACCCTCAAAAATCCAACAACCCAATTAATAAATTGGCTAATGAGCTAAACAGTCTTCTCAGAAGTAAAAATGGCCAACAGACACATGAAAAATGCTCAACATCTCTGGCCATAAAGGAAATACAAATCAAAACAACATTGAGATTCCACCTCACCCCAGTTAGAATGGCCATTATCAAGATAACAAATGATAATAGATACTGGTGAGGATGCAGTCAAAAGAGAACACTAATACACTGTTGGTAGGAATGTAAACTTGTTAAAACAGTTTGGAAAAGTGTGGAAATTCCTGTAGGATCTAGCAATTCTACTCATGGGCATTTACCCAAAAGACTGCAAACCATATTATAGTAATACCACCAGCACATTCATGTTTCTTGTAGCACTATTCACCATAGCCAAGGCATGTAATCAACCCACATGTCCCTTAATGGATGAATGGATCAAGAAAATGTAGTATCTATACAAAATGGAACTTTGCTCTACCAATAATAATAATGATACTGTATCAATTGTAAAGAAATGGAAAGACCTGGAAAGAAGTGTTAAGTAAGTCAGATCCAGAAAGACAAAGGATACATGTTTTCCCTTATATGGGGAAGTTAGATTTGGCTAATAAACTTATCAGTAAACGTGTTGGGTGGTATGCAAATATATACAAATGTATTAACTGAAATGTTAGATTTAAAGATCTCAAATAGTGTAATTCCTTAGAAAGGCAAAATCAAAGTTCAACAAAATAAAACACTAGGAAGTGGGTACCTGAAAGGTATGGGTTGGGGGAAAGGGGTAGATAAATGAAAAGGGAGAAAATGTATAGCTTACAAATTAAGAAGAGGGAATGGATGGGTAAAGAGGGAAGAGTAAGAATGTTGAAAGGAGTGACACTGATGGTATATTGTATCCATGCTTTGTTAAATGGAAACTCCTTTGTACAACTTAAAGATAATAAAAAGAAAAAAGATTTCTTTTCTAAGAAATAGAAATGTGTTTTTGTTGGTGGTAGTTGTTTTTGTTCTTGGGTTTCTTCTTTTTGGGGGGCAAAGGGGTACAGTAAGGGAGGGAGGAAGGGTGAACAAATGCAATCATACTATGCAGTATACACTATGTGGAAAATGAACTATGTAACCTGTGGGCAGGGCTGGGAGGAGGAAACTGGAGGAAGGCAAAGGAAGGAGTTGCTTTGTCTAAAAGAAGAAATGTACTAATTGCCTGGATTGTGAAATGTTAACCCTTCTGTTCAACACCTTAGTAATAACAGTATAATTATATTAAAATATTTCCTCCAAATATATGCATTTTTTCATGTTAAAAATTGAAGAATAGAGAAAATACAGGTTCAGCGTAAATATTATACACGTACAAATTAGAGACCATTATAAGAATCCGTCTCTCTACGGCTGGGATGTAGCTCACTGGCAAAGTGCTTGCCTAGCAAGTGCAACATCCTGGGTTCAATCCCCAAGTATCAAAAAAGAAAAGACAAAAAGAATTTATCTCAACCATAGTTACCTGGTTTCTAGGCTAATGCTTTATAGAAACTATGCCATGGTCACATGTAATATTCTAACTTCCAGGCCCCATGGAGCACTGTTCTGCCATTGCTTTGGCTAATAACCACATGGATCTTCTACCTGTCATATGGTCAGGTTGGCTGCCTACTAGCTTCTGGCTTTGCTCTTAGGAGACTGTCTTTAATCACCTGCTTGTTTCATTTCTTACTCCCAAGACCAAGTTCTGAATAGACAATCTGTTAGGATGTTCTAAGGCCACTTTCAACTCAGCAAGCTAAAGCGTATGTACCATTTCCTGCACTAATAGTAACTACTGAGTTGTGATATGTATAATATAGGTAGAAACTATTCTACTTTAAAAGTAAAAACAATATTATCCCAAAATATAGTTGTCTCCAAAGTTACCTAGTTCGTAAGCAGCAGATTTAGTCTGGGTTTGCATCTGACTATATGACTCTACAGAGTCCTGCCTTTGCTAAGGCTGCCCACTAAACTGCCAAAGTCCAAGATGAGAATGGCTATAGATACCATCATTCCTTGCTTAACACAGATATTGAGAACTGTGCTTGGATTTTATCCCTCGGTTTAGCATTGGCTTTTTTCTAGTCAAACAAGTTTAAATGTTGCAGGTGAGAAAAACCACAGAAATCTAGACTAATAACCGTCCAGATACATAATCCCTGCTCAGGATAATAGCAGAGGGCTTTCCTGGGCACCTTCCACTAGGAACAGTGACTGCAGGGAGGCCAAGAAAATAGCCAGAAGGCCTGCAAGCTGCCCAACTAGAGAAGGAAAGCTCATAGAGAACTTGAACAATGGTCAGTATAAAAGGCCTATAAAAGTCAGACATATTAGTTCATTGTAAGAGGGATTTTTGTTGTTGTGGTTTGTGATCCTGGGGGTTGAAGGGGGATGGGATATTTTAAGAAAGGAAATACATTTCATATCAACATGATGACCATATGCAGGGATATGGTGGTAGGTTGTGAAAAATTATAAAAGTTCTCTCGAACTGAAAGCTAAGGTTTCATGATATATTACAATTCTGCAACTTCATATCAATGTCCCATCCCCTTTCTAGTGATTCTGGGGGCGGGAGGTTGAACTTAGGCCTTCATGCTTTCTAAGTAGGCACTCTACCATGCCCAAGCACCTTTTGCTTTAGTTACTTTCCAAGTAGGGTCTTGTATTTTTGCCCAGGGCTGCCTGAGATGGCAATCCTCCTTAAGAACTTCAATGCAGCTGGAATTACAGTTGTGTACCACCAGCTTTTCTGGTGAGATAAAGTTAGCAAGACTTTATCTAACCTTTTGCTCAGATTGGCCTTAATTTGTTATCTTCTCAATCTTAGCTTTCTTAGTAGTTGGGAACACAGGGACAAACTACTAGTGGAGTCCCATTTGCCCACCTTTATTTTTTCTTTTCTGTTGTTGTGCTGAGAATCGAACTTAAAGCTTAATACACATGGGGCAAGTACTTGATCACTGAGCTACATCCCTAGTCCAAAAGTTCATTTTAAAGACTGTCTACATGCATGTTACACTTCAATAAAAATATTTAAGAAAAGTTGGGCTGGGAAGGTAGCTCAGCGGTAGAGTGCATGCCTTGCAAGCATGAGGCCCTGGGTTCGATTCCTCAGCACCACATAAACAGAAAAAGCTGGAAGTGGCGCTGTGGCTCCAGTGGTAGAGTGCTAGCCTTGAGCTGAAGAGCTGAGGGACAGCGCCCAGACCCAGAGTTCAGGCCCCATGAACGGCAAAAAACAAAACAAAAATATTTAAGAAAAGTAAAACAGATTCTGGCTCCTTCTTCCAAATCAAAGCAGTAGGAAGGGAAACAAAGACAGTGGCCTTATGCAGTGGACATATGCAGGTTGTAAGCATTGTCTCCTCATGGCCTCATGTATCATTAACAATTTGCTGACCATGCTCCATTATTAAATATCTTTTAGTAGGATGTCTCTCAGACCACTATGAAATTCCAACAATACTTTTTCATTTTAAAATCTAATTTCTAAATGAATGATCCTGAAAATAAGTGGACTTATCATGAGAGGCCTATTTATATTCATTTATTTTGGCAGTACTGGGGTTTGAATTCAGGGCTTAGAAAAGTGCTTTCCTACTTGACACATGTCCCTCACATCTTTGCTTTAGTCATTTTCTGACAGGGTCTCATGCTTTGCCTGGGGCTGGCCTTGGACTATTATCATCCTCTCTCAAAGCTGGGATTTGCCTGGTGTCAGAGGCCTATTTTAACACAGAATATTTAACTTAATTTTCCCACTTTTTGTGATAAGAAAGAGATATATGCTTATTTTATTCACACCCTGAATAGGGAAAAATACAATAAGTAACTTTAACAAAAGAGCTTTTTGTTATTAAGTATTATTATAAAATTACCCTAAAATATGAAGGTTTATAGTAATAATTTAAAAAGATATCTATAGAGGAAGGTAATTTCTGTTTAAAACATTATTTTAAAATTGTTTAATTTAGGAAGTGTGCAGTGGCTCAAGGGGTAGAGTGCTAGCTTTGAGCTGAAGAGCTGAGGGACAGTGTTCAAGCCCAGAGTTCAAGTTCCATGATTGACCCACCCCCCCCAAAAAAAGCTTAACTTAAAATTTAATTAATTTAAAATTGTTAAAATACTGATTTATAAAAAAGTGCATATAATTATAAGAGGATTCAAGATAGTTTTCATATCACTGGGACTAAAGGAATTCTCTGAGAAAAAAGTAGTTCTGGGATATCAGGGCTTGTTCCAGTCTTTTTGGACTGGCAAGCTCCCTGTTGTTTGTGTAAAGTGGAGACAAAAATTCCTTGGTAAATTAGAGTAAGGGAGGTACTTGAATAAGGCCTGGGGATATATTTATACCTACAGATATAGCTGTATAAATATTTCACACTTCAGTCTTGTTGGGAACTGTGCCTTGTATTCCTGAAGAACTGTATCCTGTCAACAACCACCTGTGTTAGCGTGGAAGTATCAAGTGAATTTTAAGATAACTTCATTCCTAGCCAGAGGTCTGGTGAAAGCCAGAGGATTCAGCTAACCTGACATATGAGAACCATGAGACAGTAAATGAGGGTATGCTAAGCTTTGAAATTTTGGGGTAACATGTCACTCTGAAATAGACAACTAAGGACAGACAGTATGCAGAAAGCTAAAGTAGGGGTCAGCAAGGTTTTACTCTTAAAGGGCCCGACAAAAAGTTTTCAACTTTGTGGGATAGTAGAGTCTCTGCTGAAACCTCTCCATAATGCCTCTGTAGCATAAAAACATCCATAGACAAGATATAAATGAATACCCACAGCTGTCTTCCAATAAAACTTCTATAAACAGGCAGTGATTTTTTTTTTTGGCCTGTTGGCCAGTTTGCCAACCTGTGCTCTAAAATAAAGGTTTTGTAGAAATATTCTTTTCTGAGCTTTGATCTTGCTATCTAGTCTAGGTTGGCTTTGAATCTACCATTCTCCCACATCTACCCCTCAATTGCTAGGAATAGCTGTTCTGCACCACCATGCTTGGCTGAAAATACTATTTTTGAGTTAAAAGGCAGATGATCTCCATTTTCCCCCTGTGTTTAAATTATTATTATTTTTTTGGCTGGTCCTGAGGCTTGAACTCAGGGCCTGGATGCTATCCCTGAGTTTTCTTTGCTCACAGCCAGCGCTCTTACCACTTGAGCCAAAGCTCTACTTCTGGCGTTTTTTTTGGTAGATTACTGAGGGTAAGAGTTTCACATACTTTCCTGCCCAGGTTAGCTTTGAACCATGACCCTCAGATCTCACCCTATTGAGTACCCAGGATTACAGGCATGAGCCACCAGCACTTGGCTCAAAAATATTTTAAAAATGAATAAAAGCTTACCTTATAGGAAGCCAAAAGGAAAGTCACTGGACACCACCCAACGAACCTTTAATTTTAAGAAGCAATCTAAGAAATAATATTTTTCTTTTTTGGATGACACTGGAACTCAGGGCCTTATGCTTGTTACGCAGACAATCAACCACTTAGGGCATGTCTCAGTTCTTTTTGCCTTAGTTTAATTTTTCACATAGGTCTGCTTTTGTTGGCCTTGGAGGATGATCCTCTAACCTCCACTTCCTGCAGAGATGAGATTACAGGTATGTGCTGCCACTACCAACTTTTTTTTTTTTTTTGGGTCGGCTTGAACTCTGGACCTGGGAGCTTTTTCTAAGCTCTTCAGCTCAAGGTGAGCATCTACCACTTGAGCCATGGTGCCACTTATGGTTTTCTGGTGGTTACTTAGAGATAAGAGTCTCATGCACTTTCCTTCCTGGGCTGGCTTTGAATCACGATCCTCAGACCTCAGCCTCCTGAGTAACTAGGATTACAGGTGTAAGCCACTGGCGCCCAGCTCAACTTTGTTTTTGAGATAAGGTCTTGGGCTTTTTTTTTTTTTTTAATCCTGCTTGGGCTGGACTGAAACTACAGTCCTCTTATCTTGGCCTCCCCTCTGTAGCTGGAATTACAAATTGCTACCATGCCCAGTCTCAATTCTAAATGGACACCTCTATGTGAATTGTGATATGGAAAAATTGATGTTCAATACTGGGATAAATTTGAACCAAAGAGCACTCACTATAGTAATCATTTATCTCACCTGTGCTCCCAATACCTCCTGGATCATAGTCTGGCTTCTCTCTCACACATTGTTTCTCTGATAACACAGAGGGGTGATTACCTTTGCTTTTTGACAATGGTGATGGAGGCTGCTCTGTAAACACTTCTAGGGATGGGGAGTCATGGTGGTCAAAGTCTTTGTCCATGGCTTCTATAAGACTGGTGATGTCTGAGTCCTCTGAGCTATGCCTTGTGCTGCTGGCACGTTCTGGGTGGGAAGAGTGTGCAAGAGGGGCTGGAGACAGCCTTTCAGGCTGTGGTTCTTGGTGCTGAGGCACTGGTGGTGGTGGTGGAGGTGGAGGCTGAGAGTGTTGCTCCAGAGGACTGTGGCTATGATGCTGGCTGCTGTGTTGGTTCTGTTTTGCCCCTTTGGACTTTTTGCCTGATACATGACCTTGGGAAGCTGTATTTGCTTCTAAAACAAGGGAGTTTGTTTTGCTTGCAGACTGTGAGGAGGCTGTTTGAGAAGTCCTGCTCGAGGTACTTGAACTGTTTTTGGCCTTGATGTTTTCCACGTCAGCTGAGTTTCTATTGCTGTGGCTGCTATGTGGGTGGACTGATGGGCCACATTGCTTGTGACTCCCTGTACCAGATCGGGATGATGAGCCACCTGCTCCACAGAATCCTCTACTATGGCTGGCATCACAGCTGAGTGTGTTCAAGCTGAAAAAAGGAAAAATTGCAGCTTAGTAAACAGTACCTACAGCCATCACAAATAGAAATTACTCCATGGAAAACCAACAAAACCAGAATATTTACCAAAACTTCCTAGGCTTTACTTTATCTGAAAATTTAATCTAATCAGTGATAAGACTATTTTGACCCCAACTAATGTAATAAATACAAGGTATAGGGCTGGGAATACAGTTCAAGAGTGCTTGCCTATAGCAAGCATACAGCCCATAGTTCAATCACTAAAACTGCAAAAGCAAAAAGCAAAAAACAAACCAAAACAACCCATATCATGTTATCCAGCATAATCATCTAGTAACTGACTGCTACTACAATAGTACTGAGTAAGTAGAATTAAGGTTTTTATTTTTACACTATTCCCCAAGCAAAGATGAAGTTACTTTTTTTTTGTAATTCTATCAGCTATTCCTTATACATTTACAGGGAATTGATTGCCAGCATGTGAACATACTTTCCTTCAGATGATATACCAACAATTCTCCTGAGATCAAAAGGCCTTCCCACATCAAAGGTTGGGTTTGAGGCCTCAAAGGATAGTCGCCTTCGAAATGGTTCCCAAATTCCTTGAGCTTCCAAATACGCCGTTCCAATGACCAAGAGAAACAGTGCACTGAAAGGGTATAGAAGATGAAGATATTATTTGTTAAGGCAAAAGTAACAAAATCAGCCATTAGACAGTTTTTGGTAAGGAACAATGTAGTGAAAAGACAAAGATGCCTGTAAAATTTTTTTATGGACAAGGAACAGAGTATATGGATAAAGGTTTACATAGAACGTTTTAATAGAATGTTCTCTTACATGGAGGCTTTATATAAAGGAAATGACAATTTGTATCAGAGAAACATTGGGAGGATAATTTTTCCTGACTGAGATGAATTTGAATTTCAACTCAATGAACCTTTTTTTTGTCCCTTAAAGGATATGTGCAGTAACTGTAAATTAATTTAGAGGTAGGTGTATGTGATTCTCTACTGCACATAAAATAGGACTTAACATATTTCTAATTAGTTTCATGTTGGTTAGGCGCACAATTATGTTAAAATAATAACATACACCCAAATCATGCACTTTTATCTGATAAATTATGAATATTTTCCTCTTTAGGAAATTAACGTGTACTTCAGTTACTTAACTTTCAAGAGTAAAAAAGATTGTTTATTGCATATGCCACTAAAGTGATTCACTTTTAACCATTTTGAGAGTATGTAATCTGATAGTGTCAGCATTTTGTCTATATGTTGGTGTATCTTAGCATTTGGGAAAGTTGAGGCACACTGGGCACTTAATAAACAGCTCCCAGTGCTGACTGAATGTAAGTACCTCATTATTCCTGAGATGATGATATACAGAGCAAGTTCCCAGCTGGGTCTGGGCAGTGCTTCTGCACAGGTTGCTAACATGTGGTATGGAAGGGATGCGTTCAATATAAATACAAACTCAGAACCACTGCTTGTTACAAACTTCAGCTCACGAATAACTCTGGAGGCAGTGAAATCAGGAGTAAATCTAAAACAGAATGAGAACAGTAAGACTATGCTTTAGAATAGACCACAAACAGCTCAAATAAAATACTACCACCATCAACTTTAAAATACAATATAAAATGAGTGAACTTTTATTCAACTCTCCCATTTTAAGTTAAGGTATTGTCCCAAGAAGTTAATAACAGGAACTTCCTGGATAAATTTAAGAAATTACATAAAAAGAACAATAATCAGCTTCTCATGCACTAATCTAGAAAGCAGTATCTGTACTTCTTTCCCTTTCTTTTTCCTTTTATCTAGGCTATATTCCCAATGGTGTGTTATTAAAAACCTTGCTTACTGTCACAATTATTTTACTTTTGTAAACTGTATGCACCTCGACGAAAGGTGTCATATTCCTCATTCTATTTTTAGTATCAAGCATTAAACTTTGTATAATATAGCTACCTATTAAGTAAATATCCACTAAAAATAATAAAATCATTATTCACATAAGGGGATTCAGATTATACTTATTACATAAACTTAACAATAAAACAAGCAATCAATCGCTTAAATATGCTGCAACTAAAACTGATTAAGACACTAAAAAAAGTCTGACTTAAGTATTACATATTCTCAGATTGCACGTGAAAAAGCTATACATGTAAGGTACATGTCTCTGCTTTGTAGTTGAGTTACTGTAAACTCAGTCTAACATTTCAAGCTTAGCACATTGATAATAATATTGAAGTTCGTTTCTAAGATTATCTCATCCACTTAGAAGAATTTTATAATTTTAAACAAAACCAAAGGAATACCTTAGCTGAACATTCAATGACACAAAAAGGAACATATTAGTAGATAAACTACTTTAGAGTTTTTGTAAATATTAAAACATATCCTTGTGTAATATTTGAACAATTCACTAAAACGGGTTAACTGAGAAGTCAGTGATTTATTATGCCATATCTTATAAGGAAATACTTACAGTATAATTATATCTCTAGAGGCATTGGCACTTAATGAAAACTCTTGACAATTAACTACTTTAAAGCCATATCCTTCACAGGGGTATCCACTGATTTCAATGGTTTCTATGTGAATCTGAAGCTGTCCTGTATTTTCTACTTTAAATGTTCTTTTCAATGTGAAATTTGGTTCTCTTAGTTTCAAACCTAAAGGAAAAAAATAAGGAGGATAAATCTTACCATTACGTACTTCTGGTCAAGATTATAAATATTATTACTTATGAACTACTATATGTAAGAGATTAAAACTCACATACCAAAGAGATGAGCCATTTTCAAGTTCTATCAGAAAGTACTTCACTCTGATATGTGATTTTAGATGGCAAAGTTATTAGCTTTACTTTCACGTTATACAGTGAGTATTGATACTTTAAATCAAACAACACTGAATACCAAGACACAGGATTTCCTTAACATTGTAAATATTCATCACTAATAGACAGGTGTGTACATACATATTGTTTGTACACGTATTGTATGAATTATTTGCTGTTGAGGACAAATGCTGAGATTTGTGCCATTCTCATGATTAAGAATACTCATACTCACTGTCTATACAATCTTTTAACAATGCTTCTGTGATTTTGAAGCGCAAAGAACTTCCTGGACCCGGAAGCTTGCCTGCCACCCGCAAATTTTCAGTTGTTCCTTGTCCTTGGACCATCACAGCATCCATCACTGTCAAGTTATTTCTATGCAAACATAGGAATTGCAGATTTTTTCATTAAATTTGTATAATATTTTGATTTATAATATCTACCATTACATTAAAAGGTACCACAAGAAATTAAATATTGAATTCTAAGGTAAAAATTTAAAGTTCCAAAGAGCAAGAATTATTCATTGTTAAAGCACACATGGTACACAAAGGACAATACCACTCATGCTTCTGAGTGCTATAAGGACTTGGAAATAGTCAACCAACACTTATATCCCAGAACCTACCTGACTATGATTAGTGAAGAAACAGTTCTGTTGTGAATTGGAGTAAACTTTACTTTGACAGATTTCTTTTCTCCAGGCTTTAAAATTAGGTTTAAAATTAAATGTCGAGAGAGGCCCTCTGTAAATCCTGTTGAACTTTGCAGTGGATGAGCCTTGAAATCATTGTGTAAACAAATAGGAGTCATTAACATTAATTTTCTGGGAAACGTTTTTCTTTCCTTAACCCCACCTAGAGCCCAGTACAGTTCTTCAAACTGATAATGCAAATAACTTTTTCTTCATGATTTCAACACTGGTAAGCTCATGATCAGAGCTTGGCAATCAGTGAGAAGACTTCATATTCTGCATTAAATTAAAAACTGAGCCTTCCTAGGTGACCCAAGTCCTCATGCTTGCATTAAGCATTTGTTTTTTTCACACATACTTTAAGCCTTCAATTCATTTTTTGAAAATAAAACAGTATATTGAAATTGTTTTAAAGAAAATGAGTGAATGAAGAGCTCTGAAGGGAAAATGTGTAAAAATGTCACAATGAAATCCTACCCCCTTTGCACAACTAATGTATGCAAATGAATAAAATAAAATGAAGTAAATTCTTCTAAAAATTTTTAAAGAATATAACAAACATATAAAAAAGGTCATAAAGCTAAGACAAATAGCAATGCATCAACACAAAGTGTAACCAAAGCTCAATACCCATAGGTCCTCTTGCAGCTGCCCCTGGTCACAGCTGTCCCATTCTTCCTTTCCAGGGGGAAACAATGGAAGGATTGAAGTATATGTTTTAATTGTAAAAATACTGCCAATTCATGTCTCTTCTTGGATTTCAGTTTGAAAATTAGATACTCAATAATTTAAATTTGAGTATAGATTAGTTTAATATCTAAATATGACATTTTGATGGTCAGTTACAAATAATGTTGGAAAATACTTATTTTTAAATTAAAAACATAGTTCATACATAAAAATGTACTGTTTTGATTTTTACGATTAAGCATTTTCGGGAAAGGTTGGTAACGTTTGACTTTAGCTACCCATAAGCTCTTCTTCATGGCTTGCCGATCCAAAGGGGAGTGAGCTCTGTACCCTCTTTTACTCCCCTAGGCAGAGTTAGGTCTGATATACATAGATGTATATACTTGCATTAGCTTGAATCCATATAGAGCAAATTTAAGAGTCAGTGTGCTTTATGAAGCACATTGCTCTTTATTGCTTCTAAAGTTAAAAAAAATTTTTTTTCTTTCACATCTAACATGTTCTGTCAAAACCAAAGTCCAGTAGGACAATATTACTCCCAAGTAGGTAGTGAATAAGTTCTAATACAAACTATTCTTGATATTTATGGATACAATATAATTACATACATTTCCAACAAATACTAGCTAATTTAAACCCTGATGAGTTGGGAAGCACTCCAGGATGTTGTGATTTTCCCAGGATATTGTTGACAGTTTCAATAGGTTTATAGCAATAATTCTCAAGGAGTAATTTAGCAATCCCTGATTATCTCAGAGATCCTTTCAAGGTATTCATGAAGAACATTGACAGACTATTTGCTTTTCACTGGGTTAATATTTATTTACATTAATAGTCCTCAAAAGCAATGGAGGTAACTGTGCTGACTCTTCAGTGTGAATCAAGGCAGTAGTGTCAAACTTCACTAGTAGCTACTCTATGCTTCCCTGCCATGCATTTGTACAAGTGGAGAAAAAAAAAAGTCCTCAGTGAAGCAATATATGAAGCATGCATAAAGCACTCCTCCAGCACAATGAAGTTCCATGTTGTGTTGAAAGGCTACTTGAGGTACAAGTAGCTACTTTGCTTATAAAACTCTTATAAATGTCTAAAAGAATGGCTGACAGCCAAGTTATGGTCATTCAGACTGGAGTATTTAGCAGGCATTTTGGGGAAAATAAGGCATTCAGTACCTTTGAGGGAAATAACTGCAGTATTAGTTGTTAATGAATCAGCTTTTAAGAAAAATTTAGTATTTTCGATAATGTCATCCCAACCCCTGTTAGCTGATTACTTTCTAATGTTGAGAAGTCAAAAACTTAGCAGAGTAAGACTGGTGGCTACATTAAAGAATAAGGTTGGTGTGAGTATCACAGTGAACCAATATTTTTCCTATAACTATAATATAGTGATTTGACTGTAATGGTACAACTAAGTTACTCTTTGTTTTTATAATTACATGTAAGTATTAGGTTAGATTCTCACCACATATTTTAATTTAAACAATGTATCGTGAGAGACTGAATGAGACAGAGCCTAATTACGTAAGGGAACCATTAGAGATATTTGCAAAACTGTAAAGCAATTCATTCTTGAAAATGGAAGTCTTTAAAAAATATAGCTAGGTTTCATTTTATGTATCTATGTTAAGGATAAAAGATTTATTAATTTAAATGAATGAAATCAGCATTTTAAACATCTTAGTTTTCATTTCCAATATGATAAAATATCAATAATAGATGTAACTGAATTAGAAAAAAAGTCCTTTCTTGGCTCCTTAATAGTTTCAAGACTGTAAGGGAGTCCTGAAAAACAAATATTTTGAGAACCACAGTTCTATAACACAGTTGAAAACTGGCATAGACTTTACACTATTCTCATCTTAGGACCTCCCCTAGAATTTCTTATTTAGAATACATTCCTAGTTAGTCTGCAGGGACTAAAAGTCATTCTTTTTCCTATCTACTGCCTAGTTCAGTGCATTGTACTTTACAAACACTACTCGTATGAGAAAAAAGCAAGCACTAGCTTATAAAAATAGAGGAAATGAAATTATGGTTGAGCCTTTTCTTTTGGTTGGTTGTCAGGCTTGAACTCTAGGCTTGGTCGCTGTCCCTGTGTTCTTCAGCTTAAGGCTAGTACTCTACTACTTGAGCCACAACGCCACTTCTGGTTTTCTGGTGGTTAACTGAAGAGTCTCATGGACTTTCCTGTCCAGGCTGGCTTTGAACTGTGATCCTCAGATCTCAGCCTCCTGAGTAGCTAAGATTATAGGCATGAGCCACTGGTGCCCAGCGAGCCTTCTTAATAACCTCCAATAATAGTTTGTTATCTTGGCATTTTATGGATGGGAAAAGCACGCACAAGAGAAAAGGCTTGAGACTAGAATTCAGAACTCTCAACTTCAGCCTAGTGTTCCATCCATTACAACATGAAACTACAGAAAACACCACAATATCTCAAGACCTAATAAGCAACACCTCAGCAGCAATGATCCTGTGGTACAATGGTAAGGATCACTGTTCTGGAATCTGAGAAAAACAGATTTGAATTGGGCTCTGAGCAGAAAAGGCAGGGAGGCCAAAAAACCCTTGCTAGTCTTCAGGGGCTTTAGTTCCTAGCTGTAACTTCCTGACTTATCCACATCCTTCTCATCAAGGCCTTTCACAACAGTGATTAGAAGTTGCTCAGCCTGAATGATAGGAAACAGTTTAGTTCTTAGAACAATTCAGCCTATGCGTTAATTTAGTGCAAGATTATCTACTGAGTAAAAACCAAGTATAAGGCCACACCAACTATGAAAACAGCCAGTACAGACCTCATATTGATGGAGCTTACAATTCTACTAAAAGCATAAAGAAAGAAATTAAAGAACTAAATTCAATATTTTGAGGTTTAAACTTCACCTATGATGTCAGGTAGTTAAGACAAACCTCCAAGGATTTAGTGTTTGACACCAACCAAGAGCAACCATCTTAGTATGCCCTGCCTTGATTTAAATCCCACCCACTTTTCTCTATTTGCCTTTCAATTACTGGATTGTTTCATCTAGCTCAGTAACTTGCCCTTCAACCAAATTTAAGGGCAGTCCATAGGTTTCCTTCACATTTTCTGCAGTGATATTAACAAAATACTATGAAACTTTAATACTTACAGTGTTTCTGTAGACTTGGAATTCTAGTGTTCTCAAATCTATCTTTGCCACCTTACTCAAGTTAAACCTGAAATAAAAAAAAGTACATATGTCTTCATTAACAACATTATAATTAAAGGGATTATGGAATATTGGTCAAGTTTATGCTTTACTTATAAATTAGCTTTTGGAAGGTTTGGGAATCAACAATGTAACATTGATAATCTTTAAAATATTAAGGACCACAGTCTATAATTAGTATCTTGTTTGCCTTTTTTTTTTTTGGTCAGTTATGGGGCCTGAACTCTGGGCCTGGCAACTGTACCTTCACTCTTCAGCTCAAGACTAGTGTTCTACTTAAGCCACAGCATCACTTCCAGCTTTTTCTGCTTATATGGTGCTGAAGAATTGAACCCAGGGCCTCATGCATGCAAGGCAAACACTCTACCACTGAGCCACCTTCCCAGCCCCATTTTTTACTTATTTTTATAAATGAAAATACTGGAACATTCTCAGACACTTAAAAAAAATTTGTTAGGAGGGAGTTCCACACTGCCTTAAATTGAAGCTTTTCTAAATGCTTTAATGCAGAAACAGCTGTTTTCCTCAGTACCTTTAAAGCAACTTTACAGATTCAGAATATATTAAAAACATCGATTACTATATTATCTACAATAAAGCTTTAAATGTGTAATCAAAACTATGGAGAATAATTTTGATTAACTAAAGTAATGCTTACCTTGAGACTAACTTATCTACAAAGACTGAAGGGTTGGAATATAAAGCCAGAGGAATAAACTGAACATAGACAGGAACATCTGCAGGGTTTTCTAAGGTAATCTCTTCTTCCTTAAACAATGCAGCAATACAAAAGGTAAAGATTTTTAGAGTTAAAAGTAACTCCTTTATAATCCTATATTTTTAAAACCAAACATCACTTTTAATACTTACTGAAGAGCAGTTTGTATTAGTGAGTGGGAACTTCAAGAACCGGGATGAGTCAAGAATGGAAGGCCAGGATAGCTCGGCAGTGATTTTTGATACTATATTTTTTTGAAGGTCTGTATTTACTTCAAATATAGCACTCAACCTAGAAAAATAATTTGTAAGAAACTGTATCAAAATGAAATATTTGAGCTTTGCAAACACAAGAAATTTTACCAAACTTGTATATTTAAAAAAGTTTATTCTGGCCCTGAAAAAAAATGCAACAGTTTATTCAGACTCGTTATTTTACTAATGATTTTACTAGATGATGCCATTATTTTGTCAAAAAGAATTGCTAACTTTTTTTTGAACTCAGAGCTCATGCTTGCTATGTAGATGACCTACCACCTGAACTAGCTCAACATCTTTTTGTGTTGGTTATTTCCAAGTTAGAGTCTTCATGCCTTTTACTTGTGCTTTTCTGTGTCAATAGGGATTATGGGTAGGCACTACTGGGCTTGGACATTGGTTGAGACAGAATCACTTGAACTTCTTTTTGCCTAGGCTGGCGTTGGACTACATGTAATCCCACATCCCTGCCTCCCAAGCAGACCTGTGTTGTTTTTGTAAAGGAGGACAAATCTGAATAGTTTTAATAGCATTAGTGCAATCTTATAAGTCTTGAAAAAAATTTAAAGTATAAATTCCATAAGAAAGTCTGGATTGTATTAGATGTAATATTTAGAAAAGGCAAGACAAACAACTTGGGGAGGTAGGGGTAAGGAAAGTAGGAGAAAATTGAGGGAAGGGGTAACAAGGTTGACAAGAAATGTACTCATTACCTTACTTATGTAACTGAAACCCCTCTGTACATTACCTTGACAATAAAAAAGAGAAAAAAAGAAAAAGCAAGATAATATGCAGGTAACACGATACTGTACGGAACTAAAGGATCTTACAGACTAGGGTAAAGATCTAGCTACCCACAGCAGGGTGCTAAGAGTATTTTCAGTAGAACTATTAAAAGGCAATGCCCTGCCTGGCATATGGATTTCCTTCTTTGATATAAAACCTAAACAAAATCCTCATGTGCAACAAAGATATCAGCTAAAAAAAGTAAAACAAGAAGGTCTGAGACAAATTAAAGTTTCATTAATTGTGGATTTCATTTATTTCCATACTTCCAAGTGTTGATAAGCCAGTTGTTTAAGACTCAGAACATATTTATAAATGAGGCTAAGGATCAAATACCAAAGTCCACTTAAAGTAATAAATCAGTTTAATGAATGGCAAGAGTAGAGGCTTTGTAAGACTAGCAGAAAAACTTCCCTGTAACATGCACATTGACAAGATAATACAAAGGCAAGGAAAACATTACATTCACTATGATAGTGGCATAGGGAGCCAGAACCTAGGTTTGGCAGTGGGATGTTGGGTAGGTGTCTGGTGGTAGGTAAAGAGGCTCCCTGGTTGCTGAGCCTAGGGCAGCACTGTGAGTTACTCCTTCTTTTTTGGGGGGCGGGGGTCCGGTCGTGGGGCTTGAACTCTGGGCCTGGGCACTGTCCCTCAGCTCTTCAGCTCAAGGCTAGCGCTCTACCACTTGAGCCCCAGCGACACTTCTGGCTTTTTCTTTTTGCTTATGTGGTGCTGAGGAATCGAACCCAGGGCCTCATGCATGCAAGGCAAGTGCTCTTCCCAGCCCCTCATTCTTAGCTATATATTAAAACTTGGGAGACTGCCTATACTTTTTAGTGTGTACTGTGGAAACACAGGACACAAAGCAGTGTTTTAATCAGTGATCTCTCTTCAAGGCTAGAAGTATCTGTATATTTATTTTAATCATTTAAAAAGCTTAGCTTTTGGGGCTTAGCTTTCTTTTGCCTTAAGAAAACGTTTCATAGGGCTGGGAAGGTGGCTCAGTGGTAGAGTTCTTGCCTTGCATGCTCGAGGCCCTGGGTTCGATTCCTCAGCACCACATAAGCAAAAAGAAAAAAGCCGTAAGTGGCGCTGTGGCTCAAGTGGTAGAGCGCTAGCCTTGAGCCAGTGCCCAGGCCCAGAGTTCAGGCCCCATGACCGGACCCAAAAAAAAAAAAAAAAGAAAATGTTTCATAGTAGATAGGTAAAACAAACTCTCGGGTTCAACTACAATGGTTTGAGAATTTTTAGTGATTTAAGCTAGAATATATAAATTCTGACAAATATATTTCAAATTTTGTAGCTGAGAACATTTTATGTAATATTTTTATGCAATATTGCCACTTTTTCTAGACAAATATTTCTCTGAAGTATATGAACAGCTTCCTATAGTACCAAGTAAGTATTGAATACAGGTGTACTGCTTTGCTATTAGTACATTTTCTACATGCTAAAAACACAATGGAGAGCCATCTGAAGGGCCCTATATGGCTTGCCACAGCCAGAACTTTCAAAGGGAGGAGGAGGACTTTCCACAAGAGACAAGACACTTGGGTCTCCAGCTGTGGAGTAAATGAAGCTTGCTTTTCAGAGGTCAGTGTCAAGTAAAAGCTTTTCTCATGCAAGGGATATATCTAAGATGAACTCTGTAGTTAACCTACAGAAAGACAACTTCAAGTAATGTCTTTGGTAAGACACTGTAATCCTGGATACGCAGGCTAAGATCTGAGGATTGCAGTTTAAAGCCAGCCTGGGTAGGAAAGTCAGTGAAACTCTATCGCCAATTAACCATAAAAAGACAGAAGTGGAGCTGTAGCTTAAGTGGTAGAGCAGAAAAGTTCAGGGACAGTATCCAGGCCCAGAATTCAAAACTCAGGACTGGCAACAAACAAAAAGCCCTGCTTGATTTTATAGAAAAGTACCGTAAGGAGTGGAGAAAAGAGAAAAATGGGTAGTATACACCTTTCTAAATAACATACAATGATATTGATAATTTAAGATATGTCGCTAATAACTCTCTGAAGATTAGACCTATTTTCTTTTTAAAAAATCATATATATATATATTTGTGTTATTTTTAAGGAGCTGTATAAAGGATTTGCCATTCAACAAAAGCTTATGACTATGATGCATCTTGATCAATGTCACTCCTTTCAACATTCTTACCCATTCCTTTCAAGCCACCCTTCCCTCATTTTTCTTAATTTTGTAGGATATACACTGAATTTTTGACTGTACATTCTCTCCCTTCTCTTCATTCTTCTACTCCCCCTTCCCTTTCCTATAAACCTATTAAAGACCTGGTTTTTTGGTGTTTATCTTGTTGAACTATGATTTAACCTTTCTAAGGAATTATATTGCTTGAGCTCCCCTAAATCTATTGTATTTCAGTTAATACATTTGCATACCACCCAAAGTATTTACTTGCTAGTGCTCTACCACTTAAGCCAGAGCACAACTTCTGTGTTTCTGGTGGTTTATTGGAGATAAGAGTCTCACAGACTTTCTTGTCTGGGCTGGCTTTGAACTGTGATCCTCAGATCTCAGCCTCCTGAGTAGGTAGGATTAAGGCATGAGCCACTGGCACCTGGCTCTTTATTTATATTTTTATAAACTAATTCTGACTTCCACATATGAGAGAAAACTTTCAACCTTTGTCTCTCTAGGCCTGACTCACTTAACATAATTTTTTCCAGGTTCTCCCATTTCGTTGCAAATGATGCAATATTATTCTTTCTAATGGATGAATAAAATTCCACTGGGTATATATACCACATTCTCTTGATTCATTTGTCCATTGAGGGACATGTGGGCAGATTCCCTATCTTGGCTATGGTGAAAAATGTTGCAATAAATATGGTTGTGCTGGTAGTTTACTATATCCTAGCTTGTACTCTTTTGGATAACTGCCCAAGAGTGGCATTACTGGATCATATGGTAGTTCTATATTTAATTTTTTGAGATGCCTCCATACTGTTTTACAGAAAGGTTGAATAAGTTTACAGTCACGCCAACAGTGTATTAGGGCTCCTTTTTAACCCATATCTGTGCCAGCATCTGTTATTTGTATTCTTGGTAATGGCCATTCTAACTGGGGTGAGGTGAAATCTCAGTGTTATTCTGATTTCCATTTCCTTTATTAGGCCTATTTTCTCAGCTGTAAAGTAATTAATACACAAGTACAGTGACATTTAGAATGCAAGATCAACTGGGATATTTCAAATCTGTGAAGATTTATACTAAATAAAGCACTTACCTATGACCTGAATTTTCCTTTATTGCCATCCATGCTTTGAATAAGCTTTGATGAGAATCCCAGTCAGCCTCCCACATATCTTCCTGCATAGCCACCCCGGGCTGTACTTTGGGTTCAGCTAAAACAAGGAAACACAAGTAATGACACACTTATAGTGGATATAGTTGTATACCTATTATCTACTTTGCAATTTTTCTTCAAATAACTTCTACAGTACCCAGATACAAGGACTTTAACAATAACAGCCTTTAATTAAATAAATATTTTGGGAGCTTGGGTGTGTTGGTACTGTATATGCCTATAATCCCAGTTACATGGGAAGTCTTAGGTGAGAGGATCACAGTCCAAGGTTGATTGTAAAAATGTGAGACACTATCAAAAAAATAATTAAAAGGGAAAAAAGAGTATTTTGTGGGCAATGAAGGAATCAGGGAGAGCAAGATACTCACTTTTGGATAGAAATGGCAAACCAATATAGCAATGATCCCCACACTGTAGCCCAGGATCAAAATAAATATTTGCAATCTATAAAGAGACACAGGAGAACTATGAATCCCTAATCCACAGAAGGACACAATAACAAGCTGTTAATGGGTATGATTTCTCAAATACATTTCAAACCTTTGACTTTTTTCCTGGTTCCAAGTCTTCTCTATTACCCCGTAATCGTTTGTAGTAAAATCGCACATCTTCTGATAAAGATTTTATTTGCTGTATCTTTACCTTCTGTGAGAAGGAATTCATAATATTTAAACTTTGATGAACTATTTTCCCCTGAAGGAAAACAAACAAACAAACTCAGTCACATATGGTTAAATTTTCTTAAGATCACATAGTTATTATGCAGAAAATAAAGAGATAATTATTTTTTAAAAAAATGAAGTCAAGAATTCAATATATAATCAAAGCAAAGTAGAATGGCAGGAAAGTGAAAGTTTACTTAAGAACAAACTAAAACTTGATGGAGATATATTGTAATTCAAAATGTGTATTTTTAAAGAGCTACCTTGAATTTAGGTTTTACTGTATATGTACTTTTTCAATGTTTTGATTCTTCTAATCTATTATGTTGTCTCTCACAGGTTACATAAGAGAGATTGTTTTTACATCTCTGAGTCCATTTCCCATTCTAGACAGTAAAACTTTTGAAGAAGGGTGTGTGTGTTTGTTTTTTTTTTTTGTGCTTGTACTAGAGCTTGAACTCAGGATCTGGCACTGTCCCTTATATTTTCACGCCAGGCTGGTACTCTATAATTTTAGCCACAGTTACATTTTTGGCTTTTGGTAATTTAATTATAGATAAGAGTCTCTCAGGCTTTCCTGCCTGGGCTGGCTTCAAACTGCAATCCTCAGATCTCAACTTCTTGAGTAGTCAGGATTACAGGTATGAGCCACAGGCACCCAGCAGGAAAGGGGATTTCTTATTCCTCTTAATGTCTTCTAAAAGAGCTAGTCCACTATATTATTTTATAATAAATGATTAAGAAAGAAAAACTGGATTTCCTGTTGAATTCTAGAAATGCAGAGGCAAAGGCAAACTTAACAAGAAAGTCTGTAAATTAAGTGTCTTACTGGAAAAGCAGAGGGAAGAACCATATGCTTAGGGAAACAGGTTAGAGAGCCCACTGCAATCACAGCCTTCACAGGAATAGTTAGGATCTGTAGAGTGAAAAGACAGACCACCATTTGTCAGTGTTTAAGTCTGATAATGAGCTTAACAATTACTACATTACTCTAGGGATTGAAAAATAAAGCTCATTTTGGGACCTGAGCTGGCAATGACCAAATCAAAACCAATATTAAAATTGCCCTGGCTACTATTTAATAAACTGTTCAATGTTTCCATAAAATATATTGAAATACAATAAATTTCCATGTACCATTCAGTCATTCATTGAAAACATACTTAATAAGACTAAATAATGGGAAAATGCAGATAGATTTTAAAAATATAGCTATTTTGTAGGTTAATTTCAAAAAGAAAATTATACTCCTGAAATGATGTAAAACTTCAGCAGCTCTCTATTTTTTTGTACACAGAAATAGATATCAACTCAATTTTTTTAAAAGTTGAACATTCTGGAGTTGAAATCTCAATTAACAATCCATTACAAATGAGTTAGAAATGAAGTGATACTAGAGGATATTTATTCTTACTTCATCCATGCAACAAAAATCTGTCTTAATTTTGAAATGTAATTTTATAATTTCTTTTTATTTCTGGTGGTACAGGGATTTGAATTCAGGACCTCAAGTTTGCTTGGCTTATTTGCTTGACTGGTACTCTACTTCTGGGTCTTTAGACCAGTTTGTTTGCCTGTTATTTTTATAGATTAGGTCACAGACTTTTCTGCACAGGCTAGTTTAAACTTTGATCCTCCAAATCTCAGCCTCTGGGTTGCTAGGATTTCAGGTGCCAGTCATTCTTGTCTGGCTTACTTCTACATCTGAATGAATAGAAAGTATGAATTCCTCTCTTTTGGACTTAATTGACACATTACCAATGAATTACCTATTAAATGAAAAGTTCTGTTTATTCTGCAGTTAGATTTCTTTCATGAGGAGGTTGTGCATATTAAATATGTAGGGGGATAAAGACAGCAACTTGTTGAATTTACCTCTCTTCCCAAAATGCTTTTAAATGTTAAATTAAAAATGTTTGTATCTTGTAGAAATAAATCCATAAAAGAGAAATACAACCATTCAAACCTAAGGATGTAAACTCAAGAAAGAGTCTATTATAAAAAGGAGCTCAATGATTTGTTTGCGCTTTGACTTAAAATGACTCCTATAATTATCAACTCTGAGAATTCAAGTTAAAGAATGGTTTTCCTACTTTGCCCTCTTTTTAAAAATTGTCAAACAGGACAATTATGACGACAGGAAGAATTGTAGACATGTAACTCTAAAGTCCTGTAAGAGGTTGTAACCATCTGGTGAGGTTCTAACAGAGTAATTCTGAATGCACTAAGGGCATTTTTCTAAGGTAGTATTTTTATTTAGAAGTTTCAGTTTTATCAGAAAAAAATCACATCAATCTTCCAAAAATGACTCAGAAGTTCAGTTTTCAGGATATGAAATGAGTATATTTAGATCTGTTTCCTGTAAAAATAAGGGGCTCTAGAAATATTTACAGTTCTTGTGTATCAGTTGAAATGAACAAAAATATAAAAAGGACTGAATTGTTCAGACCCCCAGTAAGGCCCTTACCTCATAGTCTGTGGTGATCTGTATGGCTCCATCATGAATCCCTTCTAGTTTTTTTGCATTAAGTTTGACTCTAAATACTGCAAAATATCCTGATGCTAGTATTACCTGTATGTAGTAGAAGTAACATTCATTATCTCTGAAAGTTTAAGTTTCCTATAAAAGTGAAAAGGAAGGCTGGAATGATAGAACTACTTTTTAAATCTTATTATATGCTAGTATGAAACTGAAACACTACATCATGTATAAACATCTAAAGTAATATCCATTCCTTGATAATTACACCATGTTCCACACAGAATACTGGCTTCAGAAGGAGCAGTCAGATTGCCACCTGCCAAGTCAGGAGAGGCGTGGGCCTCTTGCCAGCAGAGCTCCTGATTTCACTTTCCCTTTTCTGTGTGACCAAAGTAAGTGAAGGCTGAAGAGCTCACCAGCTAAGTCACATTAGTGACAAGTACATACACAGTTATTTCTGCTTCAGATTCTCATGGTAACTCTAATGTTGTTTAACTGGCTTTATTTTGTTAAGGTTTGTCATATTAAAAACCTCAAATTGTGGCATTCCATGGAAGCATAGTTTTTAACAAAGGACAAATAAACATAAGAACATGCACTTTCCTTTTTGTAAAATTACTTCCAAGAACTTCTATTCTAACCTAAAGATGAGATATATTTGACAGCAGGTAGTCCTACTAATTCTTTTATCAGCAAGTCTCCACTCTGAGTTCCTTTTTTTCTGTAGTGATGAGGGAAGAGAATGAGCTGCTTTTCTTCTTTAGTGTTCTTAGTATCAAACTATGTATGTTTATCAGAGTAAAAGTACATAGGGACCAATTTTTGCTTCCATGTTTGATACTTTCTTCTAGTTAATACAGAAAACCTTCAAGACCATTTTCACACAATTGACTGATTGAAAAACATTCTTCCAAATATTCAGGAAACTTTTGTTTTCTAGGTACACACAAGGGTTATTTAGTACCTATGGGAATTTCTCCTGTAATGATACCGTGTTACATAAAGATAATGACATTTTGCTTCCCATGCAACTTGTTACAATAAGGTAGACCAACCCTATCAGAGTTCAGAGGGCTGATGTAGATTATCTGTAAAGTCCTTTCAATATCACATAACCAATGTTATTAAGAATTATATAACATATTAAAGTATGCAACACAGTAATGGTCTTTTATTTGCAGTTTAGACATCCATTCTTTTTTTTTTTTTTTACTTTGGTAGTACTAGGGTCTTGAACTTAGGGACTTGGGCTTACTTTGCAGGCAGTGAGCCATACCCTTAGTTATTTATCAGGTAAGATCTGATGTTTGTGCCTGGGTGGTCTTTGATCCTTTTACCTGTACCTCCTAAGTAGATGGGATCACAGGTGTGTGCCATTGTGTCCTGCTTATTTGTTAAGATGATGGTCTCACTAACTTTTTTTTTGGTATGTTTTTTATTGTTCAAATGCTGTACAGATGGGTTACAGTTACATGGGCAAGGTAATGAGTACATTTCCTATTGAGCATTGCTGCCTCCTTTGTTTTCCCCTACAATCCCTTCCTTCCCACCTCCACAACTACCTACTCCCCCACTCCTGAAGTTGTAAAGTTCATTTTCAACATAGTGTTTTGTACATCTCATTGTCACTAACTTTTAGTCTTAGGCATCCATCTTATTATCAGTTAACAGTAAGAAAGCGTACTTACTGATGACTGGTCGGATAAGGAAGATTTTTCCAACTCTGGAAGGCTTGAAATTATTGTAGTTCTATTGCCTCTTTCTGTAGCTATAAGTTCTATTGATAAACCATCTCCTATGATATGCCAACTTTTTATAGCCAACTATAAAAAGAGAAAACATGGAAGTGATTATCACAACACAAGTATAAAACCCTTAAGTGTGATTTAGAATAAAAACAATTTTTTTACCTCAATTGGATTGCTGTTTATAATCGCAAATAAAATGTTACTTGCTTCTGTAGCACTCAGTACTCCAAAATCTATGAAACGTTCTTCTATTTTGGGAGGTAACACAAAGTACTAGAATGAGATAAAGGAATTGAATTAAATATACAGCTATCTTTGTGTTATAGCATGTTATCAAAAGGAAGTGATTATAGTAAGATTAGAGTTTCTACTTTTTTTTGCCAGACCTGGGGCTTGAACTCTGGGCCTAGGCACTGTCCTTGAGCTTTTGTGCTCAAGGCCAGTGTTTGACCACTTGGGCCACAGCTTCACTTCTGTCTTTTTGTGGTTAACTGGAGATGAAAGTCTCACTTTTCTGCCAGTGTTGGCTTCAAACCAAGATCCTCAAATCTCAGCTTTATGAGTAGCTAGTATTATAGGCATGAGCCACTGGAGCCCGTAATTTCTACATTTAATGTATACATACAGAGATAAAATACAATTAAGAACTTTGTACTAATACAATCTTCTGACCAACTAGGTATGGAAACTGCCTCTCAACAAAACAGCCACTTCTCTTCTGAAGTTACACAAAAGAAAGAGGCTAAATACTGGGAAAGGTTACATGGAACCCCTGATGATTAAGCAAAAAAAAAAAAAAAAAACCTGTGGTCTCACTGGACACTCACATATGAATTATAAATAAGTCATAACTGAAACAAAATACTGAAGGACTGGGATAATAATTAGACTCCCTTCAATTCTATGATTGTTAGCCCAATGAGCCCCCTTCCCAAAGCTTAGTATGCTACTTCCCCCTTCCACAGCTTGGCATGCTCCCTTCCTAGGCAACACGAGGCTCATTTAGTAAAGGCAGTAAGTAATCAGCCTCCAACACCTTCTACCTTGAGATGGCACTTCTCTGAGGCAGCTACCACCAAATAAGGCAGCAAGAGCCCCTTAGAGTGACCTTCAGGTCTGGGCAGCTACAGAGCCCCTTACTACTGGTGCAGCAGCCATAAATCCTAGTCTGCCATGATGAAGCCCCTGGTCCACGTGTTCACTCTCGGGTCTCCGCCTCCTAGCCCCTCCTAGCCCCAGTAGGTTATATAGGTCACCTCAGACAATAGCCTGCACTTCTCACTCATCTCTTGTGAGAAGGGATCTTTCCGGTCCCTTTGCTGGCAATATAACTTTTCTTTGTTTTTTTTGTACCTGGATGTCTGCATAGTTTTCTGGCAAAGTCTAATTTACTCTAACAATGATACTAATTGATGTTGACTTGCTGGAGCATTACATATGTCCTATCATACTTTTAAACTTTCCCAATAGCTTTATGCCTTATCTGAAGTTGTTTCATTGTTTGCTCTCATAACATCCAGATTTTTTCCCCCTGGTTCATTTTTCTATACTAGGAGGACATTTATTCTTCCTTCTGTATTGTATTTGCATGACTCTTTCCTAATGTATATACTTGCTTAATCCTTACTTCCATTTTTCATCTGGTTGTTGTTTGGTACTTCCTGACTTTGGTCATTTCTTCCCTACAAAATTGCCTCTTTAACCTTCCTTATACATCTTTTTTCTATTATTTTTATTCCATTTAGTTTTTTTTTTAGATTTCCCATCATTGCAACAATTTAAAAGCAAAACCAAGAGAAAGCAGAATGTGAGAAACACTTAAATGGAATTTGTAACTAGAGGAAGTAACTGTATTATAAGGAGAGATGAGTCAATGACAGCTGAAATATACTAAGAAGGAAAATTCCACAAGTAAACAATTCATCAGGTTTCCAAGTGCATGCCATTCTGCATAGTGCAACAAAATCTTGTGTTATCCTGGTTTGGGATGTGAATTATTCCTTTCTCCAACGTTTCTGTGCTATACATACTATTCATTTGTCAGTTACTAGCTGTTCGGGCTATTTGCCTGTTGTTGTGTTACTGTACCTGTGTTTAAGAAACTCTTATTTTGCAGTGTTTCTAGCAATTCAAATATGAAAAAGAGAAACCATAAAGTATTTCCTTAAGCTGAATGCCAGTGGCTCATGCCTGTAATCCTGGCTATTAAGGAGGCTGAGATCTGAGTTCTGTAATCTGAGGCTCATGCTTTGAAGCCAGCTTGGGCAGGAAAGTCCATGAGACTCTTAAACTACTCAGAAATAGTCAAAAGTGCTGTAGCTCAAGTGGTAGAGCACTAGCTTTGAGCACAGAGAAGCTCAGGGACAGGCCCTGAGTACAAGCTCCAGGCCCAGCAAAAAAAAGTATTTAAGTGAAAAAATAATAATTTAATTACAATATATTGTTATAAATCCTAGTTTATTATTTATTCTTGTTAATTTCTTTTTTTGGGGGTGCCAGTCCTGGAGCTTGAATTCAGGGCCGGGCACTGTCTCTGAGCTTTTCTTTTGCTCAAGGCTAGCACTCTAACCACTTGAGCCACAGTGCCACTTCTGGCTTTTCTGTTTATGTTGTACTGAGGAACTGAACCCAAGGCTTCATGCATACTAGGCAAGCACTCTACCACTAAATAATATTCTAAGCCTGTTAATCTATATCTTATTGTGCTTAATTTATATATTAAACAATCATTCCTAACCACAGAAAAAAATTATGTATAGTTGGCTCTCCTTATCTGTGGGTTTCACATCCATAGAATTCACTGACTACATAAAAATATTATACTATTTAATAAACAAGACTTATGCATCCACAAATTGTGACAACTACAGTGGATTCTGGAGCCAAACACTCTCAGACAACATGGATACTCATTGGGGGGACTTATATATGTCCTCTGACAATAAGGAGGTAGATACTGTATCTTGAGAAACTGACAAGGAAGGAATTTAGATTACTTTGTGAGAGCTTAAGAGAGTGCTATACAATTACCTAACAATATCTGAGAACAGAAAAGATGGTTTTTAAAGGCAGATAGTACTATAAATTCAATGTGATACCTATCAATATCCCAAAAACATTCTTTAATGAAATAGAAGAAGCAATCCAAAAATTCGTATGGAACAATAGAAGACCTTGAATAGCAAAAACAATCCTTAGCAGGAAGAACAGTGTTGGAGGAATATCAACACCAAACTTCAAACTCTATTATAAAGCTGTAGTTATAAAAACAGCTCGATACTGGCACAGGAACAGGTCTGAGGACCAATGGAATAGAATTGAAGACCCAGACATTATTCCACAGACCTATGGCCACCTAATCTTTGATAAGGGAACCAAAATTATCAGATGGAAGAAAGAGCCTCCTCAACAAATGGTGCTGACAGAATTGGCTATATACATATAAAAACTAATGTTAGATCCATATATATCACCCTACACCAGAATCAAAACCTCAAGGTAAGAGCAGAGACCCTGAAAATATTACAAGAAGGATAGGGGATATGCTAGGGCTCCTTGGCACAGGTCAAAACTTTCTAAAGCAACACAACAAATCAAAGGCTAGATAAATGAGATTGCATTAAGTTACAGAGATTCTGCATGGCAAAGGACACAGCTAGCAAGATAAATAGAAAGCCCACAGATTGGGAGAAGATCTTCACTAGCTGTACAACAGACAAGCCTTTGTCTGTTGCATACCTAGAACTCAAAAAATTAAACTCCCAATAACAAATCCTGAAAGAAACCTTCCCCCACCCCATTAATAAGTGGGCTAAAAAATTAAAAAGAGACTTCTCTGGAGAGAAAGAATGTCCAATAGACACATGAAGAAATGTTCAACATTTCTGGCTATTAAAGAAATAAAATCAAAACCACATTGAGATTCCACCTCACCCCAGTTAGAAGGGTCATTATCAAGAAAATAATAAAAGATGCTGGCAGGGCTGTGGTGGCAATGTAAGCTGGTTCAACTACTCTGGAAAGCAGTATGGAGGTTCCTCAAATGACTAAACATCACCTATGATCCAGCAATCCCACTCCTGGGCATTTATCCAAATGATCACAAGCAAGGCCACTCTAACGCTACTAACCCAACTCTGTGCATTGCAACATTATTTACCATAGCTAAGATATGGAACCAACCCAGATGTCCCTCAATAGATGAATGGGTCAAGAAAAAATGGTATACATATACACAATGGAATTCTATGCTTCCATCAGAAAGAATGACATCACTCCGTTCATAGGGAAATGGAAAGACTTGGTACAGATCATATTAAGTGAAGTAAGCCAGACTCAAAGAAACATAGGCTCCATGGTCTCCCTCATTTGTAATAATTAAGTGTATGTCTAGGACAGTCTTAGCAGATGATCACAATAGCTCAATAGCTATGTACATATGACCATATAAAATGATGGTAACTAAAATGAACTCCAAGACATGGAGACAACAGGTCTTTTTTTTTTTTTTTTTGGTTGTTGTCCTTGTTGTTATCAATGTACTGTATCAAGTTCTTTCTTTTTGTTTTATTTCATTTTTCTTTTTCCTTTGGTTTATCCTGGCAATCACTGTCTTTGATTCTGGTACCCTATGTCTTGTATATACATTTATCTGATTTCGGAAAGGAAAGGGGAACAACAAAATGGTGAATTGAGGACAAAGGATGACCCAATGCAAAAATGATACTCACAAGACACTATGTTGGATATGAACTTTACAACTTGAGGTGGGGGAGAGTAATGGAGGAGGGAAGGAATAGTGGGAGAAAATCAAAGGAGTGGGTAACAATGTTGGACAAGAAATGTACTCATTACCATACTTATGTAACTATAACCCCTCTGTACAGCATTTTTATAATAAAATTTTTTAAAAAGGCAGATAGAATACTTACATCTAAAAAGCCTGTGTACACCCGTACTGGTAAGTGAAATTTAGAAGCATTGGTAATAAGTAAAATGTTGTTATCTATGTGCATGGATGATGTGGATGGCATAAAAAACAGGGTAAAAATGTATCCTGATTCATTAGGAAGAATTAAGACTGGTTTGCTGAAGTTGTGAACCTAGGTAATGAGGGGGAGAAAAAAAAGTGTCAGTACCATTTAGTTGTTAGAACAGTGAAATAAAAAACACGAGGATTCCTAGACATACTTTAAACATTGTTTTGGCCTCTTCTGGTAGCAACACATCATGAATGAGGATCGCAAAACTGAAAGTGTTAGTAAGGTAAATTGGCCTCTCCACAGGATCAGCAGGACTGTCTCGGATGTGAAATAATGTTGCAGCATGATCAAATCCCAAATAACTATTTAGAGAAAACAAAAACAAAATAAATCATTTTTATTTCCACATGTTAATGTAAAACCTGTTCTTTTGTTGGAATAATTTACACTTAGCCTTAAGGATTATAATCATATTAGAACTATAGAATATTGTAATGTGACTATACAATTTAGAACAAGACATATCTTACAAAATATTGCAATGCAATATTAAGAACTATTCTTCAATGAACTACATATAACAAATAATCAGGATCAACAATGACCCAAAATCTTATCATGTTTATCAATAACAGTGCAACAAGCCTTGTAAAAATATATACCTACCAACTTGCATATCAATAAAACTCATTGGTTGAAGTATAATTAGAAAATGATTTACATGTTACTATCCACTTACAAGAATAACTCTAGATGTGCTTATGAATTATAAAGGAATACTGATATTTTTAACTCACAAAATACTTGAGTAGCAAGCCACAAAGACTTACATGTTACAAAAGAAGGATAGAAAGAAATGGTTCAAGTGCTTTATTATTTTCAAAAAAAGTATCAGATTCACTTTTGAATAAATAATTACAACAAAAGTCATACTACCACACTTACTTTTTTCTTCTAAGAAAGTAAAAAATAAACAAGATACAGGATTTTTTCTTTCAGCTACAGTTGTACTTTTCATCAAGAATCCTTTGAGTTTAGATGAACTTGGGTATGATTTTTCCTACTAGGTTACTTAGTAGGAAAACGGAATTCACTGATTAGCAAAAAAGTTATAAAGCTTACTTGAAGAATAAACTCACCCATCTAAGACTTCTGCTTGATACGGTATTTCAAGTTTAGAGTAAGTCTTTTCCTTTGCTTTAACAGTTATTTTCCCAGAAAACTGAGATGGCTTTTTTGCCCTCGAAGCTGAAAAAAAAAAAAAAAAAGAAATCTGTCTTTTTTTTTTTTTTTGTGCCAGTCCTAAGGCTTGAACTCAGTGCTTGGGCCCAAGCTTATTTTGCTCAAGGCTTAGTGCTCTACTACTTGAACCACAGCTCCAATTCTGGCTTTTTTTCTGTTAGTTTAGTGGAGATAAGAATCTTACAGACTTTTCTTTCCAGACTGCCTTGGAACTGTAATCCTCAGATCTTAGCTTCCTGAGTAGCTAAGATTATAGGTGTGAGCCACCAGTGGCTGGCTTCTTTTTCTTCTTCTTTTTTTTTTTGCTGGTCATGGGGCTTGAACTCTGGGCCTGGGTATTGTCCCTCAGTTCTTCATCTCAAGGCTAATGCCCTACCACTTGAGCCACAGCGCCACTTCCAGTTTTCTGGTGGTTTATTGGAGATAAGAATGTCATAGATTTTTCTGCCCAGGTTGGCTTTGAACCGTGATCCTCAGATCTCAGCCTCCTGAGTAGCTAGGATTACAGGTGTGAGCCACCCAGCACTTCTTTTTTTTTTTTAACTACTAGAAAATAAGTGACTTCTGTGGACTGAAAAAAAAATCATTAAGAAAAATAGTAAGTAAGTTACTCTCTATAGCCACATGTGTTGAACAGCTTTACTTAACTCCAGTGTGGGTTTTTAACCTCAAAACTATGGACATTTTAGTCCAGTCTAATTCTTTGTTTTAGGGACTATCTTGTGAACTGTAGTATGTGTAACAGCAACAAACCCTCTATTTTCTAGGTCTTAATAGCATCCCTCTGGCTGGGACAACCAAAAATGTCTCTAGACATTACTAAATGTCCCCCGAGAGGCAAAACTGCCCTTCCCTTGAGAACACTGGTTGACAGTATAGCAATAAAAATAAAAAACAAAAAACAAAAAACATTGCTCATATAAGCAAAGATTTGCTATCTAACACCAATAAAGTAGTGTGATGCATGCAGAGATCGAGGGTAATGAGCTCTGATTTCTCAGTTTAGCTAAGCCTAAGAGCAGTGTGAATAAGAAATCAGATCATATCATCATAAATTGCCTCACTGTGGAAGCAAACCTTTAGGTTTTTATAGTTTTGAATAATCCCACCTGGAATTATATAAACTGATTCAGTGGATCTAGCCAGGGTATCCATTTCCTTTCAAAGCAAATAAAGAACTTCTTCATTTTTATCCTCCTTTTAAGCACACTTGCATTTGTGAGAAGAATTTACATATGAGTTTAGCAAATGTGGATAATCCATTTCAGGAAAATAAAGAACAAAGAAAGAGTATGGCACTTAGTATTTGATCATGGTAACTAGGTTTTTAAAATTCCCATTAAGCCTCTTATTTCTTTTTGCTTGCTAGCCATTTCTAGGTACTTTTAAGTTTTCATAATTTGTCTCAATATAAGGCTGATTACAAGGGCCATAATTCAGACCTTTTACAGTAGCATGCCATGTTAAATTTTAGCACATGAACTGGTTAAAAAAAATCTCAGAAAACCGGTTAAAAAAACAAGTGATTTTGTTTTTTGTCAGCCATGGGGCTTGAACTCAGGGCCTGGATGCTGTCCCCAAGACTCTTTGTACTCAAGGCTAGCCCTCTATACTTGCCAAAGCACCACTTCTGGCTTTTTTCTGAGTAGTTTATTGGAGATAAGAGTCTCATGGACTTTTCTGCCCCAGCTGGCTTCGAATCATGATCCTCAGATCTCAGCCTCCTGAGTAGCTAGAATTATAGGGGTGAGCTACCAGCACCTTTTTTTTTTGATGAGGAAGATACTTATTAGATAAAACATTATAGTTAACTTACATAAGGTATAGTCTAAAGTAAAACACACTTTCTGATTTTCACAGCAATTTCAGAAGTATTTTTTGTTGGGCCCTGGAGTGGTAGTAGCTGAACTGGAAAGTGGAGGTGTTTCCCTATGACATTAAAATCACTTTTAAGTTGGAGTGAGGTGGCTTACTACTAGAATTCTAGCTACTTGGCGATGGGGAGAAGGGGAGAAGAAGAAAAAGGATAAGAGATGAGATGAGAAGAAAGAGGGATATATTTATTAAAGAAAATATATGTGGATTCTGGTGAGATCAGATTTAGTGTGAGGAAGGGAGGGGAAGGGAGGAGGATTTACTTTAAATTCAGATCCAAAAAACCCCCCACATTAATGATTCCATATTTATCTCAATGAAGATATTTGCTGCAGTGCCAATAAGGAACTAAAGGGGAAGAGCCTGGCACTCTAAAGAATGGGAGAGTTATACTGTACAAGTGTGGCCAATGAATAGTACCCTGTTCCTTGGGTTTAAAATTCAAAAGGTGAGTCACCCTAAGTGTTCTCAGGTTCAGGAATTACTTTTAGTCACTTTCTCTTCTGTATGTCCCTGCTGATGCTGACAATTATTTTCACAAATGTGGTCCTTTAGCAGCATAGAGTCTATTTACCACAGATTTGGAAGTAACTATAGCTTCAATACCCCCTATAACACGAACTCTTGACATCTGCATTATTAAAGTGCACTGTCTATCTAATTTTGATTCCTTGGGAGTTCTTGCTGGTCCTAACGCTAGCACAGCAATGATCAGTGTCACTGATCCAGATCCCCTCTGGAACTCTCCAGGGATGAGGAGTAACACCACAGGGGTTCTATTATTCTCATTATACCACAGGGACTGAGCTGCAAAATGTGGGTTCTGAGCAGACATGGCTTTATGAAAAGCTGAAGTTTCAACTTCACAGCTTCTCACTTGCATGGGTCCCTATGAGACAGGCCCTATTCAGACTTTTAGTTCTCATTTAATATAATTTATACACAATTAAGCAGCTGCTAAGTCACTATTTAAAAATTCTGTGACAGCAAATTCAGTAAGTTTCCATGAAACTAGGCAAAACTGAATAAAAACTGGCTGTTAAAATTTGGATTAGCTGGACTCCAGATTACAGGATTACAGGCTCACATCTGTAATCCAGCTACTTGGGATTGTGGTTCAAAGACAGCCAGGTAAGAAAGTCTGTGAAACTGTTATCTCCAATTAACTACCCAAAGAAGCTGGAAGTGCAGATATAGTTGGAGAGGTAAAGTGCTAGCTTAGAGCAAAAAAGCTCAGAGACAGAGCCCATGTTGAGTGCTGCCAGGATAGGCATATATATACACACACACAAAATCTGGGCTAACATTTCAAATGACAGAATATACATATTTGAAATAATAGCTAAGAAGGAATTTCTGTCTTCCATATAAAAGTCAGTCTATATAAAAAAAATTACAATGCTACAGATACTTTTGCCAGCAAACATAAATATGCTTCTGAAATTTAAATACAATAGTTCTTAATTACAAAAATTAATACTTCATAGTTAAGGCAAATTAGAACATATTGCAAATTTATATATAGCCAATACACATACACATATATAATTTTGTAAACTGGCCTAACCAGATTACAAAAAATACCCCAACTCTAATGTATTTGTTAATGTTGATCTATTACTAATACTTTTTTCCCAACTTCTAACAGTGCTTTAGCTTTATGAAGTTAGTCTTTTCTTTCATGAGTCAATCAAGTAAGAGTTTATGATGGTTTATGGGGGAAAAACATTAATGTAAAATCTGACTTAAAGAGTCTGAATTTATCTATTAATATGTTAACATAGCTGTTTTTTAGCTTATCAAAATAACATCAGTGTATTAAAGAAAAATAAAGGTAAATACAGGCAGGCGCTGGTAGCTCATGGCTATAATCAGAAGGCTGATATCTGAAAACTGTGGTTCAAAATCAGCCTGGGAAGGAAGTCCATGGGACTCTTATTTTCAAATTAACCACCAGAAGAGCTCCAAGTAGAGCTGTGGCTCAAGTGGTAGAGCACTAGCCTTGAGCAAAAAAGCTCAGGGACTATGCCCAAGCCTGAGTTCAAGTTCCAGGACTGGCACACACACAAAAAAGCAAATACTTACCATCAAAACTAATGCTTGCAACCTTGGTGTATTTACTTTCAGAAGCTTTTAATGTAATTGGTTTAAAATGTACCGTTATAGCATCATTTTGTGGTGTAGGTCGAACACTCTACAAAGAAAAAAATAGCATTAATTTGGTGTAATTGATTAGGCATTTGTCTATACTATAAAGTATACTAGAAAAGAATAACAAAAATTAACTTTTATAATAGCTTTGAGTGAAATATGTGAATTGGGTAAAACTTCAAAGTCATTTCTTTATATTTTTATGAAATAAAATGATGGGTACAGGGAGAAAAAGTATGACAGATGAGAGAATAGAAGAACCTAAAGATAAACATACAACTGGGTTCAAGTTTTGTTGGCACTAGGGTTTGAGCTCAGGATCTCATGCTTACTAGGCAGGCACTCAATCACTTGAGCTACTGTGTCATCCTCTTTTTGAGTTGGTTATATTTGAGATAGAGTCTTGCTTTATGCTCTGCCTAGATTTTAAACTTCCGATTTTGCTTCCTCACATTTCTGGGATGATGTGTGTGCACCTAGCATTGGTTAAGATGGAGCATGGCAACCTCATTTTTTTGTTTGTTTGCCTGAGCTGAACTGGCCTGATTTCTGCCTCCCAAACAGCTAGGATTACATGTCCCAGACACCAATTTGGCTTTAAAATATTTTTTAGAAGGTATTTATTTCCCAAATGAATGTGTAATTCATATAACATGGAAGGTGACATGAGGATAAATTAAGAAGTGGTCCCTCTTGAAGAAATTCATAGCACAAATATAATACCAGACTGTCTAAAGGTAAAGGATGACATTAATCTAGGAGTGTCCCAGTGTGGACAGGGCTATTTTGCAAAATTTGTTCCTCATAGCATAGTCTCTTCATCTCTAGGGCCTGACTGTGTGGGTAAGATATGCTGCTGTTCAGGAGTAGGGCTACATTACTAGTTAGGGAACTGAGCAGTGAGGTACATTATAGAGATGTTTAACTTGAAAGAGGTTTGATTGCTTTACTCCATTCAAACAATGGAACTTCAAATCACAGAAAAAAAATCCCACAAAAGGTCTTTATTTTTATAGCATACATAAAGGAATAATATATTCTAGGGTTGGGAATGTAACTCAGTGGTAGAGAGTTTGCCTAGCATGTGTGAAACCTGAATTTGAACCCCAGCCCACAAAAATGAAAAACAAATATTTAAAAAATAGTTAGGGACTGGGAAGGTAGCTCAGTGGTAGAGTGCCTGCCTTGCATGCATGAGGCCCTGGGTTCAATTCCTCAGCAACACATAAGCAGAAAAAGCCGGAAGTGGCACTGTGGCTCAAGTGGTAGAGAGCAAGCCTTGAGCTGAAGAGCTGAGGGACAGTGCCCAGGCCCAGAGTTCAGGCCCTACAATTGGCAAAAAAAAAAAAAAAAGCTGGGTGCTGGTGGCTTACACTTATAATCCTAGCTACTCAGGAGGCTGAGATCTGAGGCTCACGGTTCAAAGCTAGCCTGGGCAGAAAAATCCATGAGACTCTTATCTCCAATAAACCACTAGAAAACCTGAAGTGGCACTGTGGCTCAAGTGGTAGAGCAAATGCCTTGAGCTGAAGAGCTGAGGGACAGTGCTCAGGCCCATAGTTCGAGTCCCACAACTGCCAAAAAAAAAAAAAGTTAATTTTTATTCTCATTAACAACAAAGTAATTCAATTGGAAGGACTTCAAAGATGTTAATCTCTTTCCCTATTGTACAAATGAAGGGAACTTACACTATAGAGAATGGTGTTCCAAGGAGTGGAACTGGAAACCACATTTCCTGACTTTATCCAGGGTCCTTTTGTTTGATGTCCCACTGCACAAATATGAAATTGTGGTACTGCATATGAATCTTGTTAAAAAATCTTCCTTTATAATTTACTTTGAGTCTTAACCTTGGTCTCAACACTCTAAGGCATGTGTCAAATTTTAGAAGGTCCTTACAAACTTGATGTCAGTCTATTATTCTTTGTAGAAAAGCACACTGTTCTTTTCTGTGAAATTTATCAGGCATGCTGATTAAAACAGGGACAGCAGTCAGGTCCAGCAAGTTATCCTGGCTTCCTACCCATCCTTTGTGCAACAGAGAAATCTGCCCAACTAAGTATTAAAGGGCAGACTCCTAAAGGCACAATAAGCATCTGAGAAGAATGTGAAGAAAAGATCAGTCCCTTTTGCCTTATGTCTGTCATTGCAGTGAAAGGAGGTTAACTGTTACAGTGACTGTAAGTGCTGTCAAGGCAACTCCCTCAGCCTTGCTTTGGGGTTAGTCTTAAGTCACTAGCAAGTCTTTACAAGCCTGCAATGAGTAAAAGACAGTCCTTGCTAATGCCTGTGTTAGAACTGTTAGTCTAAGTTGCTGGCCTTGGACGCAGCATTTTCACTCTTTCGTCTGCCTTTGTTTTTCTTCTTTGAGAATGTCCTCTTATAAGCTATTGAATTTCAGACAGGCTGGGAGTTGAATGATTTGCTCACAGCACTATCTTCACTTATCAATGTTTGCTGTTATTAGCAACCACTTAAATATTTTTTCCATTCTGAGGGGTATGTGTGTTTATTATTGACAACTAAAAATCGGTTTGAATTGTAAAAATAAACTACAAAGGTAAGAATGTCTAATTTGCTTTTATTATTCTACTATAACAAACTAATACTTTTTTCAAAGAGAAGAAAAACAGTGTAGAATACGTATGAAAAGCCAGAACTAACAGAAGTATAAGCAGGAGTAAGCTGTCCACACTCAGGTTCATTTCTTGCACCTGTAAAAAATATGCTAGGGGACTAGGGTAGATTTTTTATGATCCTATTTACAAAATTTTGTGATTCACTGAAGATGATGATGATAATGATGATGTTTTTTGCTTGTCCTGGGCCTTGAACTCAGGGTCTGGGCACTGTCCTTAAGACTCTTTGTACTCAAGGCTAGTGCTCTACCACTTAAGCTACAGAGCCATTTTTGGCTTTTTGTGAGCAGTTTTTTGGGTAAGAGTCTCATAGTCATTTCCTACCTGAGCTGGCTTCGAACCACAAGCCTCAGATTTTAGCATCCTGCCTGAGTAGCTAGGATTACAGGCATGAGACACCAGCGCCCAGCTAAATGTTAACCTTTTTTTTGGGGGGGGGTAGTAGGGGAGGTTGTTGTTGGGGCCTGAACTCAGGCCTGGGTACTGTCCTTAAGCTCTTTTCCTAAGGCTAGTGCTCTACTACTTTGAGCCACAGCTCAAAGCATTTAAAAATATTAGTCACTTTTATCTTGAGATCATGATTTATCAGAGTTATTATAAAGATCTGAAGTTAGCCAAAAACTTTCACAAATACTGTCCCTGATTCCTTCCTTGTTGTACTGAATATAAGGCAGCAACAATGGCACCCTGACCATGCTGAGGTATTGAAATGGCAGTTTATCAGTAACTACCATAGCACTTTTTGAATGTTATCAGCCTGTATAAACCCATGCAAAAAAATAACTAAGAAATGTTTTTGCTCAAATAGAAAGAACTTAGAATAGATGGTGAAAAAGATCTTTTTCTTATATGAAATATACTACTTCAAGATTTTCCATACCAGAGGAAAATTTTACATTGAATGTTAGTATCTTAAAATATATTGCATTAGAAGCAAACAAATACTTAATTGATAATGCATGGTTTATATAAGTGGTCTGAATTACTTATTCAGTATCAATAGAGATAAACTTAAATCAGTTAACACACATTTTCTAAAGAAACAAAAACAAAGCAAAACAAAATATCTAAATAGTGGTTAATTCTGCTGGCTTAATATCTGGCTTACTCAAAGATAATAAAGAACTGGAGCTAGCCACAGCAGAACACACTAGCCTGCAATCCTAGCACTTGGAAAGCTGAGACAGGAAGATCACAAGTTCCAGACCAGTCTGGGCAAAACAGTGAGACCCTGTCTCAAAAAGAAAATCAAGAGCTGGGTGCTGGTGGCTCATGCTTGTAATCCTAGATAGTCAGGAGGCTGAGATCTGAGAATCATGTTTTGGAACCAGCCTAGGCACACAAGTTCTCAAGATTCTTATCCTCCAAAAAAAACCCAGCAAAAAGCCAGAAGTAGAGGTATAGCTCAAGTGATAAGTGCCAGCCATAAGTGAAAAAGCTGGAAGAGAGGGTGAACTTAAGTCCCAGTACAATGAAGAAGAAAGGATCAAAACAAGACAAAACAAGTGGAAAATTATGGCAAGATTCTCAGGAAAGGCAGCTTGCAACTATGTTCTAAATACAGTTTCAGCCTTTTCTCAGGATATTCAGACTCAACTAACACCCAGAGACTCTCAATTGGGAGTCAAGAATCCAAAAAAAAAAAATTAAAACTACTTACAAAACAAACATGGAAAATATCCTTTTAGTGTATAACAATTGTATTTTGTGCATAAATTAAAGCAGTTATGAAGATGAAATTGCCAGAAAATAAGTAAATTTTTTGATTCCTATTCATCTATTAGCAAGGAAACTTTATACAGACTCTTTTTAAGATATCTCAGGCAAAGTAATTCTGTACAAATACAATATTAATGTTCTATAAATGTTAGAATAACCATTCCCCTACAGCTCTGTCATAGACAACTTCAGAATAGCTTGAAGGTGGGTACCTGTCTGTTACCAGGTTAGGTACTCATCTATCAGTAATCCTATATTGAGAAAGACAATAGTATTTAGAAAGAGACTAAATCCCCTGAAGGAGAATTTATAGGCTTTGGGTGTTAAATAAAATACATACATATGTAAGGACAAATGTAAATATATAGACTTACAGCTCTATATTTTAATAGAAATATTGGCTATAAAAATGATATGTTCTTCAAGACTTGATTGCTAAGTACCAATATATTTCCTCTCTCTTGTTCCTTTCCCTTCTTTATACCTTTTGCTGAGGACTGAACCCAGAACCACACACATACATTCTACCTCTCAAGACTTAATCTTTAACTTTTAAATATATTGTCTTATAACTTTGGAGTTTTAAAAAATTTTTTTATAGTTGAGTATGTCACTTTTTTAAGCTTCTGTATTTAGAAAGCTAGGACCAATGCAAACAAAGCAGACTCAGCGTTGCCATATAGAGAGCTAGGATCTATGCGCCTCCCAGAGTTGTATATAACAAGGCGATGCATATAATGAAACTAGCATTAGTGCTTGACCTATGACAAGGGCAAGAAGATTCACTTATAGTTTATCTTAAAACTGCAATTGAAAAAAAATGAAGATGGGGGGGTGGTGTGTGTGTGTGTGCGTGTGTGTGTGTGTGTGTGTGTGTGTGTGTGTGTGTCTTTTTTTGTCAGCCCTGGGGCTGTCCCTGAGCTTCTTTTGCTCAAGGCCAGTGCTCTACCACTTGAGCCACAGTATCACTTCTGGACTTTTCTGTTTATGTGGTACTTAGGAAATGAACCCAGGGCTTCATACATGCTATGCAAGCACTCTTCCACTAAACCACATTCCCAGCTCATTTTTTTTTCCATTCACACTCTTAACTGTCAGTTTCATTTTTCTATAAAATGTTTACTGGAAAAGAAATTTCCTTCAGTCCATATACTGTACTGAAGGACCAGTTTGCTTGACAATTTTCCATCAAATCCCTATACCACATTAGAAAACTTGGCTAGAGGGAAGAAATGGTATATAACATCTCTCAAGACCTGGCTTGAACCACATCCTATCCTCAAGGAAGGTCACTGTGTATTACAATAGGCCAACTGAATGATTGTCTCTTGTTTCAGCCCCTGCAGTTTATATACTCTCCTCTCTCTGCTCTCTACTCTTCCAGGCTGACAGTAAAATATGGGTTAGGCTATAGATGGACAAAAGTGCTCAAGCCCACATGATGGATAATTTTTTAGTCTTCTGACTTTAGATTCAAGCAGCAGTACAAGTTGTAACAACAATGTTCTGATTTTCTTTTCCATTATTCCCTATGAATGTGTCTTGGGGCACTTATCAGGGACAGAGGCTATGGGCCAAAGTAAATTTCAGATGCCTTTTATCTGTTGGCTGAAACCACCTAATAGTATAAGCCCCACTTCATTATTAGGTACAGATATCATGTGCTCTGTGTATGAAGGAAGAGAGAAGACTAGTTTATAATATACCTGCCAGTTAGAAATTATGTCTACAACAGAACGCTACCATTACCTATCATATTTCTTTGCCTTATTATTATTATTTGCTGCCAATTCATTTACCTATTTTTACTAATCCATACATTAAGTCTGTTTTTTGATGCTAGTCCTGGGGCTTGGACTCAAGGCCTGGATACTGTCTGAGTTTTTTTGCTCAAGGCTGGTGCTCTACAACTTGAACTACAGCTCCACTTCTGGAGTTTTGGTGGTTAATTGGATAAGAGTCTTACAGAGTTTCCTGCCAGGGCTGGCTAACATTCAAATCTCAGCCTCCTAAGTAGTGAGGATTACAGACTTGAGCCACCTCAGCAAAACCCATACCTTAAGTCTAATAACTTTATGGAATCCTTATAACCTGTTGCCCAACCATCCCATTGTGAAAGCAGAACTTTGATTTATTATAATCTTTAGGCCTCTTATGTAATTCTTTTTCGATATCCTTAAGAGCGTTGGTTAAAACCTGGCTTAGAGATGTTCATACACTTTCCTCTCATTCTTACACTTCAGGCAGTGGGAGGTAGACTAGGTTTCTCACATCATACTTAGACTTAAGAGTCTCTAGGCTATCATTAAGCCCTTTAGAGCAAGGGCTTAATTATTTCTAATTCTGTTCTGAGATTTTTTTTCCTTTTCATTTTAGAAAGAAAGAGAGAAAGAATAAATAAAAACTTACTGTTATTGGTACATCTTTTGTTCCTGAATTTAATAAATGAAGATTTAAAACTTTTGGTAGGTCTGTTAAAATGAAGGAAAAGGAATATTTCTTAAAAAGCTGTGATTTATGGCAAGTTAGAATTGTTTTCATTAGATAGCAAACTGAAGCTTCTCTAGAATATAAAATATAATAACAATCACATTAATAAAAGAAACATTAGGAAGAAATCATTTTGTCCATAAGGAAATAGTGTACTAGAAGAATTGCTCCCTCTTAAAACAATGACCAAAATAACACAGAATAATAATTCATATTTAAACAAATGTTCAATATAACCAATGGGTGAGGAATGCAATACACTAGGATACTACTTTCTGCTTCAATCTCCACTTAGGAGATTCAAGTTATCACCTGACCTCATTTTCCCATCTGTGAAGCAATGAAACCCATTTGAAAACAGGTGAAGGTTTGTACAAGTTGTGTGTATACACACACATAAATAATATCTGTATATATAATATATACATACACACATGTATCCATACATGCATACACATATAATACACACATACATAAATAATATGGAGAACATAAATGTGTATATATATGTATAGGTATGTATGTGTGTGTGTGTTTATAATATGGAATAAAAAGCCATTCTGTGATCCCAGATCACAGAATTCACTGAGAAATAACTTCCAAAGCGGAATACAGAATACAGTACAGCCAGGAGCACTGAGTCCCATGCAGGAAAATAGATATAATATTAAAGACCTATAAAGCAGTTTGTTTTCTTTACCTTGTGTTCGTAGTGTACCAAAATCTAACATTTCGGTTGAGGAATAAATTCCAGGAGCTTAAAAAAAAGAAAAGCCAACAATTATCTTTTACTTTGCCAGAATAAAATGCACTGAAAACAAAACAAACTTGAAATTTCTTCAGTTTTTCCACTAACCTGTTGTGACTTCAACCTCAACAGGAAGAATGATGAATTCTGTGCTGTCTGATGCATTGGTCTTTATTCTGATGAAGGCTGTATGATTATCTGCTTCTCTGGAGGAAAAACTGGCTCTCATCACTCCTTTAGTTTCATAAGGAGGGATTTCCTGCCAAGTGAACAAACCATGTTTTGTTAATAATGTTGCAAAATTACCTTGTTTGCTGAATGAGATAACATGGACTGAAAGTTCTTTATCATTTTATACTAAGAAATAGCAATTCCTAATTAAACACATATGTTTCACATATGGAGAAGAAAGAAAATTTCCTAAGAAAATTAGTAATTTTTTTGGCACAAAAATCAGCACATGTTTTTAGTCCTGTAGTGAAAACATTCACATAGAAAACATTCACTAGAAGGAAGACACACTGAAAAAGTTTGGGGGATACATAATTCTTTTTTTTTTTTAAATAATCTGGCTTGCTATGAACCACTGGAATTTTTCTCTGCATGTCTTTTAGCATATTTTTAAGACATATTTGTATTCTAGAACTTACTGGTCATCATTTACCTTTACTTCCCTAATGTTTTAGACCCAAAGTAGAATATAAATGATTGGATCCCTCCAGGGGGACCTACAGATATGGTCTCTAGGGACTCTACAAACTCTTAGAAGCTGACTTGCTCTCTGGGATTTGCTCATTTTCTTTCTTATTCTAGGCTTATAGAAATAAGGATTACTAGATTTTTTTTTTTGGTAGCCCTGGAAGTATTATAGGACTATGCTAATCTCTGTTACAGTTCATTAGTTTTTAACTACTTATAAATCTGAATTGTCTTGTGTTTATTAGATGTTAATTATTTCACAAAGTAAATTCTTAGTGTTTCTGCCTGTAATTATGATAAAAATGTAATAAATTGTATTTAAACTTTTTTTTATATTTTTTTTTACTAAAAGGGTTTATAAACAATTGATTTCAAGGTAAGTATTTTTGCGAAATGTTATAAATGGGCTCTCCATTACATACTTCTTACTAGTGCATTTCTGTTCAGGAACTAACCGAATCTCTGACAGACATCTTTGTCTCTAAATGTTCAAGTAAACATCTCAAAAACATCACCTCCACACTGTTCCCTTGGTTGAGACTTGTCAGAAGACAGAATCAAGAGGCTGTGTGTAACAGAGCAATTGATAATCATAATGGGTAAGCTCTAAGGATCAAAGTCAGTGTGTCTTCAACTACAGAAGAGCAGTGATTTGAGTGGCATTTGTATAAAAACTGCATTTACCGCTTGGATTAAAGTATAGCAGTTAAAAAATTTTAAATCCTCTTTTATAAGGTTCTTGTATATTCTTTAACTTGGTTATATATCTGATATATTTTCTAAGATAGTTATCTTAAGCATTCATACAAATTGTTAAATATTCACTAATATTGAAGGTAAATGCAGATTACTTAAGAATTTAAAACAAGTAGGTTACTAGCAAATGCTACTAACAACAGTGAGTCTGAATATTAAAATTCTCTACCTTTTCCTGGAATTGGTGGCTCTTGCCTATAAACCCAACTACTCAGGAGGCTGATATCTGAGGATTGTGGTTTGCAGCTAGCCAGGGGGAAAGAAAGTCCCTGACCCTTAGCTCCAACTAACCACCAAAAAGGTAAAAGTGGAGGCTCAAGTGGTAGAGTGCTAGCCTTGAGTAAACAAAGCTCAGGGACAGTGCTCATAAACTGAGGATTCCCCTTCCCCCGCCTATGTACACTTCTCTACCTTCAAAATATAAGCTTTCACACAGTGTAAATCACATGGCAGCGATCAGATTCAGAAACAACTTTTCTAAGAAAATAGTTGAAATGACTTCTTTAACCTACAGCAGGCTAAAGCTCTTGCCAATTCTGTTTGTTCCTATTTACAACTTGTATCTTCCTCTTACTTTTTTACCCAATTTTCAAATATATTTGATATACATTTAGCACTAAGATATTAATTAAGGAGAAATTATCCACAGTTTTTCAGATGATAATAAGTTAAGTAGTTTCTGGGGTACTTAAGAAAAATGTTTGGCTCTTCTTAGCACAGACAACAGAAATCTGTTTCCACTCACCCACAGTTTTCTGGTACCTCCTTGCTGACCTGTTGGGAGCTCGAGGTGAAGGTCTCCTCCACTGGAGTACATTTCTACAACCTAGGATCAAGAGCACATGATAGTCATATTCAAAATCTTCTTTTTAATGAATGTGACTTGCTGTTAAGAGAGGTGAGTCTGGTATCCTTACTGATGCACAATAAAATACCCTTAAAGTTATAAATGTGGGATAAGTATCATGTCATATCACTTTTGAGCATAAGGTGTTTTTTTTTGTTTGCTTTTAGTTGGTCATTGAGATTGAATTCAGGGCCTGGGTGCTGTTCCTGAGCTCAAGGATAGTGCTCTACACTTTGAGCTACAGTGTCACTTTCTGTTTTCTATTGGTTAATTGGAGATGAGTCTAATAGACTTTGCTAGCTTTGAACTGTTCTTAGGTCTCAGTCTCCTGAGTAGCTAGGATTACAGGCATGAGCCACCAGCGCCCACAAAAAGGTATCATTTTTAACTAAAATAACTCTAGAAATTAAACCTAGAAGGAATACATTTGCTTTAGGGACTAGATTACAGGAAACATTACAGGACATTTAAATTTCTTTTTTCTTTTCTTTACTTTTTTGTCAGTCATGGGGCTTGAACTGGGCCTGGGCAAGGTCCCCGAGCTCTTCAGCTCAAGGAGAGAGCTCTATCACTGGAGCCACAGCACAACTTCTGGTTTTCTGCTGGAGATGAGAGTCCCATGGACTTTCCTGCCTGGGCTGTCTTTGAATTCTGATCCTCACATCTCAGCCTCCTAAGTAGCTAGGATTACAGGTGTGAGCCACTGGCACCCAGCTTAATTTTCTTTTTTTCTAAATACAACAATTTATTATGTTATTATTAAGTTTTAAAAATTTATTAATTGTTAATGTAAGGTGATATACAGAGGGGTTACAGTTACGTAAGTCAGACAGAGTTCATTTCTTTTTAAACAATGTCACTCCTTTCCCCACGCTCTTCCAGTTTTGCCCTTCCATCCCCAACCACAAATTGTACAGTTCATTTTCAACCTAGGTTCTAGTGAGTATCACTGCTGCATTTGTTCATCCTTTGTCCTACCATTTCTGTGCCCCCTATCCTCCCCAAAACAGGTAAATGAAGAAACAAGACAAAAGGAAATGAAAACAAAAAGAGCAATGAAGAAAAAAAAACCAAACAAACCTCTTGTTTCTATTTCCTGGAGTTTGTTTCAATAAATATTATTTTATATGGTCAGCCGAACATAGTATTGCACCTATGTGATTCTTTCCTAAGACTGTCTTCCTCTGGTCTAACTCTATTATCTTGTAATAAAGTTTTAAAAATATAAATTCTATATATTTCAGTTTCCCAAGTATTTCTTTATTCACACATATACCACAATTTCTAGTTGTGGATCCCCAAATACAATAACCACGAAATAGTGAAGAGATAAATATTTCGGGACTGGGGGAGTGGCAAGTGGTGGAACTCCTGCCTAACTCAGGGAGGTTCTGAGTTAAAACCCTAATACTGCCAAAAAAATGGTATGTGTGTGTGTGTTTATAAAACAATTCTAAATATAAAACAATTCTAAAAAAAGTGTTAAAATATTCACTTTCTAAGAGACTGAGAGAGGGATTGTTAATGGATAAAGGGCAAGTGGATAGGAAAAGGAATTATTTTTCATACTCTATAGCACCCTATGGTGCTATAACAGCAAACAGCTATCAGTTGGATATTTCAAAGGAGCTAGCAGAGGACTGTGAATTTTTCTATAACAGATAAATGATAACATGCCTGAGGTAACACAGAAGACAATTAATCTCATCTTTCACTGTACAATGCAAGCATGTACTGAAATGTCATACTATGCCTATAAATCTGTACAATTACTACATGTCAAAACAAAAATAGAATGTTGAAATATTTTATTTCTACGAGGAACAAAATCATAATATTCATGGCTGTATGGCTTACAGCTTTTTAGAATTTTAAAAAAATTTTGTGGTAACTGGAACTCTGGTCCTTTTGCATGCTAGGCAGGCACCCTACCACTGAGTCATACCCCCAGAATACACTGTGGGTTTTTTTTGTTGTTGTTTGTTTGTTTTGGTCAGTTGTGGTAGTTAAACTCAGGGCTTGGGGTGCTGACTCTGAGCTCTTTTGCTCAAGACTAGTGCTCTATCACTTGAGCCACAGCTCGACATCTGGCTTTTTTGGTAGTTTATTGGAGATAAGAGTCTCATGGATTTTTCTGTATGGACTGGCTTTGAACTTTGCTTCTCAACTCTCAGCCTCCTGAGCAGCTAGGATTATAGATGTGAGCTATTGGTGCCTGGCTGGTGTTTTTTTTTTTTTTTTTTGCTTTGTTTTAAGACAACTCTATTGAGGTTATTACTGATATACAATAATTAATGTGAGCAATCAGTATCCAGCCTTACAACAATTTTTTTTAAAAACATATACATATGATGGACATTTAGGTTTTTTCCAGTGTTTGGCACTAGAGATAAAGTTCCTAAGGACTTCACTACAGATAGGCATTTTCAGTAAATACTAGGGAACAGAATGGATCATATGAAACTTTCCTTTAAGATCAGGTAACTTTAACTTTTGAAAAGAATGCTTTCATTAACTTACTTTAACTTGGGGTGTAGAGATTTTTAACACAAAAAGTCCTCTACAAGTGAATAGATAAGGACAAAAGCAAGAAAAACTACAAAGCTTTAGTATAAGCTTAAAGGACTTTTGTTCTGTTTTTCTGTATGCATGTGTTGCTGAAACAAAGTAGAGCATTTTGCAAATAATTCTGAGCTAAGATTTGTCTGAGAACTAGGTTTATCATAACATTCTTAGAGAATGCTTATTGTAAAATCACAATAATTGATAGGGGAAAGGAAGATTTTTTTTTCTGAAATAAAGAAATAAGAAAAAACCCAGCAACATAACAATGTAACACAGCATATATGTGTCACTGGATCTTTTTTAAGAAAACAAGCACAATGTTTGGAAACAGAAAATTACTTTGATGATGAGGAAAATCAGTACGGAGACAAAAACTAAATTATGAAATCAAAATGAAAGATGACATTACCATGAGGAACCGTTGTCACATTCTCAATATTTAGACTAATACTATTTGTCCTAATTTAGCATAATCTAGGTAAAAGGAAAAGCCAAACTCATACAAAATACAATTCACATAAAAAGACCCCACCAAAAAAATGTTTACTTGTGTGCCCACATATATGCCTACAAATGACAGAATAGTCCCAAAAGACAGACAGCCTAAAAAGACACAGAAGATATGAATGGTAACCAGGAGAAAGGGCTTGGAATTGTAGACATATAGTCTACACAATAGCTATCAACTACTTGCAGTCATTTAAATTAAAAAAGACATTAAGTGTTTAATGCTTTGTCCATCAGAGGTACCAATTCAAGTGCATAATGGACATAAACAGCTGATGATTACTATACTGGGCAGAATAGATGTAGAATTTTCTTATCATCATAGGAAGTGATGAACATCATTGGATTACATTGGATAGCACTGAACTGTAAAATAGAAAGGTGAGGGAACTTCTTTCTGCTTCACCCATGTATGAACTATTCAATGTTGAATTATCAGGAATAATCATGTTTGTTTTATATAAAGAATACATTAGATGCATTTTCTTAAATTTGAGGACAAATGACAAATTTTAAGGTATTATAGAACTACCAGGTATAGAGTAGATTCCCAGATAAACTATCTATATTGTTCCTTCGAATGCAACCTTGGTTTCCCCTTTGCTCTCCTGTGAAATGGGTACCATGGTAAATCTTGAATTAAATACTACAAAACTCTGTCTGTCTGTCTGTCTTTCTCACTCACACACACATTTAAACAACTATCGATTGTTAAGCATGAGCCAAGTCTCATAAGCTCCATCCTCCCATGATGAAGGAGTAAGCTTCCTTAAATATTCTGTAGCTTCCCTAGTACAGCAGTCTGAGGCAACTTATATACCAAGGTCTGGCAGAATGAGAGGACTTTTGTTATTTTTTCATTAACAGCAGTCAAGGAAAAAAAAAGCCGAAAGAATTTCTTAAGTATAGGTCTATGAAACAGTTAACCAGAACAGGGAAAATTCACAATGATGTAGTAGTAGCAAAAGGACATAAATGATGATGAAGATATAGGCAAGAGAAAAATGTTTTCACTGGAAAAACAGGACACAAAAGCATTGTCCTCTCTTGTGATGAAGGTATCAAATTAAGTTAAAACTGGACCAGAGTCCAGCTTTCCTTAGAAGCTATCCTCCTTCAACATCAGTCAAGTCTCAGAGAAAGATTGTTCTTCTTGCTACTTTAGTTTAAATTTCTAAGCATTTTACTATTCATACTTGGAAAATCTCCCTATCTTCCTCCCTCCTCATTTCCTATTTTTTTTTTTTTGTGAAAATACTGTACAGAGGGGTTACAATTACACGGGCAAGAGATAATGAGTACATTTCTTATCAAGCATTGTAGTCTCCTCCTTTGTTTCCCCTTCCCATCCCCCCTCCACCAAAGTTGTAAAGTTCGTTTTCGACATAACGACTTGTACATCTCATTGTTGCAATGGGTCCACCTGTATCCCTATTTAAACGATTTGTTTTTCCCTTCCCCTCCACAAATTATACCGACATCAAATACAGTGAAAGCAGGGGTTATACCGTGGGGAAGGGACATACAAAGCAACAAAGAAATCATCTTATAAATGTGTTAGAAACAATTGCATGAAAGAAAAAAAACATTTGAATACATATCTTAGGGTTCATTTCCTTTTCTTTTCTTTCCCTCCCTCCCTCCCTCCCTCCCTTCTTTCCTTCCTCCTTCCCTCCCTCTCTTCCTTTCTTCCTTCCTTCCTTTTCTTTTCTTTTTGTGCCTGTACTGGGGCTTAAACTCAGAGCTTCAAGCTCTCAATTGGCTTTTTTGCTACATAAGTCAGGTAAAGAATACATTCCTTTTTGGACATCATCCCTTCCTACTCTCTCTCTCTCCCAGATTTTCCCTCCTATCTCCACTCACAAATTGTATAGTTCATTTTCAACATAGTGTACAATGAGTACCACTGCTGCATTTGTTCACTCTTTGTCCTTCCATTTCTGTACTGCCCACTTACCCTCCAGAAGACAGATAAAGAACAAATAGAACAAAAAGAAAAGAAAATGACAATAGCAAAAAACCTCAAAACCCTCACTTCCATTTCCTGGAGTTTGTTTTGATAAATACACATAAACATTGTGCCTACGTGTTCCTCTCCTAAGAGTATCCTCCTTTGGTCTCACTGTGTATGAATACCTACAGTCCTTCCTAATTTATCATTTCTAGTATATTTTAAATATAGCTTCTGCATGTGGGAGAAAATGAGTCGTTTGTATCTCTGGGCTTGGCTTACCTCACTTAACATGATTTACTCTAGGTCCATCCATTTCCCTGCAAATGACATATTATTATTCTATTTAATGGCTGTGTAAAATTCCATTGCTTATAGGTACATTTTTTTGGATTCACTCATCTACAGTGGGGCCGCCTCTGGGCTGTTTCTATAACTTGTGAATAGTACAGCAAAGCACATGGATGTGCATGTGTCTTTCTGGTATACTGGCTTGTGGTGTTCTGGGTAGATGTCCAGGACTGTTATTGTAGAAAAGAGCCATGTTTAGTTTTTTTTTGATGAAACTCCAGACTGCTGTCCAGAATGTCTGTACGAATTCCATTCCCACCAACATGCAATAGGGTTCCTTTCTCCCCACATCCTTGCCAACATTTGTTGTTTGAATTCACAATATTGGCCAATCTAACTGGCATGAAATGGAATCTCAGATTGTTTTTGATTTGCATTTCCTTTATGGCCAATAAGTTGCACTGAAAGTATTAACCTCTTACATCTATAAGACCTCATTATTTTAAAGTTTTATAACAAATTGAGATTTTATGTTAGGCATTAATGGATTAACCTGCTTCATAAACTCACCTGTAAAGGCTCACTGTGAGGGTTGTGTATGTTTATTATGGGTGAGAAACTGCTATTCACAGGGACTCTGGCTCCAAGGAATGGCCTCAATCGATAAGGATTTGGAACCCCAACACCAAATACCTGTTTAAAATAAGAAACAAGTGCCATGTTAGTTGCATTTTGTGAGACTGCCTGATCTAGTAAAACTAGCAAATCTAATTTTGATGCAAAAAGTTACCAAATATCACCTATGAACTAGATTGGGCTACATATTTGATTTGTTTTATATATGAGCATTTGGAATTATTGCTACAATATATTGCAACTTGAAATGATAGCAGTCCCTCATGAAATGATGGAACATACAGAAAGAAAAAAATCAGAGTTAAAAGATTTCCTTATGCCAATTATGAAAACAAGGATTCATGGCTCAGATAATGCTGAAACATCAAGCCCAACTCTGGGTCATGCCCACAGTGGAAAGCTCAAGGCTGACTAAACAGAGTGACTAAACAGAGTGAGCCAGTTATTCAAATGACAAGTTTATTAAGTGTCTATGATGTGCTAGGCAAAGCATATAAGAAGCATGTAATTTAATAAACAATATAAATAAGGCGCCTAGTTTCCCAAAACTTACATTCTAGTATTGGGACAGACTAGGTATCAACTAAAAGATTAAAAGAGATTGCTGATGACAGTTGTCACAGTACAATCCAGTAAGAGGTGACTGTGGCTTAGGAAGAGGGCAGTAGGAGTGAAGAGAAAAAAAAGCAAATAGACCTGAGATATACCCCCAAGGAAGACTTAGAGAAGGATTCTATCTATCTATCTATCTAATCTATCTATCTAATCTATCTATCTTATCTATCTATCTATCTATCTATCTATCTATCTATCTATCTGGACATGGTAAAGACAAAACAGGTGGCCATTAAGGCTCATGAGAACAAACTAAGCATGACCCTCACACAGTCTAGATTCACTGTAACTACTAGGGTCTGTTGAGGAATAACTCATATACCTCTACTCCTGTAATAGTCTTTTTGTTTTCTTAACAAGTATATGCTAACTGGATGTCATCTAGACCTAGAGGTACAACTCAGTGGTAGAACATTTGCTTAATAGACATGAGACTCTAGGTTTCATTCCAGCACCTCAAAAAACAATGCAAAACATATTTTAAGATCATTTGTTCATTAGTGTGAACTGAATAAGTAGATTTATAGTAAACATAAAAATATTCTAAGTCTAAACTCTTTTAACATTTTCTATTATCCCCAAAGTTTCTGAAGTAAGTTCTTGAAAGGCTGTCATAAAAGTGTAAAATAAATAGAAGTTCTAAATCTGGTTCTTACCTGGTAAGTAAATACCCCATGATTAGATGTGTTAATAAATAAAGTATTTTCTACATTTCCTACTACTCTTGCAAGAAAAACTACATCAAATGATGTATTTCCTCCTGGAAGAATTTTCTGAAAAAGAAAAGCAATACAGTTACATTGGTAATGACAACAACAACAACAAAATCACCACTGTCTACAGTAAAGTTCTCTAAAACAAATACCTTAGAAACTAGGTTATTTCTTTTAAAGACTTAAGCCTTAAGTTAACAAAACTATTGTGTAGTGGAATACTATTATGCAAATGATAAAATATTATTGTCATATTCGATGTTTATAGTATTTCTGCCCATTATCAGCCTAAAGCCCTGTACAACAGACAGTTCCTGTGGACTTGTTTACTTAGTAGCACTGGGCTGGAACACAGCTTCTAATTATAGACAGTTCCATGATCAGACAATCCGGGAGAACCTGGGCAGGAGCTGGACCTTCCATGTAGATGTACTAAGCAGCAGCTTATATTTTTCTGAGAATAAATTCAGGCCTCAACTCTTCCACCTCTGCCATTTATCTACACGCGTATAAAATGTTCCTATAACTCAAGTTACGAAAGAAGGCGAGGGAAGTACGTATAAGGCACTTACTTCTATTATCTTATGCAGATTAAGAATACTACAGTCAGTAAAATAAACAGTCCTACTGCACAATACAGAAGGGTTGTTTTATAACAGTAGAGAAACTTCAATTCTGCCTGCAACGAAGCCTTAAAATGCATTTAAGTTTGTCAAGCCATAAACCTCTCTTATCTTTCTCTGTGGCTAGAACTCTTAAAATGCTACCTAAATGATAAATTAAAGCATATAGAATACAGCATTTAGACTTTTTCATCTTAGGATGAAGTGAGAAGAAATATTTCTCATGCATTACTGGCGACAAAAAGCAAAAAATAAGATAATGAAACTTTCTTAAACTTATCATACAAATAATCAACTAGCCAAAAATCTAAGGAAAACAAAACACTTCCAAGATAGAAAGTTAGCACTAGCTCACCCATTGTAGAGAATGAGAGGAGGTCAAGGTTACTACACAGGAGAATAAAAAGAATTCAGCTAAAAATGTCACACTGATTAAGACTGCATGTGGGTTCATATCTAAATATAAAATACTTAGAAGTTGTAAGAACGAGGTGAAATTTATAACTGAGCCAGAATTCAATGATAGATTTACATGTGTAAATCTCCAAATAGTTTGGAATTAACACACTTCTAAATAACCTACTGGTCATATAAGTAATCACAAGAGAAATTCTCAAGTTTGGATTTGAAATGAAAATGCTTGTTTTCACTCTGTTGCAAATGTCACCCAAAGCCTGAGTAAAGTCTCTGTTGTTCAAAGATAAATCCAAATTGCCTAGTACTTAATATATATTTATTTGTTAAATTAGCAAGTTTCTTATTTCTACACTGGCAGCAAAACTTTTTAATTTCTATTTTCTTACATGTTACACATTGTAGAAGTAGTAAGTGCTTGTTGCACTTTAACAATACAGTACAAAGATGTGTGAAAAAAGTAATATCCTCAAACCTTTTTGCTTCTTAGGTCAGCCAGTTAATCTAGTATATCTAATTGTAACTTACTCGGGCTCTTATTAGTATTCCCAAATCCAAACAGATTTTTGTATTCTATAAAAATGACATTACATTCTGCTCTGCAATGTGCTTTACTTATATAACATCTATAGTGCATTTTTTTTTTGGATGGTTGTGGGGCTTGAACTCTGGGCCTGGGTGCTGTCCCTGAGCTCTTCAGGTCAATGCAAGCACTCTACCACCTGAGCACCACTTCTGGGTTTCTGGTGGTTAATTGGAAATACGAATCTCACAGACTTTTCTGCCTGGGCTGGCTTTGAACTGTGATCCTCAGATCTTTGCCTCCTGAGTAGCTAGGACTACAGGCATGAGCCACCAGCACCCAGCTATAGTGCATAATATTCCATATAAATAGATAAGAATTATTTCAGTCTATTTATTATCTGTACAATAACATGCATTGATAAGAGTTTAAACTAAAACAGAATATATGTCTGGGCACCTGTAGCTAATTAAAAATAAAAATATCCACAAGTGACCTTCAATTCATGAGTGTTATTTGAATGATATGAATATAAGTAGAATGAAACATTTAAATTTCAGCCATGGACTGAAATAAAGTTTTTCTTAATTTTAGTTTGTAAATTTAATCAAAACGTTCTAAATAAAAAAAAACATAAATTACCTCCTTTCTTTACCATGTGTGTAAGGTATCTCATTTCCACAATTAAAACAGTACAATTTTAACTATATATGTCTATTGACTATAACTATTAAGAACTTTTTTTTATTGTTTTGTCAATCCTGGGGCTTGAACTCAGGGCCTTAGCGCTGTCCCAGAACTGCTTTTAGCTCAAGGCTAGCACTCTACCACTTGAGCCATGGCGCCACTTTGGGCTTTTTCTGTTTATGTGGTCCTGAGGAATTGAACCCAGGGCCTCATGCATGCAAGGCAAGCACTCTACCACTGAGTCATCTTTCCTGCTCAAGAATTTGTATTCTTTAATGCAAAACAAATATTGACCATTTTATGGTCAATATGCAATCTAGCTATGAAAGAGGAATAGGCTTAAGTTGCAGCTTAACATTATATAACTCTAATTACAATTGGATAACATTTAATTACTAGTTAACTGTGAATAAATATGTAAACACAAAACACAAAAAACTATATATAGAGAAAAAAAATGTTACACGACTGTATTTTCTACATCTCTTATTATTTCTGTCTTGATTTCAGGTGGTATTAAAGTCAAAACTTTAGCAAGAGAATTGTATGCATTAAAATATAATGATATAACATTTTTCAAATACAAATCATACTTTTCTGTATTTCCCACTGGCTCTTTAATGTAGAAATTATAACAGTTAATAGTCAAGAAGTTCATGAGTTATAGGTAATGTTTTATTATTAAATAATATCTGTCTGGGGATTTCTAAGGACTATAGAGATAGAATTAAAATGAATATACAGAAAAGTTTTGCTCTCTTGGACTGAGTAACACTGATCATTTTCCCTCAAAGACTCATAGGTGGCGTAAAACCAAAGTGGAAGGGAAATCAGGTATCTCATTCTCTCTCTCTTCTTTCTCCACTTCTTAAGCTTCTGAACTCAGTGTCTTACTATAGGGAAAGATGGATAGCATAAGGTTGGAAAAACAAAAGCAAGGTTATCTTCTTTATAGACTAAAAGCTAGATGTAGATTTTGGTAGGTTTAATTATTTTCACTGCTTAAGTCTACCTACTAGCAGCAGTAACCAGATTAACTTTTTGATTACATATACATTTACTTGTTAAAATACATTCAGAAATATTACTCTGCAAAAAATCCTTCTATAAAATAGGTCCCTAAGAGAACCTAGTCCATATAAGTCAAATGGGTGGTCTTTAGTTTATGTTGTTTGGTTCACACTGTCTTTTAAAAACTGAATCAATTTTCAATGTGTAAAAATTATGAGATACAGAAACTTCTTATCCCTGAATCTTCTTGAAAACTCAAGAGCTACACAAAGGCCTATATTCTCACAAGGCAGTTACTAACTGAAGCCAAGTGGGGCTGATCCCTTTTGATGAGCCACATGCTCTCTAGAGTACCCCTCATTTACAATGTTTATCCAGCCCAGCAAGGTACTTGCAACTCTTGTTTTAGTCTCTGTATTACAAAAGCAGTGAAAACCCTGGCCATTAATCCAGATGAAGGCTGTTGTGTTTAGAAACACCATCATTTGAATTAGCAAAGTAAGTTAAAAAGGGAAAAAAATGTATAGTTGGGTCCTGAGCTAGTTTTGCATTGTTTCCATTTTTGCTTGCCCAACATGGTTGCACACTGTAATAACTGAAAGCTAGGGGGTTCCATTGATACCTGATGGTATATCTCTCTATACAGTTGTAATGTATACCATTTTCTGCAGCATAATATTATACATATCACAGGCAGGCTGATAGAACACTAGACTTTCACCTTGACTATTGTGAAAAACTGCACAACTGGGGCAAACCTCTTGGGGCTCAGCTCTTCATTTTTTGTGTGCGCAGATTTCTTTCAACATTAGAGTTCTTATATGTGAGATGACTGGCACATGTACAATAGCTGAAAAAATATCTTTTAGGTAACAAGAAAAATAACTAAAAGGAAAGTATTTTAAGCATATTTAGAAAGGTGATGTTTTCCCTAAGTTCTACAAAACAACTGATATTTTTTTATTACCCAAAGCAATATGCTGATTCTGATACTCTTACAAAATACTAGTTTTTTGGTGGTACTCAAATTTGAACTCAGGGCCTCATACTTGCTAAGCTGGTGCTCAACTATTTGAGACACACTTTAAGCTAAACATTGTGAAGATGGAAGTTAGTAAAGCTTTCTGCCTGGGCTAGCTTTGAGCCATCCTCCAGATCTACCTGAGTAGCTGGGATTATATGTATATTTATAAAATAAATGTAAAGGAAAAGAGAACCAAAATTCTGTCATCATGTTTTAGTTAAGTTGCTACCTCACAAAAAGATACGATGAAAGCTGGGTGCTGGTGGCTTATGCTTATAATCCTAGCTACTCAGGAGGCTGAAATTTGAGGATCGTGGTTCAAAGCCAGCCTAGGCAGGAAAGTCTGTGAAACTCTTATCTCCAATTAGCCACCAGAAAACCAAAAGTGGCACTGTGGCTCAAGTGGTAGAGTGCTCGCCTTGAGCTAATGAGCTGAGGGACAGTGAGTAGCTAGGCCCAGAGTTCAAGCCCCACGACCAACCAAAAAAAAAAAAGATACAATGAAAAAGAACCTGAGCAAGGACAAATGTAAAAACTTAAGAATGATAAAAAATAAATATAGTAGCTAACATTACATATACTTAAAAAGAAGTTTCTCTTTATCACAGTCCTTAACCATGGGGCGATGAAGTTAGTTTAATTCATTTACTTCCCTATGAGAGTTCCTGTTTTGTTAATTCTTTCGTATGTGTGTGTTTGTGCGCGCATGCGTGCGTGCCCGTGTATGCCGGTCTTGGGGCTTGAACTCAGAGGGCACCGTCCTTGAACTTTATTGCTCATGACTAGGACTTTATGGCTTGCGCCACTGTTTTACTTCCAACTTTTTGGTGATTAATTAGAGATAAAAGTCTCACCAACTTTACTGCCCCAGCTGGCTTCAAACCTTGATCCTCAAATCTCAGCCTCCAGAGTAGCTAAGATTACAAGTGTGAGCCACTGGTACTTGGCTTAATAATTATTTTTTTACTTATTTGGAAACCTACACATTAAAGCTTAATGTATCCTTTGAAAGTAAAAATTGATTTAATATCCACTTTAAAAAATCTTGCTCAGAGAAAAGTTCTTCCTTAAAAGGAATAACAAGTTCATATACTACCTACAAAAATGACAAGTAAAAACTTAGATGACACTTTTGGTATGTAGAACCAACCCTAAAATGACTTTCAGGAATTCCTGCCCTGAGACTATGAGTTTGAAAAAGAATTACACCTGTGGGGTGGTTATATATATTTACCATGTCTATGGTAAAAGGACTTTTGCACATGTAATCAAGGTTAGCAATCAGCTTAGAAAAAGGAAACCATCTACATGATCCTGAAGCAATTCATGACTTTACTGTTCTGGTGGTACAAGAGGAAACCAGAGAAATGTAAAGTATGAAGGGAAATGAGGAAGGAGCTCAATGGATGTGTCAAGCTGAGAGGTCCTAGCTGATAGATGACAACAAAATGGGAATTTCAGTTCTACAATCACAAAGAACTTAATTATGCAAACACTCTGAGTAAATATGGAAGTAAAGCTTCCCTCATGGCATCCTAATTTTGGCCTATGATATGATAAACAACTCTCTGGATCTACAACTTACAGACTGTGTGCCTTAAGTGAATATTGTCTTAAACTATCAAGTTTGTGGTAATTTATTATTTGGCAACAGAAAATGAACCCAAGGCTGTAGAACTGCCTATTAAGAAGGAAAAGAAAAACAACTGGCTATAAGAATGCTGCATTTTTCAGTGTTTAAGATTCGGTACTAATTTGTTAGCAAGTTTCATGGTGAGAAAAATGTGTTTACTCCAGTTAGAATGGCAAAAATCAAGAACTCTAACAACAACAGATGCTGGAGGGGATGTGGACAGAAGGGAACCTTACTTCATTGTTGGTGGGA